>NC_090928.1:1022912786-1023228376 GCF_040938575.1 Ambystoma mexicanum
ATATATAGCTCCTTTTCAATTTTTAAAATTCTCAATGTTAGTAAAAATAAAAACTAGCCTAGACATGTCAGTGAACAAAAACAAGTGGCCCAGATATGTGATGTTATCAGCGATGTCATCAATGACATTTGTATATGTCACCTTTCATGTACTGGGTGGTGGTTGCTTAGCTTACCATAACTGGTGAAGTGCTGGGGTTTTCGTTTTTACCTGAACCATAATGTCCTTTTGACAACGATTTTTCATTGAATTTCATAGCTTTTATTAGTGTAACTTAATCATAATGTTCCTTTAACAAAGCTTTTTAATTGAATATATATATATATATATAATATACATTTCTGTTTTTACTTATCAACTCTTTCCGATACATTTTTCACATTTTCCATTGTCAACACCTTTTCTTTTCATTCACACCTTCAGACACAACACATCAAACCCACCTACTTACCTGCTCCGATGAATCCCTTTAGCCCTTCTGAGAGCTACTCACCTTAATTCTAATATGACTATTACACCTCTCATTCTCTACTAATTTCTCCGGACTGCTCCATCCTCTGTATTACGTGTTTCGGGTGAAATGGTTTTATTTGATTCACATGGACAAACTGTTCCACAGATCACCTTCCTTTATCATTATTCTGTACACTACAGGCAAAACCTTGTCCACAATTTGAAGGGGCTACACCAGGATGCCATTAATTTGGCATTCCTACTCTTGCCTTTTGTGAAATTGAATGTATACACACATTTCATACTCCTTAACAGATCGCTTCCTGTCATAGTAAGATTTGGCACCGTCAGCTGCTCTTTCAAGATTTCACTCTGCAAACGCAGATGTGTATTGCAAATGCTTTCTAAACTCTTCCACATACTCATGAATTGTGGATGCATTCACCAAGACTTGCTCATTGTTTTTGTACAACAAATGTTGGGGAAGTGCCATTTTCTTGCCAGTGATAATCTCACGTGGACTAGGATTTGTAGACTTCAATTGTGGTTGCCCTAATGGCCATCAGAACTAAAGGGTGGACTAGGATTTGTAGACTTCAATTGTGGTTGCCCTAATGGCCATCAGAACTAAAGGGAGTTGCAGAACCCAATTAGACACTGCTTCAACCACGAACATTTTAAGAATATCAATTATTGATCGATTGTACCGTTCTACTCCATCACTAGAAGATGGCCGGTGGGAGATATGCAGCTACCTTTTACTCACAGAATCTGCCACATCTTGGTCATTACTGCACTGGTAAAGATTTTGTCAGTCATTAAAGATCAGCCCAGTTTTAAATTTTCTGCAAACCAAAGTCCACCCACAGACTCCACCACAGCCCAAAACAACAGGGACAGCCCAAAACAAAAACCTCCATCCAGCTGACAACCTATTATAAGCACTTCTCCAGAACCATCCCTTTCTCCTATATCACATATGGATTCTGAACATTTTTACCCACCTATCTGATGATATCAGCTTTTACCTCCTTCAAACCCCGGCCCCTTTCTTGTTTCAATCCTAACTTCAAAACATGACGTAGCCTTCGAGAATCTTCCAGATCTTCTTGTACCTATATGGTGTAATTTTCCAGACCAGCCCTAAGTGACCTATGGGCAGCATTTGGCACATCTCCCTATAATGTAACATATTCCTGCCTTCCTCTTTTCCTCTCAGAACAATGGGCATTCATCTTTAACAACCCTTTTCCACATCCTCACAGCACATGCTCTGAATCTCGCCTTCAAATGCAGTTTTTACTCTTCGCATTATTCACTGAAACTGACAAACCACAGCCAGTGCATTTGTTCATGCACCTGCCGCAATGTTAGTATGTTAAGGCCTCCAACCCCCAAATCTAACCTCTACATCAGCTGTTTGGTTCAAAGTCACCCCGCCCCTGTTTCAGTTCCCAATGCTAGTCACCCCTTGTCAGTGATCCATTTTAGTAATTCATGTTAGTAATCCAAGTATTGCACCATGCAGTACATAGCATGTGCTGCACAGGTTATTGAGCACACAACTCCTTACAAATGGCAGAAATCACTCTCTATCCTGTATCATTACATATGCAATATTCCAAAGCAGAAGCCTGAACATAGGGCCTCATTACGACCCTGGCGCTAAGTGAAAAACGATGGCGGTAAATGGTTACCGCCATCGTTTTCCGCCAGGTCCGATCATGACCCGTGACCGTTAACTACGATGCCATTAGCGGCATCGTAGTTAACGCTGCCGCTAACTGCGCTAAGGGTGCACGCACGTGACCGCCCACACCGTACTTAGCGCCATGGCGGAAAGGTACGCAAATGCTGACCCAAGCGGACATGCACCTAACGCCATCACCCAGCCCGTTAAGTACCTTACCGCCATGGTGCTAATGACACCATCGCGAACCAACCGTAAAGGGCCATGTTAAGTGAATGCAGCTGCCACAGGTGCACAGAAACAGCACAGGTGAAGGCAATACAGACTCAGAAAGTACAAAAAGAGCACACCCCACCCCTTCCCACACCCAGTCACACTCCACAATGATACCAATACGACTAGCAATGTTGGGGCTGGAGGACCTGATAGCAATGCATGTGCTACAACAGCAACAACAACAACAGGCAGCACAGAGGAGACGCAGGAGGAGAAGGAGGGCAAGGCAGGCCCAGCAAGCCCCACAAGCACAGCCAGTGCCACCACGCAGGCAGCCCCCTATCCCACGCATCAGAGCTAATCCATTCAACCTCACTGCTGAGCAGATCCACACCCTGTACCGTTTGGACCGGGACACCATCACCGCCATCATAGACATGACACACAACGACATCGTCAGCATGATAGAAACTCCAACCGCCATCCCCCCTACTGAAGGTAGTGTCTGTACTCCACTTCCTGGCCACAGGCACCTACCAGCACACAGTGGGGCACCTGCATGGCATTTCACAACCATTATTCTCACGAACACTCATCCAAGTGCTCGATGCCCTCCTCAAGCACACAGACGACCACATCTCATTACCACGGACTGCCCAGGAGATTGCAAACACCAAAGTGGGTTTCCATGCACTAGCCGGCATACCCGGTTGCATTGGTGCCATCGACTGCACCCATGTGGAATTGGTGGTTCCACGTGCCATGGAGGTACCGTACCGCAACCGGAAACAGTTCCACTCAATCAACGTGCAAATGGTCTGTGACTCCAACAAGATCATCACACATTGTTGTGCCCGATTCCCCGGATCAACCCATGATTCTATGGTCCTGAGGAACTCCACAATACCACGCTACATGGAGCGACATGCAGGGCCAAGATCCTGGCTACTCGGTGAGTCCAATGTCATGGAAGTGGGCAGGTGAATGACGTACCGATGCATACTCCACCTGGCTGAAAGGGGGGGGATGATGCATACTCCACCTGGCTGAAAGGGGGGGGTGATGCATAATCCACCTGACTGAAAGGGGGGGGATGATGCATACTCCACCTGGCTGAAAGGGGGGGGATGATGCATACTACACCTGGCTGAAAGGGGGGGGGGTGATGCATACTCCACCTGGCTGAAAGGGGGGGGATGATGCATACTCCACCTGGCTGAAAGGGGGGGGGGATGCATACGCCACCTGGCTGTGAGTAACACAGAGAACGGAGACAGAGGATGGGCACTCACAATGCACACAACCCCTCTGCATACATTGGGTGATGGCATGCAAAACAGGCCATGGGAGCCATGAGCATATACTGGTTGCATTGTGTGAATCAATTAGTGCATGTAGAAGTGAGCCAAAGTAACAGTTGGATGCAAGCCATGGTGGAACATCATGTTCTTGATCAGACAACATGACTGACACATACATTCTCGCCTACATACAGGTGATGCAGGCTATCCCCTGAAGAGGTGGCTCCTTACACCAGTCCGGAACCCGCAGAACCAGCACGAGGAGGACTTCAACCGTGCACATACACGTACTCGTGTGGTCATAGAGCAGACATTCGGCCTATTGAAGGCACGGTTCCGAAGCCTCAGCAGGTCTGGTGGTGCACTCCTGTATGGCCATGAGAAGGTGGCAAAGATCGTCATGGCATGTGTCATGCTACACAATATGTGCGTCAGACGGAATGTGCCCCTGACGCAGAACTGCAACCACCTGACGATGAGGATGAGGAGGGTGCAGATGGGGCGGCACCCCATGGAGGAGGCGATGCACAGGAGGGGCGTGCAATGTGCCAAAGTATCATCGACCACTGCTTCTAGCACACACGGCTGGTGTGTATCACATGGTGACTGCACTTGGGGCACTGTGTGGCTCTGGGACATGCACACTGGACTGTACACCAATAAAGCACACATACGCAATGAAAATGTCCACACATTTCTTTTTTGGAAAGAAAAAAGTGTATTCAAACTATGAAACGTTGTGACACGCCCCCTCCCACCTCCCCCTGCACACCCCAACACACCCCCTCCCACCTCCCCCCTGCACACCCCAACACACCCCCTCCCACCTCCCCCTGCACACCCCAACACACCCCCTCCCACTTCCCCCCTGCACACCCCAACACACCCCCTCCCACCTCCCCCTGCACACCCCAACACACCCCCTCCCACCTCCCCCCTGCACACCCCAACACACCCCCTCCCACCTCCCCCCTGCACACCCCAACACACCCCCTCCCGCCTCCCCCCTGCACACCCCAACACACCCCATGTAGGTGTCAACAGATGCCTGTGACAGTGGCCACAGGCTGTTACAAGCCCCCTCTCCCGGCCCCCGGGGCACCCCTGGCTGTGGAGCGCAGGTTACGTCTGGAACGTCGCACGGGGCTGCTCTGTGCAGAACTGGCAGTGGAGGATGTCCCTGCCTGCCCCCCTGCATGCACGTCCTGTAGGGTGTGGGTGAGCTCAGTGAGCGCACGACGCAAGCCGGCAAGTTTAGCACAGATGTCCCTGGACATGGCCTGCATGGCATCCCTCAGGGTGGCAGTGCTCTGCGCTACTTCGGCCCTTAGGGTCTCCGTGGCCTGTTCAATGGTTGCCCTAGCCCCCACACATTCCGCGGCATGCTCAGTCAGCATCGTGGACAGTTGTTGCTGCCATTCTGTGATGTCCTCGAGGGACTGCTGCCCCTGCTGGCCCATGGCCAGTGCTGGTGGTGTGATGGAGGGGCTGCTCCCCTCCTGTGGAGTGAGGACTGGGCATGGGGAGGAAGGCCACTCCTCTACCTCTGTGTGCCCCTGTGTGTGATCCTCATGGGGGCTGGCGTCTGAGAAACAGGGGGAATGTAGTAGGTCAGTGGGGCTTCTGACCTTGTGCTCCATGTCTGAGTCTGAACATGCAGCTATTGCAGCTGTCTCACCGATGTTGCTGCTGGCCGCTGACCCAGTGCCTTCTGTGGCAGGCAATGTCGGTAGAGGTGGAGCAGCTGCTGCTGGCCTGCTGCCTACAGGGGTGCTTGCCGGTGGGACGTCCGGTATGCTCGCAGTGGGTCCTGCTTGTTGTGGGGTCTGCCTCACTGCAGCTGAGGTTGAGGGTGCGGGGACGGTATTGATGGCCTTCTTGGCTCTCTTCGTCGCAGGGGTGTCCTGGTCCTCGGGGTGTGAATCTGTGCCTGTGGTGGAGCAAAGGAGGGAGGGCGTTATTGATGGGTCTGCGGACTTTGGAATGACAATGATTGACATTATTCTGGTCAGTAGATGAGGCAGATTTCAGGCAGGGCCATGCAGGTTGTCTCCTTTTAGTATGGAATGTGGATGCAGGTATGCGGGTGCCAGCAGTGTATACAGGGTGGTGCTCGCATGTGGCTATGGGCAGTGTTGAAATGTGTTGCATTTACACTGTAGGGCAACCTTGTGCTACACATGAATGGACTGCAGTGACTATTGCATGTCTTGTTTGAGGCACCTACCTACATCGCCTGATGTCGGAGCTCCCCTTTCCATCCCTCCGACGCCTTCAATGGATTCCATGCCAATCGTGGTTGCACAGATCTCCTCCCACGGTTGTAGTTTTAGTGGGGATTCCGACCCTCCACCTGTACCCAGGGCAAGGTTGTGGTTTGCAGAGATGACGGCTCTGACCCGTATGCGTAGGTCATCCCAGCGCTTCCTGCACTGCTGTGGGGTGTGGGGTACGGTCCCCACCGCGCTGACACGCTCGGCCACCAGGGCCCAGATGGCCGTCTTCTTCGCTATCGCTGTCCTGGTCATTTCCGGGGAGAAAACGACACCTGCGTTGTCTTGCAGGGTCTCTGCAAGCATGCAGAGTTCCTCCCGGCTGAATCTCTCCTGGCGCTGGCGGTCACATGCCTTCTTTACAACTTTAGGCATTTTCGGGTACTTTGATGGGTGGGTGATTGGTTGGGACAGGTGTCAGGGTTGGATCTGGTGTTGTTCGGTAGGATGGCAATGGATTGTGTTTTTAAAGATGGCCGACGTGCTGTTTCCCGTTCCGGCGCGATGACGCTATTTCCGGTCCTGCTTTTTACGGCCACCGCAAATTACGGTGGCCGCTAATTACGGTGGGTGCTAATTACGGTGGCCGCTACTTACGGTGGCGGAAGTGCACCTTGCTCGCTTTACGATGCCGGTAGGGGCCTTTTCCGCCATGGCGTTAATTGCATTACCGCCATGGCGTAATGCTCGTGCGCGATGGGTCGTAATGTGGCGCTCTTTACGCCATCGGCCCACGGCGTAAACGCTCATTACGCCATGGCGGTAATGACGGAAGATTACCGCCTGGGTCGTAATGAGGCCCATAGTGCTTGAACTGATCATGGCATCAACCAAAGTCCTCAATATTGCTGGAGTATGACAATTAAGCTCTGGAGTTGTGTAGTTAGTAGCACTCCATATATATCAACAATATTCTAATTTGACATTCTTAATTTTACCACATGATACATAAAACAGGTGTACTGCTCTCACAAGCTTTTAACTTACTGTACTTGAGATTGGCATTTTTACATATTGCTCTTATTTATCGGTGGAACCAGCCATCTCACCAATACATTGCAGCAAAATTATGATCCCAAGTAATAGCTGCATGCCAGATACAGTCTTCTGAGAAGCTTTCTATAATTTTACCATTAGGTGTCTTCTTATTAATCAATGGCGGATGGAGAGACAGCATGCCTTGCACACAGCACACTCGGACATAATGTGAGGACAAGTGTGTGGTGTACTCAAATGTGTATCATACTGCAGCATGTGGTCCTGCATTTACAACTTATACAGGAATGCAAATTTTAATAGAATATAATGGGCCTCATTACGACCCTGGCGCTAAGTGAAAAACGATGGTGGTAAATGGTTACCGCCATCGTTTTCCACCAGGTCCGATCATGACCCGTGACCGTTAACTACGATGCCATTAGCGGCATCGTAGTTAACGCTGCCGCTAACTGCGCTAAGGGTGCATGCGCGCGACCGCCCACACCGTACTTAGCGCCATGGTGGAAAGGTACGCAAATGCCGACCCAAGCGGACATGCACCTAACACCATCACCCAGCCCGTTAAGTACCTTACCGCCATGGTGCTAATGACGCCATCGCGAACCAACCGTAAAGGGCCATGTTAAGTGAATGCAGCTGCCACAGGTGCACAGAAACAGCACAGGTGAAGGCAATACAGACTCAGGAAGTACAAAAAGAGCACACCCCACCCCTTCCCACACCCAGTCACACTCCACAATGATACCAATACGACTAGCAATGTTGGGGCTAGAGGACCTGATAGCAGTGGGGATTCCGACCCTCCACCGGTACCCAGGGCAAGGTTGCGGTTTGCAGAGATGACGGCTCTGACCCGTATGCGTAGGTCATCCAAGCGCTTCCTGCACTGCTGTGGGGTGCGGGGTACGGTCCCCACCGCGCTGACGCGCTCGGCCACCAGGGCCCAGATGGCCTTCTTCTTCGCTTTCGCTGTCCTGGTCATTTCCGGGGAGAAAACGACACCTGCGTTGTCTTGCAGGGTCTCCGCAAGCATGCAGAGTTCCTCCCGGCTGAATCTCTCCTGGCGCTGGCGGTCACATGCCTTCTTTACAACTTTAGGCATTTTCGGGTACTTGGATGGGTGGGTGATTGGTTGGGACAGGTGTCAGGGTTGGATCTGGTGTTGTTTGGTAGGATGGCAATGGATTGTGTTTTTAAAGATGGCCGACGTGCTGTTTCCCGTTCCGGCGCGATGACGCTATTTCCGGTAGCCGCTAATTCCGGTGGGCGCTAATTACGGTGGCCGCTACTTACGGTGGCGGAAGTGCACCTTGCTCGCTTTACGATGCCGGTAGGGGCCTTTTCCGCCATGGCGTTAATTGCATTACTGCCATGGCGTAATGCTCGTGCGCTATGGGTCGTAATGTGGCGCTCTTTACGCCATCGGCCCACGGCGTAAACGCTCATTACGCCATGGCGGTAATGATGGAAGATTACCGCCTGGGTCGTAATGAGGCCCATTGTACTGACCTGCTCCAAAGAAAAAGCATGCACATGCTTGAATTCTGCCACAACCAATTCCTGTTAATCTTTTCCAAGTGGATAAAATGAATGTCGCTTAGTTGGGTAATTTATTTATTTATTGGCACTTATAAGGCGCTTATACAGCTAGAATAGTGTTTCAAAGCGCCACAAGTCAAGAAGGTAAGGGAACAAGGGAGAAATCATGACAATACAAGAAATGACAATGAAAAGAAACAAGACAACAAACATTTCTACTAGTCCTTGTGACATTCAGAGCATTCAAGTGCAGAGGAGGAGGAAGAGAAAATAAGTGGGGAGGGATAGGTGCAAGGGGGTGACCCAGGGGGAAGTGCCAAGGGAAACTATTGTGGAGACAACAGGTAAGTGTGAGGGCGGTGACAGCCCTTTGAGGGGATGCCAGCTGCCAAAACAATAAGTGCAGACCTAAGACAGCACCACAGGTAGTTGAGGGTCCAAAGCAAGTGCGGAAGGGGGAGGATGAAGCTAATTGCAATTGGGCAGAAGGCCAGGACCCAGTAGGACTCATAGGGTACCTGGCCACCAATCTCAGTGACTGAGGAGGGTTAGCACAGAAGGGAAAGAGGGAAGGAAAAGGAGAAGATGAGAGTCATGAGATACTTGAGGAACTTCAGGTGATCCAGTTCAAGATGGAGAGGGAGGCTGTTCCCAAGGAGGGAACCAGCCAAAGAGAGAGCTCTGCCTCCAGCTCTCTGCTTGCAGGAGGGCTTCATCAGCAGAGAGTTGGAGCCAGAGGATCGAAGGGATCGATAAGGAGAGTATTTAGTAAGAACTAGTTGCAGATAGCATGGACCAGGCCCCAGACAGTCTTGTGGATGATGCAGAGGGATTTAAACTTGATCCTTGCAGCACCCGGAAGCCAGCGGAGGGATTTTTGTGCTGGAGAGATACGGTCCCCATAATTAAGTCTGAGGATAAGTCACAAAGCCCTATTCTGGATTAGTTGGAGGGGGCGGAGAGAGGAAGAAGGTAGGTCAAGGAAGATGCTGTTTCAGTAATGAAGCCTGGAGAAGACCAGATCTCTAGAGTCATTGAGCTTCTAGGGAAAGGTGAGGAAATGGAAAATGCTTTTAAGGAGGTGAAGTTGAAAGTGGGCTTTCTTGGCAAGCTCCAAGATAAGAGGAGGGAAAGAGAGAGCAAAGTTGAATGTGACCCCAAGATCTCTGGCTTCAGAGGAAGGCGAGAGGCGAGAACCCATTGAGGGTGGCCAGAGTGTAGGGAGGAAGCAGGGAGCAAGAGTCCCAATAGGAAGGATTTCAGTCCTGCTAGCATTGAGGCAGCGATCGTTAGAGGTGTGCCATGCCTGTATAGCGGATAGGCAGTCAGGGATGACAGAAGACGTGGGAAGAGAAAAAGAAGGGAGTTTGAAGAAGAGTTGGGTGTCATCTACTTGGCACTGGAAATGAGGAGAGAGTGAGGAGATTAGGTGAGCAAGAGGATCAAGGTAGCTGTTGAAAAGCCAAGGCAAGACGATAGAGCCTTTGAACCACAGGTAGAGATAGAGGTGGAGGAGGAGAAGAAGCCAAGGATAACCTCTGAGGGGCGGTCAGTGAGGAAGGAGGTCAGCCAAACCATTGCCCGGCCTGAGATACGAAGAGTATCATGGCGCCACTTTATGACGATGGAGGAGTTAGCAGTGTCGAAGGCAGAAGAGAGGTATAGGAGAATAAAGACAGCAAGGGAGTATGAGTCAAGATTTGCAAGCAGTTCTTCACAGGTGTTGGAGAGAGTAGTTTCCATGCCTCTGGATGCTCAAAATCCAGATTTACGGTCTTGTAAGTTATTAAGAGCTTGTTATGCTGATGTATATTTGATCCACATGCCATTTTTGGAAATCATGTTATCACCTTATTTCTGTTTCTGGCTGCCCCGAAAATATCCAGAATTTAAGAATTGGTGAGCTGATGTAGGGTAAAATTAGGAATCTGGGAAGGCGGGGCTCAGTACAGAGCACTTCTTTCCTTTCCATGGCATCCTGCAGAAGGCTAAGAGCGAGCCCTATGACGATATTAACAGTGCCAATTTTGTATTCCTTTCAAACCTATCCCACTTTTGAAAGAAATTACCAGATAGCCGGGCCCATGTGGACATGGCCACTTTAACCCCATTTGTTGTCCTTAGTGGTCATGGCCAGTAGCCAGATTGTCCCGGTCATGACCTTATGCCACAAGCCAGACAATCTGGCCACTGCCCATGACATCAGGCTATATCTCAGCCACGAAAGGTATATCAATATTATTTGTACCTACGTTATGACACTTATCAAAAAATAAAACACGGGCAGATTTGCAAAACCATGCTTTAAGGTCCTTGCCAAGGCTCCTTACACGAGTTTGCTTGAAATCCGCCCATGTTTAATTTTTTCAAAAGTGTCAAAATGTATGTACCTACAATAGTCATATAACTTACCCCCAAAATCCATTCAGACTTTACACAAACATTCAAGGTTGGGTCTATAGTCTTTCAGAAAACGTTTGTCCACATTCGTCAAACGGCAACAAAGTTATAAGCGATCTAAAAATGTTGAGACCTCACCTCTGATTTAGCCCTCTCTTGACAAAATCCCACCAAACATTACAAATACATGTATATGTAGATCTAAAATCATTTTGTAAACGTTTGTGTAGATTCATCAAATGGCACCACATTCATAAGCTTTACATTATTTACGGACCCCCCTCTAATGTTGTTCCCTCTTGACAAAACAGCTCCACACTTTCCGAAACCATTCAGAATCAGGTCTATAATAAAATTCCAAAATGTCATGCAGTTTTATTGAGTGGCGCCAAATTTATGAGCTATCCAAAAACTGCTTTAAACCAACCCTGTAATGCAGAAATAGGTATAGATGTCCTTGAATATCTGAAGTGTTCGCGAACATCACAGGACTGTACCTGAACATCTGGACTGTTTGCGGACTTCAGGGATGAAAAACACCAATTATTTGGCTTCTCATGGCCATATCCCATCCTCATCACCCCCTACTTCCCCAGAGATTTTTTAATGAGTTTGACAAGTGCAACATTGTTTTTATTCATAGGTTTTTACTGTGCTGTTCGCGGACACCGGCAGATGTCTGCGAATTCAACATGACCAGCGCTTCCAAAAATCTGAAGCACTACACGCACTACACGCTTTTCACTATCCAATCAGTGGGCTTGTCTGATGTCCGCGATATCTAGGCCAATCGGAGGCCCGTCCGCGGACCAAACAGGGAAGTGAGTCTGTGGACTGAACCCAGATATCACTAATGTTTTGTACCAACTTTTGGCCCGTTTTAAAGAAAACTACTGGACGGATTTACACCAGATTTACAAAAGCATGCCATTGCTCCTGCTGCAAATTTGGTGAAATTCCTTCCAGCGGTTTGGGCTGTAGGCGTGAGCAAAACATTTTTTCCATTACATCTCTGGAAAAACCATTGGGACCCCCCTATAACTTTGCACACTCTTGAAGAAACCTCACCAAACTTGGCAAAACAATTCAGACAGGGCCATATGCATTTTCTTGTAATGTTTGGTAGTGATTCGTCCAGGGGGAACAAAGTTATAAGCCAGCCAAAAATTGCTCTTCCTGTGAGTTGAGCAACTTAACCATAACTACATGGGTGCTACCGTAGGCCCTGTAATATATACGGTAGTGGCCGTGTAGTTATGGTTAAGTTGCTATTTCCATAGGAAGAACACTTTTTGGGCGGCTTGTAACTCTGCTCCACTTGGACGAATCCTCACCAAACTTTGCAGAAAACATATATGGGCCACTCTCAAATTTTTTTGGAAAGTTTGGAGATGTTTGCCCAAGGGGGTCAAAGTTATAGGGGGGTCCCAAAATGTATTTTTTTCCCATAGACTGAATGGGGGAAAACTTTGAGCACAGCTACAAGCCAAACCGCTGGACGGATTTCAACCAAATTTGCGGCAGTGGCAGGGGCTTGGTCGCAGAAGCGTGCTTTCGTAAATTTTGTGACAATCCATCCAGTAGTTCCCTTAAAAACAATCAAAAAGTATGTCTCTACAAATTAGTGATATCTATGTCCGCTCCGCAGGCACACTTCCCTGTTCGCTCCGTGGAGATGATTGCAATTGGCTATTCCATGGCGTGCTGGCCATGACCATGTTGCGCTTTCACCGATTGGTTGTGGCACAGCGTGAAGTGCATCTTAATCTTTCGATACGTCTGCCATGTTTACTTTGTTTTATGTTGAACGCGGACATCGCCGCTAATATACCTAAACGAAGAAGACACCAATTCACTTGTTACACTATGGAACACTGTTTCGAAGGGTGAGCGTTAATGAGACTTGGTAGTAAAAAGTGAGCCACTGAAGTATTATTGTTAGTACTGTTTTACGGTACAGTTAAACTTGCTACTCATTGTACGAAATGAACTAACTGCGTCCCTTTTAGAATACATAAACAACATTACTGCGGTCAGACTGGCGGGAATCTGAGGCAGCCACCTGCTCTATTTCGTACACACAGCAGTTCCGGGCGTGTACGTGAGTAGCGGTTCTCATGAATAGCTGCTGATATGTTGTTGCAAAATGAGAATGTATTTGCATTCGCAGTGAAGGCCACTTCATTTTCTGTTTGAAATACAAGCTCAGTACGGCTGCATATTTGTCAACAGCCATAAGGGTCCGTTGTTTTTTAACCTTGAGGTCCAGGGAAAGAGCAGAAAGAATGTAGGGAGTAACAGTTACAAAAACATATGGTTTGATAAGGTTATGCTTCAAAAACGTTTGCACCAACCATGAAATATTAGTTACACTACTGTCTGACTGTATTTTTCCTGCCTACATACCCAATTGATATTAAATGTTTACTTTGGGGGGAAAAACATTATTTTTTCCTAATGCATTACAAGGTTTACGTGCTGTAGTTTTTTTTTCCCCATTATGGACATTGCACATAGTCACCGTTTGCAGGGTGCCAGTACATTTCTCCAAATTAAATCATTATTTAGTAGTAAAAGTATGTGTTACAACTTTGTTTTGTGCAGAGGTTGCATATTGATATACATTTCATTTACGCTTTTCTCCTGAGATATTTCCTTTCCTATTGTGATTGTCACGGATTACAACTGCCGAGTGATACCTTTTTTAACCGTCAAATGCAACTGTTAATTACCGGTTGTCTGTGCGTTATATTGCACATTGTCGCTGTTTGTAGGGTGCCAGTACATTTCCCCAAATTAAATTATTCTTTACTAATAAAAGTATGTGTTACTACTTTGTTTTGTGCAGAGGTTGCGTATTGATATATATTTTATTTACGCATTTCCCCTCAGATAATTAATTCCCTATTGTGATTGTTACGGATTACAGCTGGCGAGTGACGGCTTTTTTAACCATCAAATGCAACTGTTCATTACTGGTTGTTTGTGCGTTATAATTCAGTGGGATAATCGTGTTGGCCCTCTGTGTCCGTACGCTGCTGTCGCAAGAAGAAGTAACATTCCATCCTTTCGGTGGTGTAGATCACAGCGGTTGACGTCGTCTTGCACATCAATGTGGGAGGAAAACGACTACTGTGGCAGCACCGCTCACTTTCTGTGTGTGAAAGAAACCAACGTGCCCACCAACATTTTCATTGTCGACGAAAGACAGAAACTTTCTACTTGTATGGAAATGTGCATAGGGCAATCATTTTCGCACAGTTCATTGTGAAACACAACTACTTTACTAATTGCTTAGGGCGATGATTTCACTCAGTTTATTGTGAAATAAAACTACCGTACTCATTTTGAAATGTCAGTGTTTTTTTTACAAATGTACTCTCTACTTTCACAATGTGGCATGCTATGTTGCATGTTGTAATGTGTTCTTTTGTAGGTGCTACATCACGGCACGTACGTCAATATGGACACATTGTTTAAGCTGCCAAGGAACGTTATGGATAAAGGTACTGCATACCCCACTTGCTTTGGCTACGGGAGGGTCAGGCCAATATCATATGCTTTAGTGCCATCAGACCAATTTCTGTCACCGTCAGACACATTTCTGTGACCCAGATGCCCTATGAACCAACATTGGTTCAGAATACTTTCTATCTTCTTAAAAGCGGGAAAATGAGGTAAGGTGCACTGAAAGTGTTTGGTGCACAGAAATATTTGTTAAATAATACATGGTTACACCCTCCCAATACACATATCTTCACACCTTTCGACCTGTGCCACTTACGAAATCATGTGTTGAACAGTGAGTGGTAATGGTGTTGCTTCCAGTATTTCTAACGTCACTGCACTTCCCATCACAGAGTTTGTTTCAGGTTTTATGTAAACGTAAGTAGACTACTCCTTTGCATTTTGTAAGCACATTTTTACAGAAAAAAATTACTACATTTACAACACATGTAAGTAAAGGTCATTGCCAACACCCGAAAAGGTTTATGTTGTGTATGTGATAGTGTTTTGATATTTAACAAGTGTACTCATGTACATAACAAATCAACGGTACAGCTTCTGTCTCTGAGGGGTAACATCTATGTATGGTTAGTGGCCACAATGTCGGGGATGTGGCTACTGCCATTACTGAAAGGGACAAAACATTGCATTCAGGTTGCCATGTCCACCAGGGACTGCCTGCTGGTAAAGGTGTTGCTTATAACCATACATTTCTCAAGGAACACAAATGTGGTGCTGCCTTTACAGTCACACGGTTTCATTTTTGCTTTCTGTAGCCTGCAATGGAAAGCGAAGAAGGGTTTCTATTCAAAAACCGTCTTCCCTTTCCATGGTGGCCATCTTGAAAAAGGATTTGTTTTCTTCGGCCGGGAACGCCATAGGCATTCCGGTTGAAGACAAAAAATCCTCTTTCTTGGTAGCGCGGGTTACTGCTGTAAAATCTCGATTGCTTATGGCATTCATCCCTCACTCTTTGGGGAGGAATGGGGGTTAATGATCCAGATACGTCGGTATGCACTCTTACTTATATTGTGTTGCACGCTTGCCTTGTGGAGTTCTGTGCCGGAAATTTTCCATTTTCAAGTTTGTACAAGAATATACAATGTACTTCTCCACTATCACCCAGTTACACATGTCATTGTGAAGTGCGTATGACTTTTTGAACACGCCCCCATGCTGTGCGCTAGCATATGATAATGTGGAATTCTTCGGAAGGTGGGCAGTTACTTCAAATGTTCCTTTACAGTAGAATGCTTATGTGTTACTATTACAACCCTGATAAATATAGTACAACATTTTTGTTAACGTACTGTTATGATGTATTTACACTACTAAAAACCTACGGCATTCAGTTAAAAAAAACTTTGTTAAAGGGGCGTTATGGTTACGTTGCTCTCCCAAAAACCTGTAAAATTCACTACAAAAGAACTTTGTTGAGGGGACGTTATGGTTAAGTTGCCCTACGAAATACCTATGCACTTAACTAAAAAATAAATGTTCGCCCTCCCCATTATGGTTCAAATTAAAACCGAAAAA
Organism: Ambystoma mexicanum; assembly: GCF_040938575.1. Classification (NCBI taxonomy): domain Eukaryota; kingdom Metazoa; phylum Chordata; class Amphibia; order Caudata; family Ambystomatidae; genus Ambystoma; species Ambystoma mexicanum. The sequence continues at coordinate 1,022,928,701 of NC_090928.1, forward strand.
CCCCTGAAATTCGCCAGTTATGGCAGACTGAGCCCCCATACTTGCCATCACCAATGTGCATTGCTAACATACACACCCAGAACATGAAAAATGTATCTCAAATGTAACTGGTGACATCACTGATCACATCACATGTTTAGCCCCTCTGTTTTCGTTCCCTGCTCTATGTATATATGAAAATTCAGTAAAAAAACTTTGTTAAAGGGATGTTGTACTTCACAGTGAAACCCTGCACATTCCCCCATCATGGTAAGCTCAGCAACCATAACTCGCAACATCTACGTGCATTGCCAATACTAACACCCAGGACATCAAAGATGACATCACAAATATCATTGATGATGTTAAGATGGATTTCTGAACTCGGACCTGAAGGGGCAGAGATTCAGAAAGCCAGCCTAGTTTCTTGGAACACGGTTAACTCTGGACAAGCCAGAACAATCAGGGTAGCGATGGCGGCGGTCAAGACTAAGTCTCAAGAGGGGTGAGGGTGACGGAAAGACCTCAATGAGCACACAAAGCAAGGACACTTACAAATTACTCCAGACAGGTGTTTTATTAGAAGGCCTTTGTAACATCGACCATAGCAAAGAATCACACTAATACTAAAGTAAACCAACACATCACAATAAATACAATATATATACAAGACCGAGGGGTCTAAGGAGTTAGGAGCACGCAATATGTAGACCACCTAGATGGGGAGGAAAACAGGTAATGCAAGTAATCATTAGACCCAGTTCGACATCAGAAATACAGCTAACTAGGAGGAGGTCCGAGCCCTACGAAGAGAGGAGCCTTAAGCTCAAAAGTACCTGCATGCGCTGGTGCCAATGGATAAAGTAGAGTCTCTTCAAGGGTCTCAGGCAGTTCAGGAAGGTGAATGAAGCGATGCAGAACAAGTCCCCACTACTCAAACAAGGCCTTCACTTGTGGGCAGAGGCAGGGTGAGAGTGCGGGATAGAGACGCTATTTCGCAACAGCGGTAGAAAAGAAACATGCTCCTGCGTGAGGGGCCACCGGTTGGGGTATGGACTACTCACCGGTCCCCGACGCAGGCAGACCCAGACTTCTCCAGTTCAATTCACATTGCTGGCAGGTTCAGCTGCGATGATCAGGACGCCTTGACACCGTGTAGATTCTGCGTAGCAGGATGCAGGGTCGAGGGTGTCCCAATTGCAGCGGACGTGCACAGGTTGTTACCGCAGCAGGGCAACACAGCAACCGTGTTTACTCTGGTCCGGGCGCACTCGTCTCACTTCAGACCTGGAAATGCCAAGCATACGAAATTCGGTGTGAGGGTGCCATGGACGGAGAGCAAGTAGTAGACCAAGTTTCGAGGGCTTCCCTGAAACGGCGGCGGTGACAGAGCAAAGCATCCTGCGTAAGCTGGTCAGCCCACTGGTTGGCCCAGGGACACTTCCGAAGAGGCTTACTTGCACGGTTTGATGAAGGTGCCAGGAATAGTTGATCCCACTATTCCAATGGGTCGAAGCGCCTTCGCAGATCTTCTAGGACGATCAGATAGCCATTGACAGCAGTTCAGGGTGCCAAACCTTCAGCGGGTCACCAGCGGTTCCTCGACTCAGCTTCTTGCTGCAGGATACTTGGCTCCTTATCCCTCGTTCATTGTGAACTCAGGAGATCGACATGGTAGTGGTGTTTTAAGCCTCCTCTTATCCTTTCGCGCCAAAACAGAGAGGACCCAATGGGAGATCTGCTCACAAACACTCACACCATACGTGGACCTATCATGGACCACGGTGGTCCCAGGCATTCAGGACACTCCAGACTCTCTGGCACCCAGGATGTGTATTGGGAACAGACATCCCAGCCCACATCCTGGAGGCACACACAAGGCATGCAGAAGCCCGCGAAAGCGTTGGGTTTTGCAGGAAAGTGCATGACCAAATAAGGACGGACCCGGGTCAGCTCGACCTGGGGAAGGTGAAGGGGCAAGACGGTCAGAGGAGAGGACAAAGAACCTCGTGGCATGGCCATTTTGGAGCCAGGCCACTCATTTGTGCCAGACATGGTAAGCGCGGTTAACATGGCGACAAAAGGGTTCAAAACACAAAAGAAATGATAGCTGCCACCAGTCCTGTCCGTGACATAATTGCACAGTTCATAATAAGTCCAGCGAAAAGGTTCTAGGGCCTTTGGAATGACTACAGACCCAAGAACGTGGTAAAGTAAGTTACAGTGCACTCTTGTTTCATGTTGCACAAAAGCTGCAACATGAAGAAAGGACTAAGGGAAACAAAGTCTCCCAGTACTGACTGTCTTAAGGGCATGTCAGTTTCCCCATAAGAATTGAGTGAAAGCCCAGAGGAGTGCGGCGGAAGGCTGCGCTTCTCTGGCAAAGTCTAGATCAGGGTGTAAAACAGCAGAAAAAAGTTTGGGGGTTGCCACATGCAGGGAAAATTACATATAATGGGAAATCTTTCCTAACACTCGCTCCTCCCAGACTAAGGACAGGGGGAATGAATCCACCCCTGGATGAGTTTCTCGTTCAGGTCGGTTAAACATTCTAGACAACCCATCAGCATTGCTAAGTTGGACACCTGGCCTATGCTCAATAGTGAAGTCAAAGCCTTGTAGACTTATGGACCACCTAAGCAACTTTGGATTCTCTCCCTTCATGTTCACCAGCCACTTTAAGGGCTTATGGTCAGTTTGCACAGTGAAGTGGGTCCCATAGAGGTAGAGCCTCAGCTTCCGTAGGGACAACACAACAGGGAAACATTCTTTCTCTACTGTGGACCATCTGAGCTCTCTGTCCTTAAGCTGGCGACTAATGAAACAAATAGGGTGTTCCTTACCCTTCTCATCTACTTGTGATAGTACAGCTCCTATCCCGGTGTCAGAGGCATCTGTCTGCACAATAAAAGGTCTTTGGTAATCAGGGGCCCCGAGGACAGGGGCCTGGCACAAGGAGTCTTTTAAGCCATTGAAGGCCTTCTCACACTCTTCAGTCCAAGTTACCTTCTTGGGTTTCTTCGGAGTGGTGAGAGCAGTCAGAGGGGCAACTATGGTGCCATAGTCTGCCATGAAATTTCGGTAATACCCTGTGAGTCCTAAGAAGGCTCTCACCTGGGTCTGTGTAGTGGGGGTAGGCCAGTCTTGTACTACTTGTACTTTACTGGGTAGAGGCTGTATCCTCCCTCCACCTACTTCTAGTCCAAGGTAAACCACTGAGCCTTGCCCAATCTGGCATTTACTGGCCTTTATGGTCAAGTGGGCTTTCTGAAGAGCCTGTAACACAATCCCAAGGTGTTTCACATGGTCTTCCCAGGTGGCACTGAAAACTACTATATCGTCCAGATATGCAAGACAGAATTCATCCAACCCATTCAATACATGATTCACAAGCCTCTGGAAAGTAGCAGGTGCATTCTTCAACCCTAAAGGTATTACCCTGAACTGGTAAAGACCTTCCGGAGTTGAGAATGCTGTCTTCTCCTTGGCATGTTCTGCAAGGACTATTTGCCAATGGCCTGAAGTGAGGTCAAACGTGCTGAGGTACTTGGAGGCACCCAAGGTATCCACCAGCTTATCTGTTCGAGGCAAGGGATGTGCATCTGTCTTCGTGACAGCATTCAGAGCCCTGTAATCTACGTAGAACCTCAATTCAAAAGTGCCTGCTTTTGGAAACAAAACCACAGGGCTGGACCAAGGACTACTGGAGGGTTCAATCACCCCAAGATCTAACATTTTGTTGACCTCCATCTTAATGTAAGACCGTACTTTGTCTTACATCCTGTATCCCCTACTTTTGGTAGGTAAACTGTCTCCTGTGTCTATGTTATGTTTGCACCAAGGTGTCAAACCAGGGGACTGTGAAAACAGGGGGAAAATTGCCTTAGCAAACTCTTCACCTCAGCCTGCTGATCAGAAGTCAGGTAAGGGGCCACTCGGACACCCTCAAAGGAGCTATCTGAAGGACTGCTTTGAAACAGGTCAGGGAGTGGTTCAGACTCCTCTTCCTCAACATCTGAAGCCAATAGCAGTGCTGAGATTTCAACTCTTGGGATGAAGGCCTTCAGCCTATTTACGTGGAACACTTTTGGAGCCTGTCCAGGCCTTCCAAGGTCCACTAAATAGTTGACCTCACCCAGGGGCTCCACCACTGTGTAAGGGCCTGACCACTTATCCTGTAAAGCTCTAGGCTTTATGGGATTCAGGACTTGCTGACCAGGTGGAAAGTTGATGAGGGAAGCTTTCTGGTCATACCAGTGTTTCACCAGGGCTTGTCCTGCCTTCAACTTATCACTAGCCAGACCAATCAGGAGCACCATCCTTTTTCTGAGCCCTAACACATAGTCTACTATGTTGGTAGTAATAGGGGGAGTGGGCATCTCCCATCCCTCCTTAACTATGGCTAAGGGTCCCCGCACAGGGTGACCAAACAGAAGTTCGAAGGGGCTGAAGCCAACACCCTCTTGTGGTACCTCTCTCTAGGCAAACAGTAAGCATGCTAAAAGAAGATCCTATTTTCCTCTCTGAGGCTCTTCCAGAGCCCCAATCAGACTTTTTAAGGTCCTGTTAAACCGTTCCACCAGACCATTGGTCTGGGGGTGGTATGCGAAAGAAAACTTGTAGGTGACCCCACATTTCTTCCACATAGCCTGCATATACTTCGACATAAAGTTGCTGCTTCTGTCAGACACAACTTCTTTAGGGAAGCTAACCCTAGTAAAGATGCCAAGTAAGTCTAGATCAGGGTGTAAAACAGCAGCAAAAAGTTTGGGGATTGCCACATGGGGGGAAAATTACATATAATAGGAAATCTTTCCTAACAGATGACATCACTGATGACATCACATGCCTGCCTCACCTATTCTGGTGCATTGCAACATCTAGGCCAGGTGGTTTTATTCACTGACAATCACAATATAAAAATTGAAAAGGTGCTGTATATCAAAACGGTAACCTTGTTGTGTGTTCTTAAAGTACTTTCCTTAGGGTTTGGTCTGAGCTCATGATGCACATGTATGGGGCAATAGCAGGCCTCAAACTCACAATTAATTTGTATACAGGAAGATAAACTTTCTGATGATGCTGTTTCTTTCTTCCTTACTTGAGTTTCCCTGTATATGCCTCTAATTTATATGCATTGGGTCTTCATATGTATTGTTTGCACTAGCACAAGTGTGTATTAAGTCTTGAATTGTTAGATAGTTATTACATATTTAACATTACACAATCACCCCTGACATCTTGCTACCCACATACTAGAAAGAACCCCTTGTAGGTAGGGACTTTTCGTCAACATTTTTTCCACATGTGATGTCATCAATGATATTTGTGATGTCATCGTTGATGTCCTGGGTGTTAGTATTAGCAATGCACGTAGATGCTGTGAGTTATGGTTGCTGAGCTTACCATAATGGGGGAATGTGCAGTGTTTTTTGGTTTCACTGTGAAGTATAACATTCCTTCAACAAAGTTTCTTTTTACTGAATTTACATATATATAGAGCAGGGAACGAAAACAAAGGGGCTAAACATGTGATGTGGTCAGTGATGTCACCAGTTACATTTGAGATACATCTTTCATGTTCTGGGTGTGACTGTTAGCAGTGCACAGTGGTGATGGCAAGTATGGGGGCTCAGTCTGCCATAACTGGCGAATTTTAGGGGTTTTTCGGTTTTAATTTGAACCATAATGGGGAGGGCGAACATTTTATTTGAGTGAAGTGCACAGGTTTTTCGTAGGGCAACTTAACCATAATGTTTTTTTTGTAATGAATATATATATATATATATATATATATATATATATATATATATATATATATATATATACATATATACTCGTATATCATGGTATTTATGAATACATATTGAACTTTTGCATATAAATTAAGAATGGACTTTTCAAACAGGAGTTGCAATATTTCTTTTCTAGACTCTTGAACCAATCCTTAGAGAGAGGCCGGACTTGGGGGTCGAAAGAAATGTAACTGTCCAATTCTGGCTGCGAGAATAAATTGGCACCTCCTTAGATTAATACATTTGTGGGTTTGATGAATGGCATATAAAGTGGATCTACTATGAGAGAAGTAAAGAGCTGCTAAAAACCTACCAACTGATGGCTGCCAATAATCACCAAAGGAGATCTGCTGAAATTGCATCTGGGTGGAGTGTGAAGTGTAGAGCTGTGTATTGCTTGGGAGACTAGAAAACAGTGTCTGTGAGGCTACCCTGGAACCATAGAGGGAGAATAACTGTGGAATTCCATCGACTGATGTGCTGGCCAGAATCCTGTCTTTTTCTAAGAGCAGAGTACTGCTCAGTTCACATGAGTGCAGAGCCCAGAGATTTCCAAAAGCGAGTTGATTGTCCAACCAAATGTCAGCGGGGAGATTTATTTAATCAACCCATTCCCTTTAATAGTGGGTTCTCTTCCATTAGTGGCTGGAGTAAAATTGTGTAGGCCCTTAGCATATTTGATTGTACATTAATTTATCTAACTCCCAAATAGATTGACGTGGGGGGCTAGGACCAATTTGAAACGTTCATCCTCTCTTCTAGCGAGAAGATACAAAAAAGTAATTTAAAGTAATTGATGTGCATTGATTTTCCTGTTTACCCCTGACTTCTCTAATTAGAAGAAGTGTCCAATCCGAAAATGAAAATTCCTAACTGAACCCTTTATCAAAACTTTTTTTAAAAAGATGTAGTTGTCATCAATACAAAATTGATAAGTGTCACCATCCCTAAACCTTGCCTTTCAAACCAAATGATACTGTTCCCCAAATGAAAATTCTCAACTGCAAACCATTCCCTAAAACTTGCTTTTCAATAATAGGTATTCTTATTTTGTAAACAAAATTCCCAATTGTCACCACTCTTTCAACATTTTATTTAACCAAGTGGTGCTCTTGGACCCACGAACGATAATTCGAAATGGCCCTGCTTCCCCAACACAGGCCCTTAAGTGAAGGAGGGCTGAAAAACCACAATTCATATCAACTTCACTTTACCGTCCAACAACCTCAACGCATTCATGTAAGTGAAGGGGGTCCGAAAAAACAAAAATCATAATCATCCATGATTGGGGGAAGGAACTCCCCAGGTTATGGGTTGTCTCTCAATATAATGCTACAAATGGTGGGCTTGTGCACTGGTATCTGGTCTATTATTTTTGACTAATGACAAGTGCATTGGTCACAGGATATTCATTTTGGTGTAATTGAATTGAGGTAGCTGTAAGGTTGCTTTGCATTGTTAAAATGCTGATGTAATGCTTGACCCTTGAGATCCATGGAGTTTTATAGGTGTAGAAAAATAAGACCGTGTAGAGTTCAATCGTAAAAAGGAGATTGAGTAGGAATTGATTTTTGATTTGGCATTGTGTGTGTATATCAGGTTGGCACAGAGTGATTGCCCCAGCACAAAGAACGTTTGACATAAATTGCAAAAAGCCATTTTAAAATGACTACCATTGAAGTGTGTGAGGGCAGGAAACATCTCCTGGCTAAGGTTTTCATTTGAGAAGAATGGAGTTAGGGTGAGGCCGGAATTTGGCAAACCAGAATGGTGCAACAAGCCACCTCATTGAGCACTGCCACTTGGTGTGATGTTGGGATATTGTACAAAGCATTAGAGGAATTTCATATGACCCACAATGCTCTTGAAAAACAGTCCAAATGGCTTGAGTCACAGTTCACTTATATTTTCATGTGCAATTACTTGAAGACAGATTGCAGAATAAAGAGGCTGGTGTGATGATGCAGACTGATGCCTGGAAACATGCTCAGAAAGGCCTGGAAATAGGCTCAGAAAGAGCTCACACAGCTTGGAAATAAACTGCAGTAGAGCAAATGTTTTGAAGTACAATAAGAAAGACTCATTGAGCAACTGTAGGATTAGCTGTAAACACACCAGCATGTCATTGCAGAGAGAGAGATAACATTTGGTGCTGCACTGCATAATGCATGCACTGAGGATGCAGACACTGTAAATCGCTTGCATTCCCAATTGAATGACCAGACTGGTCATAATAGAGGGTTGTTAGATGACATTGTGGCCCTCAAGCAACAAATGAAAACATTGGAAAGGGAAAATAATTAGTTCATCATTAAAGAGATGGGCTCAAAAAAGGAGTTCAATGAAATGCGGCAGAATGTAAATATTCTGAGGCAACAGAATTTACAACTGGTCAAAGACTGAGATGCATTCAGGTTGAAAGCAGAAGCAGAAAAGGAACATTTGGTTTCTCAGGAACTGACCAGAATTAGAGAAGAAAGGAATGAGCTAATAGAGTGTGAGGCAAATAGGAGCTGAACAATCAGAGGCAGCACATTGTAGGGATGTGAAAGAGAAAGAGATTAGCCTTCTGAAGGAAAAGCACATTGAACATGCATGCAGCATACAAGGCTTACACAGAGAACATAAATCACTTCAGCATGAGGTGTAGCAAATAAAAGATCAGTTGGTAGTTCAGAGCAGGATGCTTGAGTCTAATTAAACCTTAGTGTTAGACTTAATAAACCAGTTCTATGAATAACAACAGGAATTACGGAAAGAGAGACACAGGTGTGAGAGTTTCACAAAGGAAACTGAAAAATATAAACAGGCCCTGAGACACCCTGGTCAGTCTGTATATACGACAAGGCCCACTGATCAAGGTGAGATGCCTCTCCCATCAGGGGCTTCAGGAAGTCATTTGCAACCTGCCACGTACAAATGAACTGACCTCACACATGCCATCTATCAAGAACAGGGTGACATGAGGCAGTTAGACTTACACAGGCATATCCCAACTGATCCAGAAGGCCAGTACCTGTCTGATATTGATGAGTATTCATCTCTACCACACAGAAGGGACGGTGGCCAGACCAGTGTGTCCTGGGAGACTAAAAAGAATACTGTAACTACTTCAGATCATCAAAACTCCTATGATGAGAAAGCCAGGGAGTTAGATAGGCTGATGACGAGAAAACAAAGAGACCACTTTGCTTACTTTATGGAGGGAGGAACACTAGACCCTCAGCCTAGGAAGGGTATTCTAGAAACATCTGAATATTCAGGGGAAGGGGGGAATTCCCGAGACTCCCTGGAAAGAGGAATGATAAAACTGTGTTCTATCCTGGGGCTAAAAGTCACTAAAGGGACAGTGAGCCTGAGAGTTCACTGCAGTCCATGAGAGAGGAGCCCAGATCCTATGACTCTGGGAGCTATACCGGATATCATGGAGATAGGGAGTGCCTAGAAGAGAGAGGATGGAGTGCAAATAGTAGCTCTGAGTCAAAAAATGCATGGACTCAGGTGCAGAGGAAATAAAAGGCAGAAAAACAGAGCAAAGGTTTTGTTAAAGACCCAATAAGACAAACCAAGACATTAAAGAGTTTCCTAACCCCATCCCACAAGTATGCCAAGTATTCAGCATGGGAGAACCTGCAACTTTATGAGCAGATAATGGCATAATTCCATATCAGAAATCCTGTGAATTGCATAGCATTTGCGAAATTTACTTTTTCACGTGAGCACTCCAGTTTCTTTGCAGAAGTAAAAGACCAGAATTATTATAAATGGTCCAAGGGGCAATTCTACAACATTTCCCCTCTCTCATAAACCCACAAGAGGCCCGTAAGGCTGCATTTGTGCAGACTTCTCGACTGTTGAACACACATAGTAGGGAGTTTGTGACCACCCATTTCCATGCTCCCCCCAAATACATAATAACTCAGCTGCTATGTGATTTTCGTGATCACATAACCTGGATTGGTTAATTGGACAAGCCATCAGGCTCTATGAGGTCCAGAAACCCACTGAGAATATAAACTCCACCAAAACCCCTGAGCCATCTAACACAACTGTTGCTGTGAAGGTGAGAACTACACCTCCCTTGGACCTGGAGACAGGACGGGGCCTAAAGGTAACTTGTGAAAAACCTGACAGTGTCTCCCTAACTAACATAACCTTCCAGCGGATTTGTCATCCAGGTGGCCAGGACATGGCCATCATTATTGGATCCAGTTCCTGGGGGTGGACGAATGAGGGAGGACCACCTGGATGGGGGACCCTTGGAAAGTGGGAGTTTCCCACACAAACACTTTTGAGCAGCATGAAAGACAATGGACTAACACCCGAGCCGTTTACCTGACATGTCCCAACACAAAGGTCAAGCAAACTCAGGCAATTGACCAGAATCGCACACCTGACAGCCCCTTCCCTCGACCACAGGGATAACGGTGGAGCACGAGAGCACAGAATGAGAAAGGCCGACCATACGACGACTCAGCTATCGAAGTTCAGCAGTTCAAGAGGAGTAGAATTGCGGCTAGAACCAAAAGGGTGACAAGGAGAAAATCGACCTTGCCCTTTCTGACCCAAGCCCGCAAAGCCTCTGTGGAAGAAATCGTAGGACTGCAGTAGGAGTAGCCAGTGTGTGTTGCAGCAGATGTAAATGGTACACGGGGCCCGCCTCTGCTGATAACCAAGCCAGGGAGAGATACTCACCACCGTGGTACTGGCCTTAACTCCAGAGACTTGAAAAGCCAAGTGGTTCATCACAGCCGGTTAGTTTGAGAGACGATAAGAAACCGAACTGTGCTGAACAAAAGTAGCAAATGGCTATTTGAAGAAAAGTACAAAGAACTGCTAATATGAGAGGGGAAAACAGCTGCAGAGAACTCCGGCACCAGGAGGGTGCTCACTCGAGAAACTCTGGGCAAATACCCTAGTGTTGAAACTACCATTAGCATAAGGCCTTGGGAACGGGGCAAGAAAGGGGTCGAAGTGGTCATAGATTGGCCTAGCAAAATCCTCTGTACAGTCGAAAGTCTTTGACTGCCAGAAGATTGTAAAGTTAAGGGAAGTGAATCCCGCATTGTAAGAAAGTAGAAGAAAATGTGTGATTAGCAGTAGTTGGCAAGAGTGAACCTGACAGAGGGATGCCGACAAGAAGAGGCAAAGCATGAAGTTCCGATGAACAGTGTGTTGACAACGGTGAACCCGGCAGAAGGATGTCCACAGTGAACTGTTTAAAAAGATATTAAGACTTGTGAATACAAGGAAAGCGATAGTGAACCCGACAGAGGGAGGCTGATGATCAAAAGGGATCTGCGCCCAGAAGAGTGGGATCCACGGGTGAAAAGTCACCACCCAACGTACATACAGAAAGAAACTTTTGTTTGGTTTGTGTTGAATACACCACGCCCTCGAAGGCAAGAGATTTTCAAGAGAAAATAGACTTGACCAATGATTGTCCTGATAGCTGAAGATGCAACTGTTGTGTTGTGCGGGGAAAGCTCAAGAGTCTGCTCTGCTCAGAAGTCCAACTTTATCCCGTACTCAAAACATTGGGGAAGAGAGTTGTATGGACTGGCAATATGATTTTTAGTGTAGGCCCTTTTTTTTGACAAGAGGCCACTCAGTATTTCTAATTTTTCATTTGATGGTTGTATCTTGCTCCCATTTTAACTTTAGGTATAGGCTAGGTGTTTTTCAAACTTGCACATTCAATTTAATGAACACCCTCGAACTGTGATCACTTGTGTCTGTTTTTGCTGTCTCCACCATGAGTTCGTTACAAACCATCCTGACAGCAAGCAAAATAGAAGGCAGAAGGGACCGCCCACCCTGGCCCAATCAAATAGTAGTCAGGCAGGGGCCCAGAACAATGACCCGGCCACCATTGTAAGCCCTAGGTACAAGGGTACCAAGGGTATCTATACACTCCCATGGCCCAGGGGGGACCAATCAGGTAAGTACTGCCCCAGGAAACTTCCCTCCAAACTTCCATCAGGAGAGAAGTATCACTCCACCTCTCAACCTGACCTTTTTCCAGAGATACCCCAAAACCAGAGCTTCCAAAATAATCCTCCTCTCTCGCCCCGATTCCAGGACAATAGGTCCCTGAACCTGGGTGAATGGAGATACAGGATGGAATATTATGACGGAAATGTCAGTACCTGAGCTACTCTGGGAGAAGGGACAGTTTTTGGAGCCAGCAGAGCTATGCCTCGAGACCTCACCGCAACCCAGAAAAGGTCTTGCAGCTGGAACGACAGGTCCAGCAATCGACCGATGACCTGGGGCACTTACTAAGGCCTAGGTCAAGCCCTCAAACTAACCCTGCTTCGCAGAATTCCCTGACACGCAGGTCTGATGCCTCATGGGGGGGAAATTATGGGAGGAAATGTCTGACAAACCATAGGATCCTGTGGGGGGCACCAGTGGAAGGGCTAGGCCAAGCCCTAGAGGAGCTTCCATTCTCACCCAGACAGAACCCCTAGAAACCTCTCAGTCAAAAAGTGACTCTTCTACCCCACGAAAGTTAGCACCCAAAGAGCAACAGGTAGTTTAGTTCAGTTTAGTTTATTATTTGATAATGCGCTCCAAAACCCAGGGGTTGCCCGGGCGCAGCAGTTACAAGAATACTTAGGCTTAAGTTTGCGTACATACAAAAGGATACATACAGAATATGCATTATTTGAGTTATTAACATATATACAAAACCAATATACAAATATACAAGAAATACAGGAATGTGAATCCCTCTCATAGGTCTGGTATCGGGGGAGGCAAAGTTAGTTATGCGCAATGATAGGGCCAGGTTCAGTGGGTTAGTTGTCGTACTCCAGAGCCAACTTTTCACCTTACTCCTGAAACTAGAGTAGGGTAGATTAGCTCTCAATGCCATGGGGAGTGAATTCCAAGCGCAGGCCGCTCTAACAGGGAAACTAGCTCCGCCTGCTTTAGTCTTTAGTCTAAATCTGGGGGTTTCAAGTAGGGAGTGGATAGAGGCTCTGGTATGGTGAGTAGAGGATTTTCTAGTCAGTCTAGCCGAAATGTAGGGGGGCGGAGTGTTGTTCAGTCCTTTATGTGCGAGAGATAGTGTTCTGTCATTGATTTTTAGCCAGTGGTTGTCTTTCCTAATATTAGATATATGTGCTCTGCGGGGTATGTCAAGGGCTGCTCTAAGAGCATTATTCTGCAATATTTGCAATTTGTTAGTGACAGTTTTATTGGCGCCCGCATAAAGGGCATTACAGTAATCCAGTTTGGACATTACTAGTGCATTGGCTAGTGTGATACAATTGGTTGTGGACAGGTAAGGTCTGCAGGCCGTGATTAATTTGCAAGTGTAGGCTGTGGAGGAAGCCAAAGCATTAACTTGTTTTTTGAAAGATAAAGTGGAATCAAGGTAGAAGCCTAGTGTTTTTACCTCCGTTGCCACTTTGATTATATTACCGTCTATATTGAAGGCACTGTAGTTAGGGCTGAGTTTTTTAAGGTTGGAGTCGGTACCCAGTATCAGTATCTCTGTTTTATCGTCATTCAGGCAGAGGCCATGTGAGGCCATCCATGCCTGAATGATGCGGTAAATCTTATTTACTAGAGCTGTGTCTTCAACAAAGTTGCCAGATAGTGGTATGAGGATCTGCGTATCGTCCGCGTAGTTGGTGTAAGTTACCCCCAATCTGTCAAGTTTGTCAAAGAGTGGCTTAGTAAATATATTGTACATTGTGGGGGAGACACATGAACCTTGTGGGACGCCACAGGTGATATGTATTGGGTCCGCTGAGGCTAATGGGGCGAACACTCTTATTGTACGGTTAGCTAGGAAGGATTGTACCCATGCTATAGCTTCACTTGAGAAATGGGCGGCAGATGTTAGATGGTTGCATAACACTGCGTGGTCCACTAGGTCGAAGGCCGCCGATAAGTCAAGGAGGAGGAGCATAACTGTTTTACCTTTATCCTTCAACTCGTCCATTTGTGTCTTAAGGTTGATTAGGGCCATTTCAGTACCATGTAGTGGTCTGAAGCCAGATTGGCGTGATCCTAGTAGTTGGTTTGTCTCCAGGTAGTTTTGGATCTGGAGGTAAGCTACTCTGTCAATGATTTTAAGGAGAAATGGGACCGTAGTAATGAGAGGTAAGTAGGAGAGGCCAAAAACGAACCCACTTTATGGAGGGGTCAAGATTGTCCCCTTTGAAAGAGTAGAGTCCCTGTCGAGGATTCAGGTAAGCAGACCTTCTCTTTCAGAAATGGGAGGATCCCTCCCAAAGAAAAATGGGTCCCAAAAGACCCTGAGTGGCACAAGGTGAGTTTGGTGACCAACCCAGGTCAAGAAAATCTTCAAACCCAAAAATGTAGAAACAGAAGTGTCCTTCCTGCAAACAGGTTTTGAGAACTGCCTCCAGGTAAAGGGGGACAGCAAAGAATTGGGGGAGAAAGAGGATTCCCCAAATCTGCACATTGTTAGTTGTAAAATTTTCCGTACAGATTCCCAAATGCTGATACAAAAAATTGCATAAGCTCACACAGTGTCAGAGTTCAAAATTAAGAAAATGACCACCGGACTGGCAAATAACTCACACTTTCTTTGCACCCTGGAGGGGAAAGAAAGAAGATTCTATGCACCAGTCAGGGTACACGGTCAATGTGAGTTATCAGCTCTGGTGGACTCTGGATCCCAAGCCACCCTCCTGTCCAAAAAGGACTTTGACCACTAAACTCAGGACGGGGAGGGCCACTAAATTCCCCTCACACCACTCACTAGACAACTCCAAAATGTTGATGGGAATGACATTTCTGTCGAAGGGACTGCAGATCGGGAAATAATAATTGGGTGACATTGATTAAAACATCTAGTGATAGTCGTGATTCCAGATGGCATGCCTTGTTTACTGCGGAATGATCTCCTGAAGAGGTTATCATCTATGATCGACTGTGCAAAGAAGGTCCTCTGGACCCAGACTAACCAGCCTATAAAATTAAAAATGAGCACCAATTATGTCAGCATGAATGATACCTGCCATTCTATTTATTGACTATCTGAGAAAGTAGAATTCCATTTTAAGAATAACCAAGTCCCAGACATCATTTTCATCTCTGCAGGAGAACAAACTGGTGATGGGAACCCTTCTTCATTCTTGAAAATCAACCTTCCTCCCAGTTTTAAGTGGCAATCCACACTGAAAGGGAACACCCTAATATTTTACACCAGTCCAAAATAAGAAGAATCCTTCAGTCCCACGAAACCAGACACTGAAGAGCCTTACGGACATAAAAAAAAAGGCAAACAGTTGTTTTTCCCTTTTTAGTAAATGAGGGGGTCTGTGTTCTCTAGAGTATGCCCGAATAATGGAAGGAGCTTCATCAGCAAAGGATTATTCAGGAGACTCCCAAAAGATCAGACCATTCCACATTTAAATTGATTGACAAATGGGATGTAGGTCTAGAAACTCCAAACATCTCCTGTATGTAGGTGCATGCTGACAATTTCCTTTGGCCACAAAAGCCTGGGGAATAATTGTTGGGTTGTGAGAGATGTCCCTTTAGCCTATTATTTGGGCAGTGACATTCTGAACTGATTCACATTCAGTTTGAACCAAATCAGTTATAAAGCCTGGTTACGGAGGGGTACCCCTTGGTCATTTGACAACATGGAAAAAAGCAATCCAGTCAGCTCAATTGCTGCCTTATGCGGTTTAAGTTCAAATGCCAGAAGAGGTTAACATCCCATGACAGGTGCGACAATTAACTATTCCATTCAAAATTAAGTGAGGATAGAATCTCAAACATCATGACCAATATATACATTTAAATTCGCACCTCCAACAAGCAGATTTGTATTTAATCCAACAACTGTAGTAGACCTAGAACACAACACCATTCAAATATTGGTGGAGAACTGCGACCCTCGAAGTATCACTTTGTGCACAGACACCTTTATTGGAATGGCGGTTGATGTCTGACATTATTCTATTGAATTAGGTGATGAAATGATGGGACCAATCCAAAATGACAGTTTACACATCAGCAAAGGCATTCCTCCAGAAAGTGTTTTAACTAGGTATGTGGGGAATTTCGTGGTGTACATTTCCAACCCCTGTGGGGGGGGGGAGAGGTGGCCTATGACATCAGGAGGGAGGAAGAAGTGTTCAGAGTCAAGGACCACACCCCAAATTCATGGAATCTCTTTTCCAAGTCAACACAATCAAAAGATATCCCTCCCCCCAAATGGAGGATACCACTGAAATTGCCAAGCCAAAGGTCTTTCCAGGTTTCAAGCAGATGGTTCACGAAAGGATCAATCTTGCTTATGCCTGTGAGACCGAGGAGCAAAGACAAAAGCTGAAATAGGTCTTCACAGAGTTCGAAGATATCTTTCAGTGGACACATGTGACTCTGGTCCACCTCTGTTTATTCGACCACCATACCCAAAGACCCTAAGATAGCTCCAGTATTTGTGAAACAAAACCGGTTACATGTTGTATCCATGGATTTACTCACAGAGATTATTAAGAATTTAGAATCCTGTGTGATAATTTGTCTGATCCAAAGTACCTTTAACAACCCGGTACTGGAGATCCTCAAACCAAATGACCATTGGAGAATATGTGCAGACCTGAGTGAGTTGAACAAACGGGTACAGATGTCAAGATGCCCACTTCCCTTCTTCGATCAGGGGCTGGCACAGATCCAAGGGTCAAAAGTGTACCCCACCATTGACCTGACAAATGGCTACTGGACAGTACCCGTGAGTAGGGAAGACCAGTACATGCGTGCCTTTACCTTTGGGGGGCAGTAATACACATACATAATATATGGAATTGGTTAGTAAATTACAAACCTTTGCCAGGTAGGCTTCTTTTTGGCAAAACATTGCCATGAAAAAAATGGGAATTTCAAATGGGAGTTGCAATAATTCTATTCTAGACTCCTGAACCAATCTTTAAAGAGAGGCTGGATTTAGGGATGGAGAGAAATGTAACTGTCCAAACCTGGTTGCGAGATAATAATTGGGCACCTCCTTAGTTTATTACATTAGTGGGTGTGAAAAGCGGTATATAAAGTGGATGTGCTATTACAGAAGGGGAGCTCTGATGAAATTGCATCTTGGTGGAGCCTGGAAGAGGGCAATGCTGTCTATTGCTGGGGGGATTAGAACACAGTGACTGTGAGGCTTCCCTGGAACCATAGAGGGAGAATCAGCAGAATTGCTGTGGAATTCCATTGACTGAAGTGCTGTCCAGAGTCCTGTTTTTCCCTTAGAGCGCAGGTGAACTAGTATGCACAAAACAAAAATGGTGCTTATGTTTTGATACTAAACCTCTCAGCCAGTAATGTTGATGATTATGTTCTAGCATTGTGCCATATTATTATTATTGTTGAAATTCAACATTCAACTGGGTTCATGGGAAAATAGTTTTGACCAGTTATTTTGCCTGTGTTCCATGATTGTGAGATAAAAGTACATGTAAACATGGGTGTTTTGTTATTGAAGCTGTGTTTTCTGCCACAAAGGAGGTGGCAGCTGTGATTGAACAAACATAGTATTCATTGAGTTTATAATTAAAATAAATATATATTCGTTCTATACCCCTGCCTGGTTCTTGGCTCACTGTGGGAAAAGGGGGGATTTATGCAGCTCTATATGAGGCTTTAATAAGGCCAGTTCTAAAAAGAAAATGTACACAAAATATTGTCGGGCTCCTGGATTGGGGGAAGGAACTCCCCTTATTAAGGGTGGTCTCTCAATATAACGCTGCATATGGTTATGTTTCAGATTTTCTTTATTCTTGAACTAGCAGTAATGACCTTCTGGTCATAGACTGTGCTAGGTTTCTTGGTTGCTGGTATGCAACTAAGGGACTTTCTTTAAAAATATCAAACTACCTGTCATCCCTAATACTAGCTGTAGATCCTTAACAGTCCAATTCTTTTGTGTCAGTGCTGGATGATAGTTGACAAACACGGTTATTTGTTGTCTATTTCCGCTGTCTCTGTATTGTACCAGCTTGTTCATGGTTATTTATTTCCAATTTCTGATCAAACTGTGTTTCAATAAACCTGGCTGATTGACTCTTTCATAAGAAGGATGCATGGACTGTGGTTTTTGATCTAGAGGGCGGAATGCGATCTGGTAAGAGACTGTGCTAGGTTTCTCTGTTGCTGCTATGCAATTAAGGAGGTTTCTTTGAAATCGTCCCCCAGCTCATCATACCTACTAAATATTGCTTGTTGGTCCTTAACAATTTGATTCAGTTGTGTTAGTGCTGGATGATAGGTGACAACCACTTTGTTCTATATTTCAATTGTATCTTTAGTGTATCAGGTTGTTCTTGGATAATTTCAAAGCATGTTCATTTCCCTTTCCATTTTTCTGGCTGAGTGACCCTTTCACATGAAGTAAGTACATAGTTTAGTGAATTGATTGTCCCTTGTCTTTCTGTTCAAACATGTGCATTGGCAACGGATGGCCTGGCTGTAGATAACAGACAGTTTTTTATCGCTTGATGGAAACTTGCAGTGTGCTAGTATTTTTTCATTGTCTTTGGGTAGGGGGATGTACACAGCTATTTCTTGTTGGCTGTTCCCTTCAACACAGATAGTTGGAATTGAATCCTCTGTTTGGAATATTCCATGATGAACTTATTCCACGGATGAAAGCCAGTTAGTGGTTCATTGAATTGCTAAAGAGATTTATTGTTTTCTTTCCAATTAAGAGTATGCAATGCAGGAATTTCTTAGATGGAAACTTGCACTGCATGATTATTTGTTCTTTGTATTGGGGGGTTTTGTATATAGCTATTTATAGGTGGTTGTTCCCTTCAACAGAGATAGTTATATCAAGGAATGGAATCCTCCATTTGGAATATTCCATGATGAACTTATTCCACGGATGGAAGCCAGTTAGTGGTTAATTGAATTGCTAAATAGAATAATTGTTTTCTTTCCAATTAGGAATATGTAATGCAAGAAATGTTGTGGTTTCTGAAATTGTTTTTGTACGAACTCTAGTCATGATAAGATAAGCATACTGAGGTCACCTCTAGGTTCCTGTTGATAACTTGTGTCACGAAATTCTCGGTACTCTTCCCTTTTATTTTTCTGTTTATACATGACCACAACATAGCCACGTATGTTGGCTGGTGTCATTCTGATTTCCTTGACTGCTCCTAATGCTTATGACATATCATACATGTTTTCTGGAACAGTCGATGTAAGCTTTGTGTTTTGGGCTATGGCCATATGGAGGTGTCCAGTTGCAGTGCTTTTGTGTCATCATCATCTGGGGAAACCCCTTGTTTCTTACTCTGCACAAGGAAGATTTATTTGAGATGCAGGTGTTAAATGTTGAATTCCCCCACAGATTTGAATTTTGTCTTGTAAATGGCTGGGGCAGAAATTCAGTCCATTGGAAATACAAACTGTTCAGCATGTGTAAGTTGATGCCTGGGCTGGCAATGTTAATAACTAATAGTTGATTGGTGTTGAGGTCTCCCATTGGGTTCTCAGTGGTAGCTCTGTTTGGTGTGAGGGTCACTGTTTCAGGGGGATCTGTGCCCCTTTCCTCTCCCTGAGCAGTGCCTTGTGTATTTCCTGATAGGTCAGGGTGTTTCTTGTTCTTCTGATTACATGAATAGTTCAGGATCTTTTGCTAGCAGTTTTTGTGTTCATGGTCAAGTTGTGGTGCTGGGCCATTTATTTGTTCTCGCAGCATTTTTGTGAGTTTGTTTATCTCATTGATAGGTCTCTTTCGCATGTAGTAGTGTTGGTGCATAAGATGATGCCTTCTTTTCACTGATGCTTTCAAACATACATGCTCAGGATATTCCATATTATGAGTAGTCCTCAGTGGGTTTGAGAGCCTGAGTCCTTTCGGAAATCCAATTGTGTTTGTTTGCAGACAGTCAAGATGAAAATGTCACTGTCCAGCTGCACTTCCCTTATCTTTATTTGGCAGATGTGACACAGTCTATAGTGCATTGTGGTATCCATTCCACAAAGCAATTAAAGGTTTCAAGCCATTTAGTCCAATTTCAAAATAAAACAAAATTTATTTTTTGATTCACAGCATTTGATTAACAGGAAGTACTATGATTAAGTGGAACAATGGATAAACTTTCAAAGTCACAAAAACATCTTAATCAGATGGTGGAGGGGCAAAGGAGTACCAAAGAGACACACACTTGGTTGTTCAGTCCCATAATAAAAAGAAGAATTGTCTGTTTAAGCTCTATTGGATGAAATAAAAGCATGCAGGGAATACAGGAATGGGATGGTTGCCTTATCTACAAGACCATAAAATGTGTAGCAAGGCTCTCAAATAACAAAGAAAAGGAGATATTTGCCTCAATTTGTTCATCAATGTTGGTCCATATGTGTGCATCAGTGTCTATCCCTCTGTTCTGAGACTGGGAATGTGCAATGACAATAAATGAGATGAACCCATTGTCCATGTGTAGAAGGCAGGAATGGCTTATGTTGAATAGTGATATGACTTTTTCCCCCTAATGTGGGAGCATACAAATCAGAATGTTGATGCCAGTCTATCATCATTGTTGATAATTGAGAGGACGTCAACAGCATCACATGTTCTAGATTCAACTGACTGCAAGCTCTTTCTGTTCTTGAACCTGTTCAATACCTGGGGTGTTACCTCTCAAAAATCATGCAGCATTGGCTTTACATAGCGCCATAGAAAATGGGGTGAACCCAAAAATATCTATTTATTAATATATTAGACATTTTTGTAGAGCGCAACAGGACATGAGTGCATCAGAGTACTAAATAATATGAACATATGCAAAATATAAGATATTTATAACAACAAGAAACAAATCAGTAAAACCAGTAATAACAAGCTAGAAATATGAACAAGAAAAAACACCAATTACTAAGCAGCATCCCAGAAGTAGGATTTTAAACCTTTTTGAAATTTCAAATACTGTAGGATTAAACACATTTTAGGTAGAACAAGAAATCGCAGCACCAGAGAAGGATCCGTTTAATGGAAGCTTAACGTTTAAGCCAAGGGACTTCAAGGCATAGAGATTGTTGACCATGAAGACATCAGGAACCGTCCAAATACGTATGTTTACCAGCCAAATAGGAGCGACTGTGAAGATGGAGGGCTTTGTAAATAATATAGATACGTTTAAAATAAATTATACATTAAAGGGGAAGCCAATGGATACTTATTGAAGTGGAGAAATATGATCACATTTTCTGGCTCCATATTTTAAATCGGCAGCCACATGACCAGCCTTGTAAGTGACCTTGGTAATAATATTAGGGTGATTGTTTACAGAATGAAAAATCGTGTTCAGGATTTCCAAGAACCCTTTTTGTGAAAAAAGCTGTTTATCCCTACTTCAAAAAGAAGAACAAATCTTCACTTGTGATGAGCCAATTTCTTAAAGATTGTTTTGTACATAGAAGAAATGTTTGCAAATAGTGTCTAATTATGAGTGAACATCTTGTGGCAATCTTTTGCTCACATTGCCATTGTCAAAGTATGGCTACTTCTCATATATCATAAAATTGAAGAATAGGATGAGGCAGCTGTCTGTGGCATGACTAACCCAAGACAATGTAGTTATGGTACAATGGGTGAGGCAGTGGAATACGTTTGGTCAGTATGGCGTGTTCTCTGTGATTTTCCCATCACCCGAAACTCTCAATGTGACTGTCATCTCTGTTTGTTCCATGTTGACATCAATCACCTTATCTACTGCCTACTTAACTGTGTTAAGTACACCAGTATTGGTGCACTAATAGATTCTCCATGGAATTACTTCAATGACAATTATGCTGAATTGCCAGCCTAGATAATCCAGAAGTAAATGATTGACTAATGCAGCAGTTAGGCGTGTCTTCATGACTGGAAAGAGGGCCTGTGTCTCTGAACTTGGAAAATCCAGACATTGCCTGCCAGTCTATGAAAGGATTGCTTTCAAAATTGCGTGTCTTTTCTTCAACTTTCTCTACAACCTATGACGCTGTCAATTAGTAGAAAATATGAATGCATATATTCCATTATGCACAGGGCACTCCATTTCATCATCGTAAGCCATTCACTCACCATTCCATCTTTTAATCAGAAGAGAATTTGACAAGGAATCTCCACAGTTTATTGTTTCACGCCTAATCTACCCTTTACCATTTTGAGTCATTCCTGAGTCATCAACTTTCCACTCTGCCATGAAGAAATGGTGTTTTCAGTAACTATTAACTACCCTACTCACCTGGGTCATACATTTTGACAATGTTCTTCTAACTTGTGTTTTGCTTGTAGAACAATCAGCGCCTTTACTCACTTTGGTCCAAAAGGTGTTCTAAAAATGTCCCTTTTAAGGTATTCAACATTCTTAATGTACAGCTTTAAGTGGGCTATAAGCATTGGATCTTTGTTCCTAATTCAGACTTCCAAAATGTGGAATAATTTACTAGAAGAATTAAGCTTCACCCACTAATTGCTCCAATTGGATATAAAGTCAACATCCTTCTCTTTTAATCCCTTCTTTGATCTCTTGTCTAACCATCTGCTGGCTCTTTCTTTATGATGGCATTTGCTTGGTTTCCAAATGTATTGTTAGCTTCCTAAGGATATGCACATCAAATCAAATCAAACAATCGCCAACAGACATATGCTTCAAGGTTCTACACAAAAAATACAAAACAATAAACAATGGAAACACTATCAGTAGGTTAGAAAGAAATCTAATTGGTACAAGAAAATCATGTGTGTTCTTAAAAATGGAAAATCTGATTCTCAGGCTCTTTCTTGTATGTAACCCTTTGAGAGGACCTGAAATGCATGCTGAAAATATTGCATGCTGGTAGCACCAACTGCAGTAGCACACATTATGAAATGCTGTGATAAATCCTATGACTGAAAACATTTCCAGAACGGATTGATCACTTGTGAAAACTCAAACATACACAATAGCTAATTATTATTTTTTTTCATTTGAAATGTGTGGAAACATTTTTGTCCAAAATCTTTTGCAACTCAACAATTTTCATAGAGTATGCATGCATCCTGGATAATTTATCAAAAATCCAATTAATTTATTATACACAATTATTCATCAGGGATAATTAGTCTGCCCAAACATAAGACAGTATACACTACGTGCCTATTATCTATGGCCATCAAGTCTGTTCAGTATTGAAATACAGGAAACAAAGTGTCAGCCAGTTTGGCCAATGCCTTATTTGGCCAATCTGGCGGCCATGTGCCAAGTGAAGCTTCATTGCACAGTGTGGAAAACAGAAAACCAGCTTAAGATCCTAATCCTGGATCAGACGTTTCTCTGTTGTGAGCTTCAAAATAAGACCTACGACCTATTTCCTGATTATGGTGACACTCCAAAGGAGTACTAATGGATAAGCAGCTTTCTGTATCAGTAGGGTATGCTATCCAGGTAGTAATTCCTACAGATTCAGCATTGCCGTTTTAATCTCTTACTGCATATATATTGGAGGTATTCATCATTGATTCTACTAATCAGGGAAGACCTGGAAAGTACATGTGTGAATCCACCATTGGAAGTGTTCTGCTGATATCACAGAGTTTGGTAACTATCACATTCTAATGAACTGCCGGGGGAAAAGGCATTTTGACTTTGGGGTATGCAGACCCTTGACATGCATGCCCCTCCAAAAAGAGAAGAACTGGGTTTCGGTGTCTAAGTCTCAATAAAGAAAAAATGGATGAACCCTGAAACAAACACATTGGGCCTCATTACGACCCTGGCGCTAAGTGAAAAACGATGGCGGTAACTGGTTACCGCCATCGTTTTCCGCCAGGTCCGATCATGACTCGTGACCGTAAACTACGATGCCAATAGCGGCATCGTAGTTAACGCTGCCGCTAACTGCGCCAAGGGTGCGCGCACGCGACCGCCCACACCGTACTTAGCGCCATGGCGGAAAGGTACGCGAATGCCGACCCAAGCGGACATGCACCTAGCGCCATCACCGAGGCCGCTAAGTACCTTACCGCCATGGTGCAAATAACGCCATCGCGAACCAACCGTAAAGGGCCATGTCAAGTGTATGCAGCTGCCACAGGTGCACAGAAACAGCACAGGTGAAGGCAATACAGACTCAGGGGAGTACAAAAAGAGCACACCCCACCCCTAACCACACCCAGTCACACTCCACAATGATGCCAATACGACTAGCAATGTTGGGGCTGGAGGACCTGGTAGCAATGCATGTGCTACTACAACAGCAACAACAACAACAGGCAGCACAGAGGAGACGCAGGAGGAGAAGGAGGGCAAGGCAGGCCCAGCAAGCCCCACCAGCACAGCCAGTGCCACCACGCAGGCAGCCCCCAATCCCACGCATCAGAGCCAATCCAAACAACCTCACTGATGAGCAGATCCACACCCTGTACCGTTTGGACCGGGACACCATCACTGCCATCGTAGACATGACGCACGACGACATTGTCAGCATGATAGCAAGTCCAACCGCCATCCCCCCCCTACTGAAGGTAGTGGCTGTACTCCACTTCCTGGCCACAGGCACCTACCAGCACACAGTGGGGCACCTGCATGGCATTTCACAACCATTATTCTCACGAACACTCATCCAAGTGCTCGATGCCCTCCTCAAGCACACAGACGACCACATCTCATTACCACGGACTGCCCAGGAGATAGCAAACACCAAAGTGGGTTTCCATGCACTAGCCGGCATACCTGGATGCATTGGTGCCATCGACTGCACCCATGTGGAATTGGTGGTTCCACGTGCCATGGAGGTACCGTACCGCAACCGGAAACAGTTCCACTCAATCAACGTGCAAATGGTCTGTGACTCCAACATGATCATCACACATTGTTGTGCCAGATTCCCCGGATCAACCCATGATTCTATGGTCCTGAGGAACTCCACAATACCACGCTACATGGAGCGACATGCAGGCCCAAGATCCTGGCTACTCGGTGAGTGCAATGTCATGGAAGTGGGCATGGGAATGACGTACCAATGCATACTCCACCTGGCAGAAAGGGGGGGGGGATGATGCATACTCCACCTGGCTGTGAGTAACACAGAGAACGGAGACAGAGGAAGGGCACCCACAATGCACACAACCCCACTGCATGCATAGGGTGATGGCATGCAAAACAGGCCATGGCAGCAATGAGCATATACTGGTTGCATTGTGTGAATCAATTAGTGCATGTAGAAGTTAGCCAAGGTAACAGTTCGATGCCAGCCAGGGTTGAACACCATGTTCCTGATCAGACAACATGACTGACACAATCATTCTCGCCTACATACAGGTGATGCAGCCTATCCCCTGAAGAGGTGGCTCCTCACACCAGTCCGGAACCCGCAGAACCAGCACGAGGAGGACTCCAAACATGCACATACACGTACTCGTGTGGCCATAGAGCAGACATTCGGCCTCCTGAAGGCACGGTTCCGAAGCCTCAGCAGGTCTGGTGGGGCACTCCTGTATGGCCATGAGAAGGTGGCAAAGATCGTCATGGCATGTGTCATGCTGCACAACATGTGCGTCAGACGGAATGTGCCCCTGCCCCCTGACGCAGAACTGCAACCACCTGACGATGAGGATGAGGAGGGTGCAGATGGGGCGCCACCACATGGAGGAGGCGATGCACAGGAGGGGCGTGCCATGCGCCAAAGTATCATCGACCACTGCTTCTAGCACACACGGCTGGTGTTCATCGCATGGAGACTGCACTTGGGGCACTCTGGTACATGGACACTGTGGACTGTACACCAATAAAGCACACATACGCAATGAAAATGTCCACACATTTCTTTTTAGGAAAGAAAAAAGTGTATTGGAAAAATAAACTGTCGTGTCACTCCCCCTCCCACCTCCCCCCTGCACACCCCAACACACCCCCTCCCACCTCCCCCCTGCACACCCCAACACACCCCCTCCCACCTCCCCCCTGCACACCCCAACACATCCCCTCCCACCTCCCCCCTGCACACCCCAACACACCCCCTCCCACCTCCCCCCTGCACACCCCAACACACCCCCTCCCACCTCCCCCCTGCACACCCCAACACACCCCATGTAGGTGTCTACAGATGCCTGTGACAGTGTCCACAGTCCCTCACAAGGCCCCTCTCCCGGCCCCCGGGGCACCCCTGGCTGTGGAGCGCAGGTTGCGTCCGGACCGTCGCACGGGGCTGCTCTGCACAGAACTGGCAGTGGAGGATGTCCCTGGCTGCCCCTGTGCATGCTGCTCCTGTAGTGTGTGGTTGAGGTCAGTGACCGCACGACGCAAGCCCGCAAGTTCGGCACAGATGTCCCTTGACATGGCCTGCATGGCATCTCTCAGGGTGGCAGTGCTCTGCGCCACTTCGGCCCTTAGGGTCTCCGTGGCCTGTTCAATGCTGGACCCAGCCCCCACACATTCTGCGGCATGCTCATCCAGCATTGCCGACAGCTGATGCTGCCGTTGAGTGATCTCCTCTAGGGAGTGCTGGCCGTGCTGGCCCATGGCCAGTGCAGGTGGAGTGATGGAGGGGCTGCTCCCCTCCTGTGGAGTGTGGACAGGGCATGGGGTGGAAGGCCACTCCTCTGCCTCAGTGTGTCCCTGTGTGTCACCCTCATGGGGGCTGGCGTCTGAGAAACAGGGGGAATGTAGTTGGTCAGTGGGCCTTCTGACCTCCTGCTCCATGTCCGAGTCAGAACATGCAGCTGTTGCAGCTGTCTCCCCGATGTTGCTGCTGGCCGCTGACCCCCTGCCTTCTGTGGCAGGCAATGTCGGTGGAGGTGGAGCAGCTGCTGCTGGCCTGCTGCCAACAGGGGTGCTTGCCGGTGGGACCTCCAGTATGCCTGCAGTGGGACCTGCTTGTCGTGGGGTCTGCCTCACTGCAGCTGAGGTTGAGGGTGCAGGGACGTTGATGTTGGACTTCGCCCTCTTCGGCGCAGGGGTGTCCTGGTCCTCTGGGTGAGATTCAGTGCCTGTGGTGGAGCAAAGGGGGGAGGCCGTTATTGATGGGTCTACGGACTTTGGAATGACAATGGTTGACATTATTTTGGCCAGTGGATGAGGCAGATTACAGGCAGTGCCATGCAGGTTGTCTCCTTCTAGTGTGGTGTGTGGACGCAGGTATGCGGGTGCCAGCAGTGTATGCAGGGTGGTGCTCGCATGTGGCTATGGGCAGTATTGATATGTGTTGCATTTACACTCTAGGGCAACCTTGTGCTACACATGATTGGACTGCTGTGACAGTGGCATGTCTTGTCTGAGGCACCTACCTTCATCGCCTGATGTCGGGGCTCCCCTTTCCATCCCTCCAACACCTTCGATGGACTCCATGCCGATGGTGGTAGCACAGATCTCCTCCCACGGTTGGAGTTTCAGGGGGGATTCCGACCCTCCACCGGTTCCCTGGGCAAGGGTGCGGTTTGCTGAGATGACCGCTCTGACCCGTATGCGCAGGTCATCCCAGCGCTTCCGGCACTGCTGTGGGGTGCGGGGTACGGTCCCCACCGCGCTGACGCGCTCAGCCACCAGGGCCCAGATGGCCTTCTTCTTCCCGATTGCTGTCCTGGTCATTTCAGGGGAGAACACAACACCTGCGTTGTCCTGCAGGGTCTCTGCAAGCATGCAGAGTTCCTCCCGGCTGAATCGCTCCTGGCGCTGGCGGTCACATGCCTTTTTGACGCATTTCGGCATTTTCAGGGAGTTGGATGGGTGGTTGTTTGGTTGGGACAGGTGTCAGGGTTGGGTCTGGTGTTGTTTGGTAGGATGGCAATGGATTGTGTTTTTAAAGATGGCCGACGGGATGCTTCCCGTTCCGGCGCGATGACGCTATTTCCGGTTTGGCCTTTTACGGCCAACGTAATTTACGGCCGCCGCTAGTTACGGTGGCCGCAAACTACGGTGGCCGCTACTTACGCTGGCGGAAGGGCACCTTGCTCACTCAACGATGGCGGTAGGGGCCTTTTACGCCATGGCGTTAATTGCATTACCGCCATGGCGTAATGCTCGTGCGCGATGGGTCGTAATGTGGCGCTCTTTACGCCATCGACTCACGGCGTAAACGCTCATTACGCCATGGCGGTAATGACGGGCGATTAGCGCCAGGGTCGTAATGAGGCCCATTGTCACTCTATTCAGTTGATTCGGGTTCGGCTGAACAATTAAGAGATTTGGTAATAGACTCAGGTTAAGCACAGGACAATTTCATGCTGGTACAATGTTGCTGTGTAAATTGGGTTATAGAGGTCACACCCTTTGCTGCCAGCACATGTTCAAGGCAAATGAAGTAAAAGTTAATGGAGTAGGTCAGACCCTTTCCTGTCAGGGATGCTCAAAAGGAAAGCAAAGATACATTACTAATGCCTTGAATCTATTTTTTTTAAATCTGAAACTATAATTAATTTTTGCAGGAGACAAAAAAAGTAAACTTTTAAAACAAAAAAAAGATCCATGGTGACAAATTCACAAAAACATAATGCAAATAGAAAATGTGCAGAAAACAAGTTTTAATTTGCATTAATTTGTGAAATGTGCAGTTTACCTTTGTTGTCATTGTTGCAATTAATGTTTTATTGGACACTTACACCAGAATAACACAAATCAACATAATGACCCATAGGTAGAAGCTAAATAAAAGCATAGAACAACAGTACAGACTTGTTAGGTGTCATCAAGTACACGAACTGAAAGTGTTGCTATCAATAACGAAAAGGAAAAAAAACACAACATTGAAATAAGGAAACAGATTGGGAGAAGTGTTGGAACTAAAATAGTTGATATTACAACTAAGAAATAAATCATTGACATTACAACTAAGAAAAGGATGACATCTCATGTGCTTTATGGTGTGCACCAGGGTTATAATTTTCATTCACAAAAGTAATAAAGGGTCCTCATTCGGATAGAAATTGCGACATTTCCTCTTTAATGGCAGAATCAATCCTAGAAATTGCCGTTACATACTATATTTTTGTCCATCATTCCCGTGTATCTGGTGCCGTTTGGGACATCCAATTCTTAGCCACAACTATCCTAGCTGCGACCAAACAATTGGTCGTCCGATTTGAGAATGTAGCCAATGATTTATAGTAACCCTGTGGGTCCTCTAATACGACAAGGGGCTTTGCTACCAAATCAACCCCACTATTCCTTTGTGCCAGTACTTCTTTCCAATACTCTTGAATGTGATTACACCTCCACCACACGTGAAACAGAGTACCTGGAGAATGCTTGCATCTCCAACAGGTGGGGGAAATCAATGGATTTAATTTATATGTAGCCTCACTGGGGTTAGATACCAACGAGACATTCATTCGTAACCATTCTCCTTCAGTTGTACACATATAGAAGAGTTCCCGGCCCTCGTCCAGATGTTATACCAAGATAAGTCATTGATTGGTGTTCCTATATCTACTTCCCATCTAGTCATGTAGGTGTGAAGGGGTGTAAACCTATGGGCATTAAGTACTCTATAGAGTGAGGAAACCTAACCAGCTGGGTGCTCGCCATTAAACAAATCTTCAAAATTGAATGTTTCTCTCTGAGCTTGAATTGCCACCCTAATATTAGCGGGCCAATGCCAAAGTTACATATATCTATATCTGACTTGTTTCTCCTCTGAAAAAAAGTGTCTACATTGCTCAAAGGTTAAAGGTTGATTATTCTCAAACAATTGGCTCGATCTGAGCAGCCCACCATCTATCCAAGAGTAAACCTCCCGACATCTCGTCCACAGGGGAATTCCAAAGTGTCCCATATATGGGCCAGAGGGGATAGAAACTTGGTCACTAAGTACTTGCGGACTGCCTTATCCGAATATTTAAATGTAGCCCTTAGTAGGGGTAGCAGCAGGGCCTTGTCTGTCCTCATTGTGGGAGAACACCAGCACCAATCATGCAAAGGCGTCCCAATCACTCTCTGCTCGATGTCCACCCAGAGGTTAGGATCTCTGGGCAGCCTAGCATTCCTGTATGGGAGCTATTTCTGCCGCATGCATTTCAACTTAGTCACAAAACATTGCATTTCCACAGTGCCTACTCACTAGGCGCACAGGGGAATGTGTTTGTTTTCTGCAGATTTTAATGTGTACCTCGTTTCTGAATTCGAGACGCACATTAAAATGTGCAGAAAGGCCCGCTTACATGTGCAAATGGAGGGTAAAAGTGAATCTGAATTTGAGTATCTAAGATGCACACACTTAATGGAACTTTGAGAATAAGCCACATCTATTATGACCATCTCATCACTTCCACCAACAAACGTTTTGAGAATAGGCCTCTTATTGCAGATATGTGTTATATGTTTTCCACCACGGACAGAGCTCATAACATTGCAATACTAGCGGACTAAATGGCATGTCTTTAAGGAACATCAGAGTCTACATCATGAATGCATGGCATGTGATTGACTTTGCCTCAGCCCTACTGGACTTCAGAGGTCATTGACCTACAGCAATGGACTCACCGGCTCATTAAATAAATAAACTCAGGAGTCCCAATACATGCAAACTCAGCAGGATGAAACTTCATGCACCCCTAATGCATGACTGTCTCTTACCCAGCCCTAAAGGCTCTTCTTAGGTCTATGTTTGTTATAAATGCCCTATGTTTTAATATCATAAACCTCAATGATAAATATAAATGAAATAATACTCAATGGGCCTCATTATAAGTTTGCCAGTCCAGGAACTACTGTACCGGTAAGCATGCCAGTACCGTAGTTCCGGAACCGGCAAACTACGAGTTGTGCTAGCGGGTGCGGGCAGAAAGGCACCGGCGAGCACAGCATGTCAGATGCACCGGCAGCGTTATAAACGGTGCCGGTGTATCCAACCTCTCCATTCAGCCCTATGAGGTCAAATGGGAATGGGGAGCATCTTTTTTCCGGTGCCCGCAAATGGGCAATTACTGGGTCTGGCAGGGACGTAATGACCCGGTAATTGCCCATTTGTGGGTGCCAGAAAGAAGTTTGGCGGCAGCCTGCCGGTTTTATGTTCTGTTCATTGGCTCCCTGTCAAAGAACGCATCACCTTAAAGGTTCTGACTACTACCCACAAATGCATCCATCACACTGCACCATCACATCTCTCAGACACTATCCTCAGACCGGCCTCATCCAGACCTACCAGACTTTGCTACACCAACCAACTCACTGTACCACATATTAATAAGACTACAGCGGGAGGTCGGGGTTTCCCCTAAATAGCACCCAGACTCTGGAACAATCTCCCCCACGCTCTAAGAGCAGAATGCTCCCTCACAGCGTTTAGAAAAAAACTCAAAACCTCTTTCTTTAACTAAACTTCCTCTACCTACAGCCAAACATACACACATTGCTAATGTTATTATCTAAACCTGTATGCCTGTATGCCTCTATGTTGTAACTAAGTCGCGCTATTTCTGTAACCAGCGCCACGATGCATCAGGGCAGATTCTGTGCGCTTAACAAATACGAATAAATAAATAAATCAATGTCACTGCAGCACTTCGAACGCCTTGCGCAAGACGCCCAGCGAAGGCGCATACCTTCTAGCGCAGTCACCTAAAAAGGGGGTGGAACACGTGGAATGGGGAACAACAAGCATAAATGTGGGCGTTACATAAGAAGTACCACTGTAAAATACTTGCAAAGACCACACGCGCGCCAACAACATGTATTTATGGAATAGAACATGACTCCCCGGCGCGCGGAAAAAGATGGCTAATCCGGAAACATGTCCGACAAGCAAAAGCAGGCATAGCATCACTGTGCACTAAAACAATGCATAAAAAGTGCGTGCAAAAGCCAACGCGCTCATTCGCAGCCATGATCATGGGGCACCGCAGGAGGAGGAGGAAGAGGATAGCCAGGGCACGCATTTTCTTACCCAGGACTAGCCTTTTTGGGATGCCTGATGACTAGGTCTATAGCAGGTATAGGTTTCCACCTCATATCATATTAGAGCTGGTCACAGAGTGGGAAAATGACCTCACATCACCCACCCTGTGCTCCCAAGCACTGAGCCCCTTGGAAAAGGTGCTCAATGTACTGCATTGTACTGCAGTTGGGGGCATTTCACAATCCATGCAAACACTCTGCCTGCTCCAGGTGTTGGCAATCATGACTGCACGCCCCTCAGTCTGCAGGCACATATACATGCCTAGAACACCTGCAGAATGGCAGGCCGTGGTCCAGAACTTTTACAGGGTGGCGCCTTCCCTAAAGTGCTTGGTGCCATCGATTGCACCCATGTGGCCCTACGTCCACCTAGGGCCACAGAGCACATCTATCCCAATTGCAAGCACTGGCATTCCATCAACATGCATATTGTATGTGATGCAAAGGAATCATTACCTCTGTATATGCAAACTATCAGTGTCCACCCATGATAGTTTCATATACAGAATTCCACACCTACACCAGGCCCTGGAAGCTGGGAGGTATGGCAACACATGGCTCATGGTGAGTACAAATGGTTCTGCAAATGCATGCATGTCTCACACAGACAAAACCACACCACTGACAAACCATCTCACCTCTACAGGGGACAGTACCTCCCCTCTGAGCACCTACATGATGATGCCAGCACAGAACCCCACCACACCACCCCAGGTAAGATACAACGCAGCCCATATTGCAACTAGGGCCATAGTGGAGCGCACATTCGGAGTGCTAAAGTCCGCTCCCTTGTCCACTCTGGTGGTGAGCTATGCACCACCAGTAGTGTGCAGGATCATTGTGGCAGCATGTGTCCTGCAAAACATTGCAACACAGTGTGGCTTACTGGTGGACATGGTGGTGCCCCCACATCCCCAACCACATGCACGGCGGCTGCGCATGGGAGGGGAAAGGGTACGTGGCGAGGCTGCCCGTACCCAGCTTGTGGCACACTTTTTCACCTAAAATCCAACCCCTGTGGAGTGCACACAGCCCTGGCACATTCCAGGTGACAATCGTTGATGACAAAGGCACAATTATCGGTCACAAACTTAACACCTTGAGAACCTGTCCTTGGAAGTACCACATTGTGTGCATCCCTTAGAACTTAAACCAACTCAATCTGGTGTTCACAAAAGTAGCACATGGATGATTTGGCATGTCACTGACACCATGGCAAAGTACACCTCCAAAGGCCGGTATATCACCTAAACCATTCCACACTCCATGTCACCTGGTCACCACACCTTGCCATGGCATACAATGTCAAAAGTGTAAATCAAAGGCCATTACTCAACTCCACTGTCACAAAGTGCTCAACAATCAACGGAACCAGTTCATAAACAAGTAACTTTCACACATCAAACTATCAATGTACACAGGGGCACCAATTGGCCAGTACTAGATACCAGATACACAGGCCAGAATAGTAAATATGCCTGACAGTGACCAATCATAATTCCACAAGTGCCGCAACATGTTGTAACTTGCACATGCCCCCCTTCCATCAATTTGGTTGGCCCTGATAACTAAAGTGGGCAGGGAAGCACATACAGATCGAAGGAAAACAATAATGTAGATAGGGAAGCCAATAAATGAAGATGGAACATGATCAAAGGATAGAACCCAATGTACACGCAAAAAGGGATGACAACCATGCACTGGACATACAATCATGAATTCCACTAGGGGTGTATACACAGGCCGGACTTGAGACTGTCCACAGATAGAAAAGAAGCCCAATGCATCTGTGTAAGTTACTGTCACACGCTGCCCTCCTTTCAAGCCCATGGAAAGGAGAAGCAGGAGTGGCATATATGTCTGGACCCAAGGCACAAACACCAACACGAGACAAGCTCTATGGGTCCATTTGGAACCTACAGTGGATGCCCTCAGATGCCACACAAAGCAACACACAGCCACATAAATGCAAAATAGACATTTTTTAAAAAAGGCCATGGTGGCCTGGTGGTGAGGGTGGGGGGGGTATTTCAGATGCCCACCCAGGAGGGGTGAGGGACAGGGAGCACGTCAACACCCACATGTGCGGATGTTGAGAAGAAAAAAACATAACCCCTCCATGGGTTCATGGGCCGCACAGCTAGGCTGGATTGGGGGAGCTATAAACAATAGGTGTATCCTACCCTTATTTAACACAATCTAAGTTGAACTAAATTCTGGGGGAGCAAACACTTGACAATATCTTTTCGGGAATGCTGTAAATTGTATCAATCCACTAATGCTGCCATTTATCCACATTATAGTGAGATAGTGAGATTGAGCTGGCTGGAGGGAGAAAAAAAAACAATCCTATAGTCACCTATAATTTTTGACAGATTAGAGATAATAAATGGAGTACTGAATTGGAAAAGTAATTTAGTCCAAAACATTTGTGCATTTTCTTAAAATCTGTATTAATTGCTTCAAAGTGCATTATATCAATTCAAAAACCACAATCATTCAACTTCATTATTCATTGTATAGAGAAATGGGGAAATCATGGACATTTTTCAAAACATTTAAACAACATGACAAACCAAAATTGAAATTTCAGCAAATGTTCTTGTAAACACAATAAAGGAAAGCATTAGGGGGAAGGGGAAACTCTGAAAGTAGTTGCCCCTAAGTATACGGGAAGTCTTTTCAAGTTGATTCCCTTCAAGACAGTTAATTTGTCCATAAGATTGGCTTGATTTTTACTCTGGGCTTCTGTGTTACCCAATATGTGGGTCTTTATGAGGTAAAAGAATTCTTTGCCATTGGATTGGGAGAGCTGTCAATGTTGTCACCACCCTCTGGTCTAGCATTAGAAGGTGGTTGTGTTAAGGGAGGATCACCACGCATAGCCCTGGCCTGTTCCTCCATGGAATCAGCCATGCAGGACTGATATGCTCGCATCTGCAACATGATGGCTCGGAGGCCCCCATGCAACACCTCACGGGATGCATGGGGTTCCTCTGTGATGGTATGAGTCAACTGTTGCATCTGCTGTTCAGACCGTCTACTGCGGGCTGCCTCAAGTGCAGCCAGTGTTGTTCTGAGGGACCTATACTCTACCCTCAGGGCGTTCCTGTGTGCATGACCCTCTGCATCCAGGGATGCCTGCAGAGCCCTGGGTTTTGCCCATAGGCTCCTGTTGCTGGCCTCCATGTGCAGTCTGTGTGAGCTGCATGTGAACTGCATTGCCTGCAGCTGGAGCTCCACCTGTCTTTCTGGGGGTATCATGGAATTGGCCGCCCTTTCCATGCCCTGAGCCAACATCTCATAGGAAGCCCCCTGTTGCCGTGCAACACCATACATGGAATGCTCCCACACAGTATCGCCAGCTGACACACGGCCAATGCGTTGGCAGACCCCACGCATGGCAGGCCCAAGGGAACCCTTGATGTGACGTGCCTGCAGGACTGCATCGCTTCCTTGATTAGCTGTCCCAGGACCAGGAGTCAATACTGTTGAGCGTGACCCTGCATCCGTAACCACTACAGACAGACGTACCAACACTGACTGGTCCTGTGAGGGGTCTTAGCCCCCTACAGATGTTTGGGACACAACAGCACCCACAGTTGATCCACTCACCTGCGACAGTGTTCAGGAAGCCATATCTGGTTCACCACCAGATCCAAAGGAATCAACAGAGGTGGAGTATACTGAGTCAGGGCCAGTATGGACTGTAGCACCAGTGGATCTTCATGGGCTAACACACCACGTCCTCCACTGGTGGTTGGTAGCGGATAAGTACCCTATACCACCTCCCCCTCCTCCTCTGCATCAAGTGCCTCATCACCTGCTCATGGACAGAAAAGGAAATGAAGACCCATGTTGATTGAATAGCCCACTGACACAGCTACCACAATGTTCACATGCAATACATTAACCTGCCATGTCACAAAGAAAATGCACGTACACAGTGTAAATGGAAGTGAAGGGAACATTGAATGCAGACATGGATGTGTGATGAAGGGGTCATCAACACATGTAGTGCATGGGTAAAACACAGACTCAGAGCACCGTGTCAGAGTCCAGATTGTAGCCAGGTCACTAGTACATCATCACAGTCATCATGGACTCGAGCAGGGGAGAGGAGGAGAGTAAGTACAACACATGAGTTAGCATCAGATGTGCCTACATGCTTGGAGAAGGTACACCTCCAGTTCCGTTCAGCCAAAGAGGCTGTGCCAGAGGGAGGACCCAGCCAAAGACATACATCAGCCACCAACTCATTGCAATGAGGAACTACTGACCAAGAGTGATTGTGAAATGGATGAGTGAAGACTATGACAGGTAAGCAAATCTTTAAGATGGAGTTGAAATAAT
The DNA here is from genome assembly GCF_040938575.1 of Ambystoma mexicanum. NCBI lineage: Eukaryota > Metazoa > Chordata > Amphibia > Caudata > Ambystomatidae > Ambystoma > Ambystoma mexicanum. The sequence continues at coordinate 1,022,964,675 of NC_090928.1, forward strand.
ATTGGACCCAGGACTCCTAAGGACTTGTGGACAATGCACAGGGTTCAGGAAAGAACAGTCGCAGCCACAGGGAGACAGTGGCATCCTCACAGTCTGAGGAAGACACAATTCATGGCCCCAACCCAAAAGGACACTTCCCACAGTCTTGGTCTGGGTGAGTAGCAAAGGCAAAAGAGTTCAACCACCAAATTCCAGTAAGAGTCTGTTGCAGTAGCCCACCATAGGTAAGACCAGTCCTCTGTAGACAGTGATCTGCAGGGGTAATGAGAGGAAAGGAAGAATACCTCAGAGGAGATGCTTCTAGCAGGGTTACCTCTCAGAGATGTCACAGATGTAAGTACAGAAGGAGAGTGTCAGTGGAAGATCAACACAGGCTACCCACCATCACAGCTTGGAGCAGGAACAGTGCCACGAGAGGCTGCACAGAGAGTGACATGGAAGGGATGATAATGTGTGGTGAGGACCAAGTGTCACGGTGTGCAGCACATCTTATGCATGCATTCTACAGGACAACAAGCACGTGTCAGTCCACCATGACAAGCCCACCCATGTCAGTCATGTAAATACAGGCAGAACTGCCAGACAATCACAACAATTCATCCAAACAAAATACACATGTCGTGGACGCACATGCATCACCACTCACAGGACATGTCCTAATAATTTGGCAGGTCTCTTCTTCGATCTGCTTCACATCAATCATGTCACTGACTTGTTCTTCATGTTGAGTGAGCTCATCATCCTCTTGTGCTGGGCCACCCCCAGTCACCAGAGTAGAGGCGTGCCCCTCTAATTGCCCAAAGCGTTGATCAGATCAGTGACGCGCTGCCAGTGGGTCATACGCTGAGCATACATATATGTGCTCCCTGTCCACACCAGCATGTCACGTTTGTGTTCCCGCACGTAGTCCACGAGGATCTTGAGCTCCTCATCACTGATACTCCTCTTCCTCGTTTTTTGGCTATCCTGTGCCGTGCATTGGGTTGGAGCCTGTCCCACTACTGCACGCTTTGCCTTCTTGCGAGACAGTGCAGACCCTGAGTGGCTAGGACCACTTGGGTCAGTAGTGGCTGGAGCACTGGTGGGCTGGGCCATGGCATCACCCAACGATGTCTGGACAAGAGGTTACCTTTCAGGTATCCGTACCTGTGTGCAGGTGGCCGCCACTTCCCCAACACCTCCCTTCCGCTTTGAGACAGAGTCTACTGCACCTGGGTCCCCCTGGACCTGTGCCTGGACCACAGCAGGACTAGCTGTGTGACCCTGAGCCTGGCCGGAGGGTGCTACAGCTGCCCATGCAGCTTCCTGAGCCAGGCTGGTAGGGACAGCAGATGAAACAGCTGCTCTGGTAGCCCTGGTGCTGGCAGGCACCACTTCCCCAACACGTCCCTTCCGCTTTGAGACATGGACTACTGCACCTGGGTCCCTCTGGACCTGTGCCTGGACCACAGCAGGACTGGCTGTGTGACCCTGAGCCTGACCGGCGGGTGCTACAGCAGCCCCTGCAGCTTCCTGAGCCAGGCTGGTAGCTGCTCTGGGACCCTGGGTGCTGGGGACATCAGCATCAGTTGCATCAACCTGAACCTGATGGGGGGGCACAGCTCTCCCTGCATGTCCCTGGCCACGTTGGCCATGTCCACCTCGGCCACCCTTCCCACTTTTTGCCATCTCACTCATGGCATTGATGGAATTGTGCAATGGGAAGCGCAGATATGAATTGTCCTGTGCAATTTCAGTGATGGGGGCAGTGTACGTGATGTTAAATGTACCAGTGTGCTCCTGCAAGGCTCAATGTAAACCCTGGGGAAAAATAAACAGGCCGCGAAATGCACAGGCACCCCAAAAACAAAAATTACGTGTACGCGACCCCTGGTTAGTGTTAGGGATCATTCTCAACATGTGCTAATTTCCCTTACCTTTTGAGACCCCCAGCTCCTTTGCTGGATTTCTAGGATTTGATTTTTTTACCTGGGAAGAGTGTGAGCTTTTTTCCCACAGTATTTTGTGTGTGTTTTACTTTTGTGTTCTTTGGTTATGGAGTTTTAAAACAACTCCATCGGCATCATCTTTTTCTGTGCGTCACACAACACATTCAGTGCAGTGACACAGGGATGTCTTTTAGACTTTCCCAGGTTTAAATACCTTTTCTGGGACTGACTACTGTCTCCCAGAGCATGTAAAGTTAAATTGGCTTTACTAGCCTTTTTAAATTTACTGACCCAGCACACACTATCTTACTATAGAGTGCTGGAGGGGATTCCTAGCTTCACCTGAGTCAAAACACTCATGTAACAGTGAAATGCTACCCTTTCCTACTTTAAATGGCTGGTGGCAGTGGTTTAGATCAACTACCATGATGTTTCCGACCGCTAACAACCCCAGACCGATCTGTAAAAACAGACTCCGGTCATCTTTTTTCGCCATTTCTTTTAGGAAAGGTCCATCTTGTGTTTGTCTCTGCGCGCAAAACCAGGTTTGGCCCCTTTGTTCATTGGCCTTTGGCAGGCTCCAGTGCTGAAGCCCTCCTCTGGCACCTGAGTGTCTGGGAGGGACAGGATGTGAGGGAGATGCCTGAAACTCCCTGTGCTTAGTCTCCTAGGAGACCTGTATGCACTCTGGTGTGATTGGTCGGCTGACTGTCCAGCAAGGACAGCCACCCTGCTGTGTGAGTGACAGCCAGGCTGGAATGAATGGGGGAAAACTGTTTAAAAGCAGGTCTCTTGTACTTGGAAAGAAGAGTCAACCACTGGAATGATAGAACTGAAGACAAGCTGAAGGAAGAGGACTGCTGCAACTCCTGGACTACCGGTGAAGCCCTGCTGCAGGTCCGATTTGCCTGAAACTCCAATCGACAGTGAGGCCCTTCAAGATTAACTTCTTCCCTTGAGTTTGGTGGTAACAACCAACTCATAAGCCACCTGGACACCGTCCCCATCTGGACAAAATTTCATCAGAGTGCTGTTGAAAACCGGATAGCCAGAAGGAAGTAAACCAGCTTGTGGACTTTAAGGCACTCACACCTTAAAACAACGTCTTGCTAAGCTTTTGGCCTCATCCATGGGCAGTGCCGGAACCTCCCGACATCCTCCTTCTTGTCCCCACGACTGAAGCTCAGGAACTGCGAGAACTGTTCAAACTGCCAGGAACAACTGCCTCAGCTACGGCTCTTCTTCCATACAAAGGTACTGTGCAAACACGGTCCGGAAATCTTTTCGGCCATTGCGAGTTCCTGGAAACTTTCCCAACTTCGAAGGCTTATCCTTCCCCAAGCATTCATCAAACGTTTCGCCTAACCAAACTCTTCTAAACTCTGTGGCAAAGACTTTACCGTAATCTACCAAAACTGTGCTATCCTATACAAAGACTGTGAACCATTGACTTTGGCCCAGGCCTATTTAATTGAATTGCTGGTTGTAGTTAATTGAAACCCTTTGCCCTGCCTATGAACTTATTTTGGCTGTCTATTCTTATAACCTTTTCTTTTTACCCCTTTATTAAGTATCTGAAGTGCCATTTTGCTGCCACTTCAGAGGAGCTAAACTTGTTCATTTACTTACCGGTTGTATTTGTGTGGTCTATTAGTGTGTGATATTGAGCTGGTTATGCTAGTGTAATGTTTTCTAACTGACTGAGTAAATAAATGTATATTCTTCTACCAAGAAACCTTGAGTAAGTGTTTGTTTGAATCACTGTATTAGTTGGTCCTTTGTGTAACTTGTTCTACTGCTCACTTAAACTCTTGAGATAAGTCTGGCTGGTCCCATGTGGCGTGGGCTGCCTGTGTGGTATGGACACAGGTGATGGGGGACATATGGTGTGGGCTGCCTGCGGGTATGGTCACAGGTGATGGTGGGGGTCCCATGTGGTGTGGGCTACCTGCGGGGTATGCTAACAGCTGATGGTGGGGTTCTCTTTTGGTGTGGGCTCCCAGCAGGGTATGGTCACGGGTGATGGGGGGACCATGTGGTGGGGGCTGCCTGCGTGGTATGGTCACAGTGATGGTGGTGTCCCATGTGGTGTGAGCCGCCTGTGGAGTATGGTCACGAGTGATGGGGGCCATGTGGTGTGGGCTGCCTGTGGGGTATGGTCACAGGTGATGGTGGGGGTCCCATGTGGTATGGGCTGCCTGTTGGGTATGGTCACGGGTGATGGGGGGCCATGTGTTGTGGCTGCCTGCGGGGTATGGTCACGGGTTATGGTGGGGGTCCCATGTGGTGTGAGCTGCCTGCGGGGTATGGTCATGGGTGATGGGGGGCCATGTGGTGTGAGCAGTCTGCAGGGTATGATCACGGGTGATGGGGGACCATGTGATGTGGGCTGTCTGCAGGGAATGGTCACAGGTGATGGTGGGGGTCCCATGTGGGGTGGGCTGCCTGCGGGGTATGGTCACGGGTGATGGGGTGCCATGTGGTGTGGGCTGCCTGTAGGGTATGGTCACGGGTGATGGTGGGGGTCCCATGTGGTGTGGGCTGCCTGTGGGGTATGGTCACGGGTGATGGTGGGGGTCCCATGTGATGTGGGCTGCCTGCAGGGTACGGTCACGGGTCATGGGGGGTCCCTTGTGGTATGGGCATCCTGCGGGATATGGTCACGGGTGATGGGGGGCCATGTGGTGTGGGCTGCCTGCTGGGTATGGTCATGGGTGATGGGGGACCATGTGGTGTGGACTGCCTGCGGGTATTGTCATGGGTGACCGTGGGGGTCTCATGTGGTGTGGGCTGCCTGCGGGGTATGGTCACAGGTGATGGGGGCCATGTGGTGTGGGTGCCTGCATGGTTTGGTCACGGTTGATGGGGGGCCATGTGGTGTGGGCTACCTGTGGGGTATGGACACAGGTGATGGGGGGCCATGTGGTGTGGGATGCCTGCGGGGTATGGTCACAGGTGATGATGGGGGTCCATTGTGGTCTGGGCTGCCTGTGGTGTATAGTCACGGGTGATGGTGGGGGGCTTCTTCTGCGCTGGATTCTATGAATTGGGCCCTTTGTGTGTCCACTGGTATCTACCTTTTCTCTCTCTCTATTCATCCACGAGTACTTACCTTTTCTCATGTTTTTTCCACTTGTATCAGTATACTCCACTAAGACCACATAGACATTCCTCCTGTAGAAGTCGACTTGTCGAGCCAGAAGAAGGAAATTCAGATCTCTCATTTTGTTGTTCCCGCTATCTTAAGTAGTGACCTTCAACCTTCCAAGATATATGCTCTGGAAGCATATGTGGACAGTGGTGCGATTGGGAAGTACATGGATTACGAACTAGAAGGCAAGATGGGTATTGGTATATATCCAGAGGCTGAGGTGGAAAATGTCACCGCAGTGGATGGTACTCAACTGATATCCCGACCAGTGACGAAGTGTACTGAAGTTTGCACCTTGGTTTGCCAGGAGGGACATCGAGAAAAGATCTTGTTTGACCTAATCAGTGCTCCACAGTTTAAAGTAATCTTAGGTATTCCATGGTAAGAGAAACATAACCCACAGATTGATTGGCATGCCAGAACCTTAGTATTTACTGCGGAATGCAAACACTCCTGCTATGTTCATGGCGTAACCTTTGGAAAGGAAGTTCAAGCGATTTCAAGAGAAGAACCAATGTAAGGATTAGTAGGAACCCTTCCACCAGAGTATCAAGATTTTCAAGACGTTTTTTAAGAAGAACAGGCCAATGTGTTGCCTCCACACCGGCCATATGATTGTCAAATTGATTTAATCCCTGGTTCCAAAGCCCCATGTAGTAGAATTTATGCTTTAACCAAAGAAGAAAATATTCATTTGAAGACATATTTGGACAACTACCTAGCCAATGGTTATATTCAGCCTTCTAAGTCCCCTATGGTGTTTCCTCTGTTCTTCGTGCCCAAGAAGGAAGGGGACCTTCGTACTTGCATACACTATTGTGCCTTAAACCAGATCACAGTTAAGAACAGGTACCCCATTCCACTCATTCCAGTGCTAATGGACCAGGTTAAGGATGCCAAAGTTTTCACCAAACTGGATCTTTGAGGAGCTTACCACTTAGTGAGAATCAAAGAAGGTGATGAATGGAAAACTGCCTTCTGCACAAAATATGGCTTATACAAGTATCAAGTTATGCCTTTTGGCTTATGCAACACTCCAGCAATAACTTTATGAATGATGTTTTACATGTATTGCTAGATGTCTGTGCTGTAGTGTACATCAATGACATTCTAATTTATTCAAGCTCGGTCCAAGATCACATAACTCATGTAAGGGCAGTACTTATGAAACTACGGCAACACAAGTTATTTTTCAAGCTGGAGAAATGCTCATTTCATGCAACCTCAGTGGAATTTTTGGGATTCATCCTGTCACCATGGGAATTCAAATGGATAATCGAAAAGTTGAAGCAGTTTTCAATTGGCCTTCCCCAACGTCAGTGAAAGGAGTCCAAAGTTTTTTAGAATTCGCCAATTTTTATAGACGCTTTATTGCAGCATTTTCCCAACTAGTCCATCCAATAACTTAATTATTGCGAAAGCACAAGGCATTCTCCTTGACCAAGGAAGCGGACGAGGCTTTCCTGACCTTGAACATTTTTTTTACCACCGCTCCCATTTTGAGACACCCACAACCTGAGCTACCGTCTGTAGTTGAAACTGACGCATCCAGTGATATGATATGATATGATATGGCATTTATAACGCGCCTATACACAAGTGTTTCAAGGCACGATGAAGCAAGGGAGGGGGAACACAGGGAAGACAGACAACGATCTTTCTAGGCCAGGAGTCATTCAGATCGTGCAAGTGCAAGGGAAGGGGGAAAGGGAAAAGTGCGGGCAGCAGGGGGAGTGCAGTACATGGGATAATAAAATAAACGAGATAAATAAAAAATGGCCAGTTGGTGGCAAGTGCAGGGTGAGTGCAGACATAAGTGCTGGTGGGGGGACTATAGGGATACAGAAAACAGTCCCCAGGTGCAAGGGTTGCCAGGGAGGCAGTGCAGGCATGCAACTGGCAGGGTTTGGGCCCGAGAACTGAAGGGTGGCCAGGTAACCAGTGCAGTCTCAGTATCAGCCAGGAATGCAGCAGGGGAGAGGGAGAGAGAAAGCAGAAGCAAAGAGGAGGGTTTTAAGGTGCTTCCAGAACCGAAGGTTGTTCTACTCAAGTTTCAGGGAGGCGGGGAGGCTGTTCCAGGGGGAGGCACCAACCAAAGATAGAGATCTACCTGCAACTCGTTGCTTGGAGAAGCGACTGACCCTAAGGGAGTTGGAGGCGGATGAGCAAAGAGCTTGAGAAGGAAGATATTTAGGAAGAGAGAGTTGAAGGTATTGAGGCCCCAGAACGACTTGTGGACGATATAGAGGGTTTTGAACTTAATCCTCGCAGCCAGTGGGAGCCAGTGCAGAGATTTCAGTCCTGGAGAGATACAATCCCTGAGCTTGAGGCCAAGGACAAGTCTTGCAGTCCTGTTCTGGATGAGTTGCAGAGAGCAGAGATTAGAAGCAGGCAGATTTGGAAAGAGGCTGTTGCAATAGTCAGCATAGAAAGAACCAGAGCTCTGGAGACAGTGAGCTTCTGGGGGAAGGAGAGGAAATGAAGAATACCTCTGAGGAGGTGCAGCTGGTAGTGTGACTTCTTTGAGATGTCAGAGAGAACGAGAGTGTGGAGTCGAAGATGACCCTGAGGTTTTTAGCCTTGCAGGTGGGAGCAGGAAGAGTGCCAAGGGAGGCCGGCCAGAGAGCTACAGGAAAGGAGGGAGTGGGGCACGCTGAGGAGAATCTCAGTCTTACTGGGATTAAGGCGGAGGTCGTTGGCGGCACACCACTCCTGGCTAGCAGACATACAGTCAGAGAGGAGGAACGGAGAAGAGGTGGCCAAAGGTAGCCTGAAAATGAGCTGAGTGTCATATGCATAGCACTGAAAGTTGGGGCAGAGAGCGGCAACGCAGTGGGCAAGGAGTGCCAGGTATTGGTTGAACAACCAGGGAGAGAAGTTAGACCCCTGGGGGACACAACAGGCAGAGAAAAAGATAGCAGAGAAAAAGGGCCCAAGTTGGACCTGGGACCCAAGTGCTGCATTGGGAGCAGTATTATCTCAAAAAGATACAGAAACTGGACAACTGCATCCAGTGGCCTTCTGATCAAAGAACTTTTCAACAGCATAATTAAATGACAGTATCACAGATAAGGAATTACTGGCAATAAAACACACTTTCAAAGAATGGAGACACCATTTATTGGGGGCCTGACATACCATCACAGTTCTCACAGACCACCGAAACCTGCAATATTTACACAATGCAAAGCCTCAATCATCCCGACAACTCCACTGGTAATTGTTTTTTGTGGAATACTGTTTTGTTATAACTTACCACCCATGCGTATGTAATGTTAAAGCGGATGCCTTGTCACGTATTGAAGAGAAAGAGGAGGTCCGAAGTACTTTGGATCCAGAAAGCATAAATCCAGAAGGGATAGTGCTGGCAGCCACTGGATCCTCAGAAGAAGACCCACAGTCACAGATTCTACAGAGCATGACTGCTTCAGAATTAGAGGCCTGGAAGTCAAAAGGACCAAAGTGTTGCATTCAGGAAGGCTTACCTTATTTCCAGAGTCGTCTTTACCTACCAAATCAGGAGCTACAACGGAAGGTCATGGCAGATTACCATGGAGCAACACTAGAAGGCCACCCAGGAATCGCTGGGAAATCAGCCAAGATCAAAAGACATTTTTGTGGCCAACACGGCACAAGCATAGCATAGATTTCATCCAAACTTGTGGTATTTGTGCTCAAAACAAAAGCTCAAAGCAGAGACGGGCAGGACTTCTTCAACCGTTTCCTGTTCCACCAGCACTATGGCATACCATTTCTATGGACTTTATTACTGAGTTACCCCCTTGTTCAGGTTATAATACAATCCTTGTAGTGTTGGACTTGTTCTCTGAAATGGCTCGTTTCATTGCCCTCAAGGGACTTCCACGTCATCAGTTTTAGCAAAAGTGTTCCTAGAATAAATTGTACGTCTTCATGGATTTCCATCAGCAGTGATCTCTGATAGAGGGAGTCAATTTGTCTCCCAATTCTGGAGGAAATGTTGTGAGCTGGCTAAAGTTGAAATACGTTTATCTACTAGCCACCACCCACAAACTAGTGGTCAAACTCAGAGAACCAATCAAACGTTAGAACAATACCTATGATGTATTCTCCACCAAATAGATTGTTCTTGGGTTGATGTCCTCCGGGTAGCGAGTATGCTTACAATAACTCTGAACACACCTCCACAGGTTACACCCCTTTTTACATCCTTAATGGTTCACATGCTCGGACCTCTACCTTCGATCCAACAGAACCCTTAGAGATGCCAGCAATAAGGAATCTTCATGAGAACATTACCTAGGTACAGAAAGGGGTCCTGAGACATTTAACTATAGCAAAGGAAGGTAAAAAGAAATTTGAAGATAAACTTTGAAGAAAATCTCCAGATTATAAGGTGGAAGACAAGGTATGGATGTCTTCTAAACACATTGCAGTGAATAGCCCACCTCCAGCCAAGGTTTCAACCCTGTAGTAGTTAAGTTAAGCCTACCCTCTCAAATGCGAATTCATCCTGTATTCCATGTTTCCTTGTTAAAACCAATGAATCCAGGGGGCATCTATAACCATCACCCAAACCCATGATTATAGAAGGTGAACCAGAATTCTTAGTGAAAGAAATCTTAGACTCCAAGATTGTCTAAAGGAAATTGTTCTACTTAGTGGATTGGAAAGGGTTTGGTCCACAGGACAGAACTTGGAAACCTAGTTCAAATATTCATGCTCCCAAATTGCTTCAGAAGTTTCATCAGAATCACTCCACTAAGCCAGGGCCAGAGGGTCCATCCTTGGGAGGAGTCTTGGGGAGGTGAGGGGGACTGTCATGATCCCAGTCAGTGAGCATAGTCCCCATTCAGGCAGTCAGGCTAGGCAGGGAACATTATATCAATCAGCAGGTCCAAGGTGGGTGTTAACCTGGCACATATGGCATTTACACCATCCAGAGCATACACTTCCATAGACTCCCGTGATGTTCAACAGTAATTTTCATACACTTTACATGGCCGCTGCAAAACCCATTTACAAGTAGCAGCATGGTTCTATTCATATTTGCAGAGTAGCTACTTAAGCCCTGCCTCCGCTGGAATGCGCACTTCGCGTCTGCTCTGCTGACAGCCGGTAACGCTACCAGTGTTTCTCCTCACAGAACCTGTGAAGAAAAGGAGAGAATGGAGACATTAGTTTTACGAAAAGCTACAGAGTACCATAGTTCACAGAAGAGAGTTTCCCGACAGAAGTTATCTCTGACGCTGTTATCTTCAGTTAAGAACTTTTACTCGCTCGCAGTCACAGCATCCTCAGTCAGCGGTTTTATTCACAGCTGCAGCATCTTCAGTCAGCGGTTTTTTGCTCACAGCATCTTCAGTCAGAAATTTCTTCCGCAGCCACTGCAAATTCCAAAGATTTTTTTCCTCAACTTTCCAAAAACCTGCAGAGAACACAAGAGGTATTCAATTAAAAAACGAACTTAACAGTTTAACAGAGAAGACATTTTTATAAGCATTTAAGTACCTGAAGGTTCTTCAAGTTTTCACCTCACAGTTGTTACCGCGCTCCACCTTGAAGGCTGCAGTTACTCCGTATGGGCAAACTTATGTTTTAAGAACGTTTTCTCATCCTGAGTAACTCCGCAGCCATCCGCAGCCATAATTCATTCCCCGAATTCCTAGAGCCTGCAAAAAGGAGAAAGATAACAAAAGTAATTAGAACGAGAGATCTCTACAATGTAGGAATCAATTGAAGCCCTTATATTTTACAGTATCTTCACCTGCTTATTTTCCCAAAGACTCATTCTAAAAAGAATAGACATTTCAAAGCAAGAAGCTATAGAGTTCATCAGCAACCCAAGTTACGATTGTTTCTCCATCTCAACGCGCCCCTGTAGAAAAGCAGGATGGAGAGCGCCACAATAATAAAACATAAGTGAGAAGGGAATTCAGCCCTAGAGTTTGAAGGGAGTGATTTAAGGGAATACGCATCTCATGTGGTATTATCTCAGTTAATAGATGTTATAACATTTCTATTGTTGTCATTTGTTTGTTCATACAGAAAAATAGTCCTAAAGGCTCCAAGGTTTCAGGTTGACAGGCTGGGAAGGTATTATGCTCCCAAGGAGTCCAAGTAAGCATTACATCTACGATGTCTGCGAACTACCAAAAAACGTAGGGGTGGCACCATCAAAAACATTGCACTCTTTTGCAGAAGAAAGTGGTGGCTCTGAAAAGAGTCCTTTTGTGTTTTTTGTTTGTTTTTTAAGGTTTCATTGAAGGTGTTGAGATAAAGTAGGCAACACCTACTATGAAGTGCTTGCTATATGTGCAAAAAGGGCTGCAAAGCATGTTGGATATTTTGCAAAAAAAGCTGATTGCCAGCATCAGCAAGATGCACTCCATCTCTTCAAAAAATATTGGTGCTACGAAACGTAATGTTTTCATTGTGGAAGGACAGCATGCCAACATCTCGCAAAAATGCACAAACAGCTTGTTGACATTACGCCTCACTTTTTCCATTTGCAGACCAAATGAAGAAGAGCGCAGCCACATTTGTCTCTGGGCAATGCGAGAAAAAATGACTTGGGAGTTTGGAAATTTGTCCAGGACTTTCCCAAGTGCCTCCTTCATCACAAACTGCAGTGAGATTCCAGACTGAACAATTATAATGGCTGGATGATGGCACGTCAACCAAAGTGGCACAAAGGGGAACCAAGTCCACCGGCTTCATGCTGCGCACTCCATACCAGTGTACATCAACATAATGTGCGGCCACTCCACAGTGCTCTGCATACACCTGCAACCAATGTATCTGCGAGTCTCCTAAATCCACACACTCTGCCTCCTGAAAGACACAGCCATAGCCATCTGCACCCCTCTCACTAAACAAATCCTCTGCCACACTCTCACCTTGTACACCACACCCCGAAAACCTTATTGGCCAATCCCCTGGCCTGCACAGTCCCGTTTCAATGCCTGCTATCCTCAAAAGCCCATGATTTGGCACCTGCAATCCGAGATCTAGAGTGGTGCCCACGGATACATTGGCCTATTTAAGGGAGTGGGGAGAGCCATTTAACCCAGGGTAGGCAATGTCCACTGTAGTGGTGTGGCTCTGAAAAGAGCTTTTTTCTTTAAGGTACTTGTAAACAAACACCTTTTGGTTTTTATTTTTTGGGGGGCTTTCTCTTCTTTTTCTCCTTACTGCCTTACATCAACCTCTGCAAATCATCCCTTACATTGCGAAAGAAAATGGCATTTCCAAGGGTGGACAAAGAATTCCCATCTGCTGTGAAATAGTGCACACTAAGGGAATCAATGTTCTGATTATGGAAAAAAAAACATTTCTCAAAAATGCACACATGCCTCTGTTAAGGCACCTTCCAGCATTTTGCTGTGGACAAGGGACATTGGGATTGTTCCATAGTGCTCTAGGTTGTATTTGTGAAAGAAACACCTTTGCACTGGGAAAAAGCAGCAGCAGTGCCTTCACCAACTCCTTCAGTGCACTCAGCAAACTTGGAGCACTGATGTAACCCAAATGTTCTCCTCCACAGTGCACCACCACAACATTGAGAGTGCTGAAACTGGCAATGTCTCTGTAAAGTGCGAGCACTCCTTGCAAATTGTGGCCAGGCACACTGTACCACAAAGCCTGCACTCCTTGAAAACCATGATTGGCAGAAATGCCTTTTCCCTCTGCATACCTCTACAGATCATTCACAAAAGAATCTCCCACTCTCCATACACTAACTCTCTGCATCTCTCCAACACTAGCCATCTTCACTACACAACCAACACAGCAATGACAACAAGTATTATCCTCCCGTCCTGTAAAGAACAACCTGAACACCTGATAGGCTAATACCCACAGTCCCATTTCCATGCCAGGCATGTAGAGAAGCCCCGGATGTGGCACACTCTGCCCGCAGACAACTGTGCTGTCCGCGGACCCTGTAACACAGGGGCTGCCCTTCTTCCCTTTCAAATTCACTCTTTGCAGCACTCCCTCATTGGCTAATGTTAAGCAGTCACACAACCATCAACCAATCACATGCAAGAACTCTACATCTAACTCTGTCATCACATTTCTACACTTTAGATGTACTGTTGAACAATCAGAGCACAGGTCGCCTGTATTTCCAAAGCACCTCCATCAAAAAGTACTGTAAAACTCTCCAAGATTTCTGTTTCCAGATTCACCCACATCTGCATCCTTCAACATAAACTACAGGTATGCATATATTTTGCAGAGTACATTTGCAACTCTTTTACAAATGTATATGAACAGGGTGCCTGCCAATTACATAACCTACTCAATAATCATACACTTATTTGTCCCATCTCCTGACATCAAGTGGCAGTTGCTTACAATGCTTTGTGCTTTCAAAGTTGTCTTTTAATGCCCACTTGCATAACTGTTGCAAACCACATATTTCAGTTTTAGCAGCACTCTCTGTGATTTTCTTTGTAAACAAAAACACATTGGGAACATTTGCACAGAATGTTCAAGTGTCAAATCCTATGTGAAACTTCAATATATTACCATGGCATGCATGCCTGCCCATATCACCCATTCTAATCTACAAATTGTTATTTTCTTCTTTCCTTCTGCCACACTTATAACCACTTCTTCCACTAACACACTGTTAAGACTAGTGAAGGAGTCTTCCGTAGATTTATTCCAGTTGCATGGATCATCAGTTGGTACACAGGATCATCAGGAGATTAAGAGGAATCAGGACAAGAGCCCACTGGCTCCCACCACCCAGGCTTACATATTACAACTGTCTGGGCTAGAAGCTATTCATCCACAAACATTCCACACTCACCATTCCAAGCTCACAGCATACATTCCAACAGGAGACATCAGTCAATGCACACCTCATACAAGCAGGAAGGGAGGCCAACCCTAACACCTCCTTCTCTTACTGAAATAAGCATACCCACATACAATAACAAGCACATCCACATACACCAAACAGGAAGAAGGCCAACCCTATACCAATCCTAACATACACTTGCTGTAAAATGCCCAGAATGCACACATAAAACAAAAACTGCATGTATGTTAGCAAAGCATGGTAAGTGCATACACTGCAAAATTAACATGTGCACATTGGCAACAGTGCTATCTGTACATTTGGATAAATAAATGAGAGCAACAGGAAAGGGTTTCTGCACTAATGTAGCAAACATGTATGTGTAGGAAAGTTAATAAAATTCCACACACTAATCTGTACATCTTTCTGGGCCTTTTTCCACCCTAATATTGCTTGCACTACTCCATTTCCAATGCACGTAGTGCAACAACAACTTCCCCGTAGGACATACTTATCACTGCACCACTGGCCCCCATAGCAACAATGTTCATGCTCCCAAGTCCTCATTCCTATGCATTGCTGTACAATTGTACACACAGACTCTTCGTCCCAATAAATCATCCTACAATGTAAAATAATGTGTTCTCTTAGTACAATTATTGTGCCATTTACACACATACCCACTAACGTCCTTCTTTCGCAATTGCAGTGAAGAACAGCCTCCTTAAAGACAGAAACACCTCCACTAGAATATAAAACCCAGAAGAAACTCAATGTTCTCATCCAACAAAGTAATTGCATTACTGTAGTAGTATTCTTCCTGTTACTCAGAAAGTGTAGTGTAGTTATATTGTATCCTAAAAAATTCTATCCAACCCAACAGCATTTGCTTCACTAGTACTCTTTGCAACTCAGCAGGTCCACTCTTTGTATTCTAATCTGAACACCAGTATCGCAACACCCACTAATTTGGTGAAAACATTGTAATGTCCTTACTTATTCATGCACAGTACACTGTCATACACACTGAAGCAAACCTTACGCACATCAAAAAACACAGATACCAGTTGAACCGTCCCAACCAGAAGTAACAGTCCATTGCACAATCACACACCCCTCTATTTATGCCTAACCTCATATTCACATACTCATGCACAGTGCACGCTAATACATTGTAAAAAGAGCAGAAAAATCACGCTAAACCCTTAAAACTTAGCGCAAAAAACTGATCCTGGAAGCTCTCATAGAAAGTGCAATGCTCCTCAAAAGGAAATGGTTTATATTAATTTTAAACAGAATGAAACCACCAACAAAATAAATTAGTAAACTATAAAACGGCCTTCGCAACATATGCAATATCAACATAGATACCTTTGCAAACTTCTGTGCAGGTCAGTGGATTCACACAACTAGCACCGAGCCATATTTCAATGAAGAGGCATACAAACAAGAGCAGAGAAACCCAATTCCCATACAATGCAGTGGCTGAGGGTTTGAAATGGCAGAAGAAAAGTTCATTGAAAGAATATCCATAACAAACTCAAAATCAACTCTCCATTCCACAGAACCAACACGTCCTGTCTACAAATGGCCATGTACCTCAATGTGTAACGTACGAAAACAATCCTTCAAATCTTTACCGCAATTCCTCAATCACTATGTGAAAGCGAAAGAGAAAACGAGAATGAAAATGTCGCAAACCATGGAGTCTTGTCCAGTGAGCAAATACACAGGACTGCGAGGACATTCATTAGCCTGAATTTCCGGGCCTGCTTGAAGAAGCACCTTCCATCACATCAAAATGTTAGCAATATACCATTCCACTATACAAAATCTCAGCCAGAGATTGTACTGTGCAAAAAGTCCTGCTTTAGAACTGGAGCATTTAAATCAAATTCACCTACATGGCACAACCAAAGAACTCCTGGAAGAAATAGACCACATCCAAAGCAATTATTTTGGAAGTGAAGTGAACTTACAAAATCCAGTAACTTTAGAAAAGAGTAGTGACAACCTCACAGATACCAACCTTCTAATGCACACATACAAACAAGAAATAGCAAGGTTTAGAAGCACCTCTGCTGAAGTACCTAATCAAGTATGTGTGTGTTGCTGCAGAACATTTTATGCAAAGAGCACAAAACTGTAGATATAGCATACAAAATAGAAGACAATGAGGAATCCCAATGGTTCCAATTAGCTCTCTACATTATAGCAAAAAACAAATACGAAATAACTAACCCCTCAATACTTTGATAATAACCAAAATGCCTGCAGGGGCTATCAATAATAACTTGGAAATATCTCCACTTCCAAAACCACTCCAACACCTTAATTTGTATGAGAACTTTATAATCGAAACAGTACACTCATTTCAAGATGTAACACGCCTTCAACCTAAAACAGCCAAGTTGCCTCCTTCTGAATTACTAAAAGGCATTTGTGGCAAAGTAGTTTATTTGCCATTAGTTCTAAAAGAAAATGTAGAAACTCTGGGAGTGTAATGGCCAATAGATCAATCTTTGATTATCCTAGTGAATGGTGTACCTACAAAAGGCAAAATAAATTGGCAACATCTAGTAGGCTTAAACCAAGTTAGAGAAGCCCTGCAATATCTTAAAGAGAGCAATGAATATTACAAAGAAATAAACATTGAAGAAAACCTGAGAGAAACCACCGAAATAATTCAGGATTCCTCATATACTGGCCAATTTGAACTTGTAGATCCTATTATGGCATCCAATATTTTAGACCAGTATACAATTCACCCACTGCACTCCAAAGACAGCATAGACGATGCACTAGAAACATATTAAATGTGGCAAGACAAAGGATCTCCAATCGGCATATGGGAAAAAAAGTGTAGAAGCACAAGCCTTTCCTCTACTCTTTCCTACTAGAAAAGGTGGAAGGTGTTATGATAGATGCACACATATAGCATCAGAATACTGCTCTTTACAAATGTATTCTGAAGACCCCAATGTTGAATACATATTCCACCTCCTGTTTGAAAGTGAACTAGTAACTCTATGTTACAGAGTTGCACACATATTGAAAACAGGTTCCAATGTTTTAAACATGTCTGCTATGCATCTACTTCAAAAGGTGCAAGACAAAGATGAGGTTTTGCAGTCAAGTATCACAAATCTCTTTGCAAACATGTGTGGTAAAAAAAGAATACTAGTTACAATGTCATGCAGATGCACACTGTATGCTATGCAGCTTTGGCTACCCACCTGGTTTGTCACTTTAAGTTGTGCAGAGTATGCATGGGAAAACTTGCATGACTTCCCACGCATAGCAAACAAAAATGTACCCGGAAAAGACATAAAAACACCAGGCGAACTCTGCTCTCTTGACCCTGTAAATGTGTCAAGGTACTTCCACCACCGCTTTTTTGCCATCCTGCACTTCATCCACAATAAAACAATTCCTCCACTATGAGAAGTGAAACACTTCTTTTGGAGAAAAGAATATCAATCCAGAGGAGCACCACACAACCAGATTTGGTCAGGACAGTGATGCCACTGTTTTGCAGTTCATTCATAAATATGTAACTTGTGCCATCCCTTCAGAAAGCACACAAAGAGAGCTACATGCACAAATGTTGCGGTTTCAAAGACATAAATGTGGCAAGTTTTGTCATCGCAGATATATAAACAAAGGGAAATACTACACCAAATGCTGCTTTGTTTTCCCTAGACCAGTTTCAGCAAAAGGACAACAGCTTCATGTCTTCTGTTAGACAAAGTGTGAAAGGCAAATCACCTAAGAAAACATACTGCATTAAAAGAAGCAAAGCATCAATGTACCTCAATGATTACAATGCAATCATTGCCCTCTTGTGGAATGCAAACATAGATGTACAGTACATTGCAAACAATTCCACTGCTGTTGCACGATATGTCACAGCCTAACCTAATGAAAGCTGAGAAAACAGAGCTGAAAGACCTCTAGGATGACATATCGTCTGGCAAAACACTGTCACAAAAAATATACAGCTTTGGCATAAAAATGCTCTCCGATAGAGAATGTGGTTGCTACAAAGCTACAGACCATTTAACAGGCACAGCCTTATATGGGAAATCTGAAAACATAGTCTGGCTAAGCCTTGGTCCTGCGGCATCCAGAAAAAGAGTGCTCAAATCGTACTAAGACATAGGGCCACTTTTAGCGCCATGGCTACCCCCATACCGGGTACCGGGTCTGGGTTCCTGGAATGCGGAATTACTGGGCCATTCTGACCTGGAGGGCCCAGTAATTCCCTTTCCCGGGACCCGGACCAGGTACATCCCCATTCTCATTTGAGCCCCGATAGGGCTCAATGGGAATGGGGAGAATGCTAACAATGGGCCCGTTAAATGACGGGGCCCGTTGTTAGCATTCAGGTCTGCCAGCGGGTCCTGCTAAGGATGCCTGGTTTTACCAGACGTCCTTAGCGGGACCCGCAAGCCTACCTCGTAATGAGGCAATAGAGGGTTACCGGCGCTGTTAACCCTCTACCGCCGGGGTCGCAATGAGACACATAGAAACAATAGCCAAAAATGATCTCAAAAGCCGGGACATTTTGAAAACAATGTATTGGACACATACAACCCAAATAGGAGTACTGCTTTGGAAACCATGTGTCTATGCCACATAGCCCAAAATTTCTCGTTCAAGAATTATATTAAACCAGATGAAAAAAAAAGGTAATTACAGAGTCAAAAGTTGTGAAGGAAGCCTGGTTAAACTTACCATACCCAGCCTGATTAAACAGAAGAAGCTATCATTTAAAACTCCTCAACATAGAGAACTTTACTACATGTCCCAGTCCGACTTTTCAAAAAATTGAGAAAAGAAGATTTATTGGGCATCCATGACTTCTATGAAGATGCTTTCAATGCAAATGAAAGCAGTACAACAGATATCAATTTTAAGCAGTATAAAACATGTTGGACAATGAACACCAGTAAGAGGAAGAAGTGCAAGCACAACTAAATGCAGACACTCCTCTAGGCAGTCAACCTTCTCTTGCAGGGAGCCAAGAACCACTTGGAGGGCCACTTGTAGTAAATGAAGCAGAATTCGCGATGAATGAAGTGGAAAACAGCATGTGTCAGTATGAGGAATCTGAATAAAGCTTTGCTCTACTGAAATCACAACTCAATGATGAACAAAGTAGCATTTTCCTGGAATAAGTAAAGAAATTGAACATGGTGTGCAGCATGAAACTAAACCTTGTAGCTGTCAAAATGATAAACCTGTACTGCTGTATGTAAGTGGTGAAGCTGGTTCAGGCAAAACATTCTTAATAACAATCATCAGCAAGGTCCTCCAAAAATTGACAAACAACAAGCTTTCAGCTGTTGTAACATCCCCCACAGGTTTAGCTGCCTACAACATAGGTGGTGTTACTTTACACTGTCAGCTGCTCCTTCCAGTAGAACACCAACACAAATTAGAATACTACAACATTTCAACAGAAGCTGCTATGGAGCTATGCAGAATTCTGACACAAATGAAAATGTCCTAATAGATGAGGTGAGCATGGTCTTCAACCCTTTGATTCCCCTCAGATTGCAAGAGGTCCTTAAAACAAACTACAAAGAACTCTTTGGAGGAAAACACGTTATTGTTTTCGGAGATATTCTTCAATGAACACCAGTGAAAGGTGAACCTATTTTTAAAACCTTAGGACACAAACTGTGCCATAACAGACTTTGCGCATAGGAAATGTAAATCTCTGGCAGCATTTCCAATACAGCGAACTAACTCAAAACATGCCTCAGTCTGCAGACCTTATCTATGCTAACATTTTGAAAAGCATTCGGATTGGTATGCTTTCTAAGGATGCACAGTCTATCTTACACAGTAGACTTATCCATGAGCTATACGGGAATAACACATCTGCTGCTGATGTCATGGAACAATTAGCACAGAAATATTTTAAATGCATGCCCTTAATGCCAACCCTAGCAAGCTGTGCACAATTCAATGAAACAATGTTAAAATAACAGAAATGGAACCAATAGAGCAAATTAACTCCACGGACAAACTGGAAATGCACGATATGACACTGCCAATGTGTCAACAAGCCACAGCATGACTAAATAGCTTAGAAAATGGTATCTCCAACACAGCAGGTTTGAATAAAATGTTAACATTCTGGTTAAACTGGAGAGTAATGCTAAAATGTAACCGTGACGTGGAGCAAGGTTTAGTTAATGGAGCACTTGGTACATTGGTTGGCTTGCATACATATCAACGTGAAAACAACATTCAGTTTGTCAATATCCACGTTGACAAACTTTCTGATGTTAAAAGGGTAGGCCGCTCAACAGCTCGATTCCTTCTTTTCAAAGACATGTATGTACGCAGAGAACAGTTTTCCCTGTCTCTTGCAAATGCAGTCAGTATTCATAAATGGCAAGGTCTAACCCTAGATCAGGCATTGATGGACATTGGCAGCACAGTCTTTAAAGAAGGTATGAGTTGCGTAGCACTGTCACGGCTACGTACACTTGAAGGACTATTTCTAGTCAATTTTGATACAAAGTTAAGTTTGACATTCCAACAGACTACAGGCACTCTGCACACCCCATCTCAATATGTATGTACCCTGTTCCTCTAAAAGGAAAACTTGTTAAAAGAAAACTAATGCAAACAAAACTTACAAGAGATCTCCCAACAGTACCACCAAAGAAATTGAAAGCAGCTGCTACTCCATCAAGTAGCAGGACCACAAAAGGATGCAGTGGAAATGCAAATGCACATCCAACATCACAAAGAAAGAGAAGTATGTCTTCTATACAAACAAGTGTAGCTCCAGCAAATGTCACAGCCACAGAACTGTCAGGTCCATTCAAATTTTACAATACAACTGGTGTAAATTGCTATGCAAATGTAGCAATCAATGTTCTGTTCCAATTGCCACCAATTGTTGAAAACATTTACTTGAACGGCGCAGACCAGTTGTGTTTGCAAATGCTCCTCCTTCATAGAAATGCCCCAAACATTCCTGACAACACTTACAGTGTCTCAGGAATAAGGCAGGAATTGGACTACTGTGTGGGAAAGGTGAGATTCACTACAAACACACAAGAGTATCCTGAAGAATTTCTAATGTACTTACTGCAAGTGCTCCAAAGCAAAAACATACCTATAAATGAAATCTTGCAGATTTGATATATGTGGAAACATACATGCACTCTCTGCAACCATGTGGCGCAGGATCAAGTCCCTAATGAACGCTTTGTGTATGTATCTATACCTAATTGTGAATTTATTCCATTTCAGCACCTGGTGCAAAATGCAAATCATGGCATATTATTTGCTGTTTGCAATTCAGGCAATTGTTCCACCTTACACATAAACTCACATAGCCAGGACGTAACAGTAATGCTATTAAGGTACAAGGCATATGGTACCAAAAACAACTGCAAGTTTACTAGCTTCACACATAGCCAAGTATCGCTTGGCAAGAACACCTTCACAACAGTAAGCATAATCTACGACACAGGTGCCACAACCAGTGCAGGTCACTATACTGCATACATTAAAAAGAAATGTGGGGGGTTGAATGCAATGAGACTTCCATTACTCTGAAACAGAGATTACCAGCACATCTAGCAAATGCCTACTTAATATTGCTGAAACCTAAATTTACTCACTGACCTATAAAAGTACCATAACCTACTGCACAAAGGGCACCAACAGGTATATAGCAAACAAAAAATATGCTTCTGCCCAGTGAAACTGTAAGAATGTACCATACACCAACTGGCCCGTGAGTACATCAGTTGCGTTGGTACACAGTTTTTCCCCAATGATTATAGAAACAGAAACAACAACTGTGGAAAACATGCACTAATATTGTTTCACCCATAGTACTTAAAAAGTACTGAGTATGAGGGTCTACAAAATGTCCTCACTAACCTCTAAAACTTCCAACAGTTAGAATATGCCAACTGCTGCCAAACTGTGCCCTTACCACTGCAATCAATACTTCAAGTTGCATCATACTGCACCCATAATACTGCAATGTTACCTCACAACAGTGGAAAACTTAAATCCACCGACGGGAATGAAGGTGCTTCAAAATATACCCTGCAAAACTGTGAAACTGTGAACAGTTAGAATACACCAACTGGTATCTAACTGCACCCATAATACCGCAATATTACTTTGCATTACTACAAAAGAACAAATGGTCATCCAAAATGTTAAACAAAGTAAAAAATTATGAAAATATGTCCCCTCCCGTAAGTAGAGGCGGTGGTGGAAATAGGAAAATGATAGATCTAATAGTGTTGTCAAGCCGTCAGAACGGTGAGTAGTCAAGCCAATCATGAATCAAAATTGTGGCTGATTCAAAGTTCAATTTAGATAAGTTAGAGCACAATTCATCATACTATGTACCTAATTTCGGCAACATATGTAACTTTTGCTGGACATAGTCCAGTAGTACTAGTTAAGTATCTACATGAATTCAGACATACAGTTTGTCAATGCGAAGCAGTAAAAAATACTATATAATCCAATTACATAGTAACTTCTAGACATGAATAAATACAGTTGGTTCTAATTCCCAATATTACAGGTCTGTCACTAGTGTTGTATTGCTTCTATATCACAGGAAGCAATTTAAGGTAAAGTCCTCATTCAAACCCCAGGGCGGCAAGGAGCCAATTTTATCGATCCAGTATGCCTCTCTTTGTAATAGGAGGGACTGGTAATCACCTCCTCTTGTGGGTCGTTTGACGACTTCAAGTACCTGAAATTTTAATTGTGCAATAGAGTGTTTTTGTGAATTGAAGTGGCGAGCCACTGGTGATTACTGGTTATTGCATCTGATATTCGACTTGTGTTCTGTCAATCTCAGTTTGATCGCTCGTGTAGTCTGGCCTACATAGACTTTTCCACAAGGGCATTTTAATAGGTAGATCACTCCTATAGGTTGGACTTCTGAATGCTGCCACTATCCGCTGGCATCATATTTAGTTATAAGGTAACCCTTTCACCGCTCATCTTTATTTCATCACGTTTCATTTTTTGGTACATCTATTCATTTAGTTTCAGGTTAATATATTTACTCATTAATTTTTCATTTTCAGACATAGCGCTTTCTGAATATCGACTATAGTCATCCCCTCTTAATACTTTGTTTGCTTGAGATTGCAACCAGTAATATACACAGTTAATTATATATTTCCTCTTTATTTTTATTTTTTACCATTCCTTACTCTATTCAATATTCATGCTTCTATCACAACCCACGGTTACTTAAAACCGGTGACTCTGAAAACAGCAACTGAATGACTCTGTTGCCAGTCCCACAGAATGATGAGTACCGAGCCAATGTTCATCTTTTCATGAACAACATTATACTAACCTAATCACTATATAAGAATATGTTATGTAATTTTGAATTTCGGTTAACGAGGAGATTCAGTATTATCAAAAGTCATGGAATATTACATATGTACACTATGTAACTGTATAATTCACTGAAATTGAATAATAGTTTTTTGTTTTTTACAAGACACTGAATGAATGTTTTCTTTTGTGTTAAGAATCCAATTTGGGCCATATGAAGAAGAGGAAAGTATCCTCGAAACGCGTCGCCAAGTGAATTGGACTCCATATGTATACATCTCTTTCTTCAGAAAAAATCCTTTTTCGCTTTTCAAAAAAATGTTTTTCTCTCCTAACTTGATGTGATCTTTTGATATCGTTTGTGTTTCTTTATGTTGTAAATTTCATGTCGAAAGAATTGAACCACATTATTTGTGATATATAAAAAATGTTTTTGTATAATTTTGTCTATTGACATTTCTTTTTATGAAGTATTACTCCTTAAACATTCTGTTGATGTATAAAAATAACATTATTGGACTTGATCCAAACACCCAAAAGTGTGCAGGGGACGGGAGGATTCCTAGGTTGAATCCTTTTCGTTTTTCAGTTCTTGAAAACATCCCTTTCAAGACTTGTAAAGTATCAACAGTCAGAATATGCCAACTGGTATCTCAGTACACCCACAGTACTACAATGTTACTTCCAGTGCTCAAACTAATAAAATCCACCTTCAAGAATCGAACTGCTTCAAAAGATACCCTTGAGAACAGGGAAACTATCTAACTATCCCCACAATACTGTAACATTAGTTTTCAATAGTACAGTACTTACAATACACCAACAGGAATCAAAGTGCATGAATGGATAGTGTTAAAAAGTGAAAACGGAGAAACAGTTAGAATAAGCCACCTGGTATCTAACTGCAACCATACCACCACTTCCAAAAAGCAAAACACAAACACCATTTCAATTCCTCCTACTGAAACAGTGCTTGTGACAGCAAAACCACATAGCTGTGCACCTTAAACATTCCTGTAACTACTACACACCTCAATGAAACATAGTGTGCCACGTAACATAAAATAAATGTAGTCGTTTTTTTTTTTAACCTGCATGGATTTATTTTCCCACAGACCCAGTGATTATGCAATCGAACACAGAAACTGAGCACATTGCACAGTAAACATGTTTGTAGCATAGCACTTGTAATATACTAATTATGGAGGTATACAAAGTACATGAATATGTGAAAGTGTGTGCAATACGACATTCTGAATTACCTTCCCAAACATGTTATGTTGTTTTTTTCGCAGACAAATAAACAAAGATGTCTCCTGCATTTCCACATGCAACTAAACAGACTGTGTGCCCACAATGGCACAATATTCAAAAGTGCTATTTCCACTTCAATGGTATTCTATCACTGTGTTCTAAAATGTATGCAGCGCCTGAACAGTATGTAAAGAGAGTATACAGTTATTAGTGACATGCTTCTTTGTAATGGGCAAATTGCATTTCTATACACATGTTTGTGCAACACTTATGCCAGTAGGCACATTCTTGAGTGCATGGCCGTATTATGCTGTGGTGGTTGTGGCCAGCCCCTAGACTCTTGGGTGCATGACCTACAGACTACGACCTCCAGCCATGGACCCAAGAGTCTATGGGCTGGCTACAATCACCACAGCATAATACGGCCATGCACCCAAGTATCTTGCCAGTAGCCACAAGCCACACACAACAAATAACCCTTACCTTCCCAATTTGCACACCATTTCCACATATTGAAATAGGCCACCAACCCTATTTTCCCTAATGCCAATATCACAATAGCATGCAGAGTCCTCTCCCCTACTACAAGAATCCCTCAAGCAGTCACCAAATAAGCCCAAACATGTTTCTGCAACTGGCCACCTAACACTAGCCACCAAAATAATTGTAGGTAAAGTCTTGGTTGCATGGCGGTATGATAGTGCAGTCATTCTGCCAGTGCCTAGATTCTTGGACGTATGGCCTATTTTTAACCTATCTAAACGTTCTCCTATTATCTACATTCCACTACCATAACCTAATCAAGCCTGCCTGCACTCACCACATGAGCTGTCTGCCCAAAGGACTGGTCTATGCACCACCGTACACATATTGTTGTGATGGTTTTTTCCAATAGCCAAATTCCACTTTTGTACACATACAATTGCGGTACTTGCAGCCATTGGCCCAAGAGTGTAGGTGCTGGCCACAACCATCCCAGCATAATACAGCCACGCACCCAAGAATCTGGCCAGTGACCACAACCCACACACATAAGCCAGCCACCTGAGGCCCTGTCCACTTCTGTATACAAACTATTACAGTACTTGCAGCCAGTGGGCACACTCTAGGGTGCATGGCCATGCACCCAAGAGTCTAGAGGCTGGCCACTACCACCACAGCATAGTACAGCTATGCACCCAAGAATCTGGCCAGCGGCCAGCACTACACACATAAGCCACCCGCCCAAGACCCTCTCCACTTCTGTACACATACTATTACAGTTCTTGCAACCAGTGGGCAGACTCAACTGCCACAGCATAATATAGCCATGCACCCAAGAGTATAGCCAGTGCCCACAACCCACACAAATAAGCTAGCCACCATAGGCCCTGTCTACTTCTGCACACACACTATTATAGTACTTGCAACCAGTGTGAAGACTCAACCGCCACAGCATAATACAGACATGCACCCAAGAATCTGGCCAGTGGCCGCATCCCACACACATGAGCCAGCCGCCCAAGGCACTGTTCACTTCTGTGAACATACTATTACAGTGCATGCGAAATTATGGAATTCTATTTTGGACCTGCTTCTAAAAGGTTTTGCTAAATTTGGTGGGATTCTGTGAAGAGAGGGTAAAATTGGAGTGGGGGGTCCCAAAATGATGTAAAGACTTATAAATGTGGTGCCTTTTGACAAATCAGGTTAAGAGGTTTGCAAAATGATTTTAAATCCGGATATAAATGCTTCAGCAAGGTTTGGTGGGATTCTGTCAAGAGGGGGCAAAATTAGAGGGGTGTCCCAAAATATTGTAATGGCTTATAAATGTGGTGCCATTTGACGAATCTGCACAAAGGTTTGCAAAACGATTTTAAATCTAGATATAAATGCTTTTGTAAAGTTTGGTGGGATTTTCTCAAGAAGGGGCTAAATTAGAGGGGGTCTCAACATTTTTAGTTGGCTTATACCTTTGTTGCCGTTTGACGAATGTGGACACAAGTTTTCAGAAAGATTATAGACCCAACCTTGAATGTGTATGTAAAGTCTGAATGCATTTTGTCAAGGGGGGCTATAACCTAGCCCCCCTAAGTTATATGACTATTGTATGTACATACATTTTGGCACTTTTGAAAAAATAAAACATGGGCGGATTTCAAAGTGAACTTGTGTAAGGAGCATTGGCAAGGACCTGAAACATGGTTTTGCAAATGTGTCTGTGTTTTGTTTTTTGACAAGTGTCATAATGTAGGTACAAAAAATAGTGAAATACCTTTAGTGACTGAGGTGTAGTCTGTGGCCATAAGCAGTTGCCAGATTGTCGGGGTCATGGTATAATGTCATGACCCGGACAATCTGGCTCCTGGCCATAACCGTGAGGGATGAAAAATGGGATCAAAGTGTCCATGTCCACCTGGGACCGGCTATGTGGTACAGTATTTTGAAAGTGGGATAGGTTTGAAAGGGAAACAATATTGCTTGTGGTAATATGGTTTTAGGGTTCTGTCTTGACCTTCAGCAGGCTGCCATGGAAAGGGAAGAGGGAAAAACAATGTGCTTGCGTTAATATGGTCATAGGGTTCTGTCTTCCCCTTCTGCAGGCTGCCATGGAAAGGGAAGAGGGGCTCTGTATGGAGCCCCACCTTCCCTTTCCATGGTGGCCATCTTGTAAAAGGATTTTCCTTCCTACAGCAGGACCCCACAGGCCTCAGGCCAAGCTGTAGGAAGAAAATTCTATTTTTTATCACCCCCGGTTCCTGCTTTGGGAACCAGGTGTGCTAATGGCCTTTATCCCCATCGCAGGGCCTGGAACGGAGGATAATGGTCCAGAGCCCTTATTATTTATTTATTTATTTATTAGTATTTCTCATGCACCTTGATTACAGCTTCAAAAGCACTTTGAAATTGCTTACCCCTGCAGAGTGGTGTGTTGCAGTATATACAGAGGACTGGTGTTTTTGAAAGGTATGGATCAACAGCCTCTTTTATTGCTTGCAAGGTAGCTGGTGGAATGTTTTGTTCCCACAGAAGTAGCATAGCGGTGGTTGGATTTGGTGTGGTGGCGCATGGAGGTGGTCCTGTAGGAGTAATCTCTAGGTAGTCCGCGACTGAGTGCAAAGCTGCAATCAGTGAATTTCACTGAGTGGTGGTGGCTATTGGGAAGGAGGGATGGCAATAGCTGATGCCATTTTTATGATAAATAGCAGTCTTGCTACTATTCTTCCAAGTTTGTGCTTTGTACTAGATTGTTAATGGATAATGAGTAAGAATAGGTGTAGGAGCTGTGCAAGGGTAAATTTTGATCTTGAAAGTTCCTAGATCAGTAGAAAATGCAGTTCCGAGCTGTCCTCAAAGCAAGGACTCGAACGCGAAGTGCAAACGCGTTCATGGACACGTCATCATGCTGCACACGAGTGCATGGACATGTGCCACTGTTCAAAAGGTCCGCAATGGCGTCAGACGTTCATGGATGTTGACGGAAGCAAAAACAGTGGGAAAAGTATAGAAGTGTTAAAAATGATGCTACAAGGTGGGAAAAGGCAGTGTTTTAAGGAGAAATTTTGTAAACTGGACAAATATGTTGCTATATTGGGTAAGTATATTATCATGCACTGTTAAAAACCCATGAATTGCTCTGAAAAAAGCTTTGTTAAAGAGACAATATGGTTAAGTTGCACCAATAAAAACAGTATCCGGTTTATGTAGTCACAACCATTTATATTGTGTCTAGCCATGTCTGCTGGTTTTGATATCAAATTCCCAAATCCACTAATATGGTCTTTTGCTCCGTCTTTCGTTACGAAAGAGGCCAATGGTTACTATCTTTTCTGCGTATTACCTCACATGTTTTTATTGAAAGCCATAATTGTAGGTTCACCAGAATGTAATCAATATGGCTTGATCGAGTCTCCCATACGAAGGAGGGTTTGGCTGGCTTGTCTTCATTGTTCTTTGCATTAGATGCCCATAAATTCAGCAATGACCATGTACTGGCCATTTTCCAGGGTGTCCTTATTTAGCCTCTTGTTATTGGAGTGGAGGTATGCAACATCCGGTAGAGCCCAAGCCTCATCTTCATAATCAAATATGTCATTCATTGCATCAAGGGGTTCGAAATGAATAATCATATCCCCAGCTATAACTATACGTAAATTATTAGGATGGTTTTGGGTGCATACGTCTTTATGTGATTCTACCAAATTAATGATTTTCATGCCTATAGCAAGAGATTGATGATTATAGACATTTAATAGAAAAAGCCTATTCCCATTTACATGGGCCTCTTGAATGTCAAGGCTGCCAACGTCAAGACTTACCATTTGGGCATTTAAACTTCCTTTGACCCACATTAATAAGCCACCACTTTGTCTACCATTTTGTCCTTTGGTGGCTTAATTTTCATTAGATGCATAACCTTTAATATGTTTTATTGTTTGTTTATTTATTATGCATTTGAAGGGCGCTATTACACTAAGTAATTTGTGTTTCAAAGCACCCATAGGGCAACAGGGAGGGAGCATGGGATAGAAAATAATTACTACACTGGAGGATAAAGACGAACCAACTAGGCCTTTGAGCATTCAGAGCATGCAAGTGCAGAGAGAGAAGAGAGAGGAGGGAGAGGGAGGGTAAATGGTGGAGTGCCCATGCTCATGAGTGAGCAGCAGGTGTAAGTGCCCAGTGTAGAAGTGCTATGGAAACATAAAATAAATAAATGGGTAAGTGCAGGCCTTCAGTGGTGAAGGTCAGTAAGTGCCAAGGCAAGTGCTCTATGTAGGCAGAGGCTGAGGGTGATTGGGTGTGGGAGGCTAGGGTCTCAAAGGACACATAAGGGCCCTGGTCACCAATAACAGTGACTGTGAGATGAGCAGAGGAGGGAAGAGGGGAAGGAGGAGGTGAAAAGGAAAGTCTTGAGGAGCTTCCGGAATTTGAGGAGGACCGGCTGAAGGTGAAGAGGAAGGGGGAGACTGTTCCATAAGAGGGAGCCAGCTGAGGAAAGAGATTGGCACCAGAGGAACGTAGAGGTTGAGAGGGAGAGTATTTAATCAAGCAGGTTGCAGATAGTGTGGTCCCCTTATGGATGATGCCGAGGGAATTGAACTTGATACTTTCAGCAACCAGGAGCCAGTGAAGAGATTTTAGGGCTGGAGAGATGCGGTCCCTGGACTTAAGGCCAAGGATACATCTTTCTGCCGTATTCTGGATTAGCTGGAGGGGTCGTAGAGAGGGAAAGGGTAGATTTAAGAGAAGCCTATTGCAATAGTCTAGCCTAGAGAGAACCAGAGCTTTGGTAACATTGAGCTTCTGGGGGAAAGTGAGAAAACAGAGAATTCCTTTGAGAAGGAAGAGTTGAAAGTTGGATCTCTTGGCAATGTCCTGAAGGAAAGAGAGGAGTCAAAGATGAGTCCAAGGTTTCTGGCTTCAGATGAAGGAGAAGGGGAAGAGCACATAGAGGATGGCCAGAGTGAGGGGAAGAAAGATGGAGCAGGGATCCCAATAGGAAGGATCTGAGTTTTCCTGGCATTGAGGCCGAGATTGTTAGAAGTGTGCCAGGACTGGATGGCAGATAGACAGTCAGGGATGATGGAACATGCAACAGGGTCAGCAGGAAGTTTGAAAAAGAGTTGTGTGTCATCTGCGTAACACTGGAAGTTGGGTGAGATGGAGGAAATAAGGAGTGCGAGCTGAGCAAAGGTTAAAGAGCCAGAGGAGAGGTTAGAGCCCTGGGGCACCCAACAAGTGGAGATAGAGGTAGGTGAGGATGAAGGTACCAAGAATAACCTGGGACGAGCTGTCAGTTAGGAAGGAGTTGAGCCAGTCCAATGCCTGTTCTGAGATACCCAGGGTATCCTCGGGCTGTTTTATGAGGATTTAGTGGTTGGCTGTGTCAAAGGCAGAAGAGAGATTGAGTAGAATGAGGACAGCTGGAGAGTTAGAGCCCAGAGATGCAAACATTTCTTCACATGTGTTGAAAAGAGCAGTTTCCGTGCCTCTGAATGCTCGGAATTCAGATTGATGCTTTTGGAGACCACCAACAAATTCAGTGTGTGAGATAAGTTTGTGGAGGGCCAGTTTCTCCAGGAGTTTCCCAAGGAAGGCGGTGATAGAAATAGGGTGGTAGTTGGTTGGGCAAGTAGGTTCTGCTGAATGTTTTATCAGGAGGCGGCGCACAAGGGAGTGCTTGAGGGAGGAAGGGAAAGAACCAGTAGCAAAAGCGTGGTTGCAGAAATCAGCGAGTGCATGGGCAAGAGTGCCAACGTTGTCCTGGATGGTTCTGCAGGAGCAGGGGGAAACCTGTTTGGATGAGACCTTCATAGATTGGACAACTCTGGTGACCTCATTAGGTGTGACAGGGGAGAAGGAGGAAAGAGAGGAAGAAGGAGGGTGGGGGGCCATAGGAGGCAAGGGAGTGTGGGAGGGGTTGATGGGAAAGGGTAGCAAGGGTGCTCATGATGTTAAGGACATTAGTGGAGAAGTGTGTGGCCAGTATGTTGCAGAGGGCCTGGGATGGAAGAGGGGAGGAGGAGACTGTGGAAGGGTTGGCTAGTTCCCTGCTGATTTTAAAGAGTTCAGCCATGTTGTTGGATGCACCAGATACCCCTGCCCGGATGTGGGCCTTTTTTTGGGCATGAATGGAAAGTCTATATTGTATTTGGATCAGGCGCCAAACCACTTTTGCAGAGGGTGAGCCTGAGATTTGCCACTTCCATTCCACAGCTCTGCACTTGCGTTTCAGGGCTGCAAGTTCAGAGTCGTACCAGGGATTATGCTTGAAGGCAGGTTTCAGGCGGATCCTCATGACTGGGGTAAGAATTTCTAGAGTGTTGGTAATGGCCAGATGGACGTTGCTGAGAGCAGAGTCAGAGGTAGAGTCTGGGGAGGTAGGAGAGGGGGGATGAAGGTGGATGTGAAGGCAGCAGTTCGCACTTGTTTCATCAGACAGATGTTCGTGAATGAGGTTGGCAGGGCTGGAGGAGGTGCGGTCAAACAGCTGAGAGGACCCAGGTAGGCGGAAATGGGAAAGTGGTCAAACCAAGAGAGAGTTGTGATAAGTGGGTGGGGGAGTGAGAGATCAGAGTAAATGAGGGTGTCAAGAGTGTGTCCTGCCGTGTGGGTAGTGCCAGAAGCGAGTGGATGCTCCGAATTGAGAGGGAGATTGAGGTGCATAGGTCAAGGAAGAGAGTGGATGCTGTGATAGAGTAGTCCAAATGGATGTTGAAGTCACCCAGGAGAAGGAGTTTATAGAAGTCTGAGAGGAGAGAGGAGCAGAAATCAGCCCATTCAGAGAGGAACAGGGTGGTAGTGCCAGGTGGCCTGTAGATCGTGGCATGGGTCAGAGAGGAGGAGGGAGAGATGAACAACTTGCAAACCAGGCTCTTAAAGGAAGAGCAAGATTGGGTGGGTATGAGAAAGGAAGGAACCCACTCAGGGAAGATTAAGGCAACCCCACCATCAGCACAGTTAGGTCATGGCTTGGAAATGATCTTGTAGCCATCGGTGAGAAGGGAGTCAAAAGCAGTGACTGAGCTGGTATTGAACCATTTTTCAGTAAGAGCGAGAATGTTGAGGTCAATGTCTTCAAGAAGGAGGCAGATGTTGGTGGAGTATTTTTTGGCTGAGCGGGCGTCAAGTATGGCCACGTGAAGAGGTCACTGCCTTTGAAGGTTTTCCGAGGAGGAGTACAGGGGCATGGTACATCAGTTGGAGGGGGAGGGACAGAGGGGGTGGTTGGGGGAGAGGCAGGTGAGGGAAGGAAGTTAATGATGGAGGGCAGGTGCTGGTCGAAGAGAAGGAGGTTGGGTTGAGGACCCTGAACCAAGATAGGGCCAGTGTGGTAGACATTAATGATACAGCAGGGTGAAGAGAAGCCCACCAAGAGGACTTCCCACTTGTTGCCACCATTAGTGGGAGAGGATGTGAAAGGGGGGAGAGGAGAGATGAGATGAGGAGTCCATATATCTGGATAGGGGACAGAGAAGAGGATATTGGTGAAGACCTGTCTGGAAGTTGCACTGCCATAGGTATCTGTGATGGGTAGGCCAGGGTTGGCACTTAGGATGTCATTTCTTTTTTTGCTTATTCTTTCCAGATTTCATGAGAGAGGGTGGTGAGTGATAGTGTAGCAGTAAGAGAAAACAGGAGAGAAGACAAGTGCCATTAGGGTGGCAGAGGACAGACTAAGGAGAGAGGGATGGCTGCACTGCACAGAGGTGGCCCATGTGGCAAGTGCATTTCAAAAGGAAGGCAGAGTATGTCTCATCTGAAGGCTCCATTGCTCCCCTTTTCTGCTGCTTAACATCGGACAGTATGTAGTTGAAGTGAGTATTGGTGATCATATATTATTTTGAGTTCATACCGTACGAGCCATAAATCAATGCTCCATTCAACCCATTCCTAGATGAATAAATAACTGTGTGTATGTGTGTGCAAACACAGTAAAGGATTTAAGTATTCACAAGCAAACCCTATTGTCTTTGTTAATGATTTTATAATTGGTGGTAGTCACCTATCCCTAAAGCAGCGTAAAAGCATTTAAGGTGTCCCAATTCAACAGCAATATTGCATGGCTTCATTACTGGGGACAGCTGTAAAATAATTTACAAAATTGAAGTGTCCAGAAGTGGAATATGGTAAGGGTTGTGCTGTAGTAACATGAGGGCTGTGTGCCGTGTGTGCAAGAGTGCCCTAATTTTCGATAAGGCCTTGTTAAAATATGCTGCTTCTGATAGTTAGAGAATTAGGCCACCTTATGCAGCTTTTGCTTTGTCCATTTAATTAGAATATATGCATCCTTTCCCGCAGCGAATGTGCAGGCAGGCAAGGTTATGAACAAAGGGAGGTGCGCATCACAGATTCTAGTTAATTGTGCCAGGCCGAGCAGCTCATTGAAGCTGTAAGGGAGGCATGGTATCAAACAGTGAAGACAGACACAAGTGATCACAGTTCAAGGGTGTTTATTGAACTTCAAAGGGTTGGTTTGAACGCCTATCTAACCCTAAATCTAAGGATGGGAGCAAGCTATGGCCATCAAATAAAAATAATGTAGTCTTAATGTAGTCTTTTTCAAAATTAAAGGGCCTATACTAATAATCCTACTGCCATCCCTTAACTATAAATACAAATGTTGTGGGGAAACTATCTATGCAAAAGAAAAGTGTTCAAGAAACAATACGTTGGAGTATTTGAGCAGTTGGCTTCAATTCTCCACGTTTTCAGCGCAAGACAAGGTGGCACACTCGAGCTTCGCACATACTCTGGCTTCTCTGCCATGAGAATGCAGTTCAAACATATGTAAATGGGCCTTCAGCACCACAGTCTCTTTCCCAATAAAAGTCTCTTATGGTAGAGTGCTTGATGTAACAAACAAGTACCAAAGTTCCTTTCTCTTCAGGATTTTCACATTCACAAGTTCTCAGGTTTTTACTGTTCACCAAAGACTCTCCCTCAGTCAGGCTCGGACCCCCTTAAACACAAGTTCACAATTGGTCTCCCTCGATCGGGCTCGGACCACGGGTCTCCCTCGATTAGACTCAGACCTTATAATCTCACTTTCTTTTTGTTATCAAAATTCAAAAGTCTTTTGACTATGCAATCACACAGAGACCATCGATTGAGCACACCCACGGTGCCGGACCACTCTGCTACTTTGTCTCGTACCTTCTCTGATTCATTTTAAAGTTCAAACATCCATTGGCAATTGAGCTTTACTGACTTCTCTCATCACACGTGTTAATATTCTTCACTCTTGCGCTCTTCATACAATGTTGTGGCTTGTTACTTCGACTTCAACACCGACCGATCTTGCATCAGTCTCCCCAACTTACTGGCTGTGTTGATCTCTCTGGCGCTGCCTTGATCATGGAGCCAAGGATAGTACCACGGCTGCTCCTTCCCGACTCGACTAGACATGCAGGAGGGCCCTGTGTATCGCCGACACAATGCAGGATTCTTCTGTCTGGTTTCCTGGCCTTACACCTTTCAATCTGAACATTTCTGGAAACTAAAGGTTTCTCGCCGGAAAGGTCAATGGTATCTCCCTCCTTGCTCTCCTTTCTGAGTTTGCCATCTTTCTCCCCTCGTTCAGCTGCTGTCTGAAAAAATGCTGTTCCTTCATGTGCTTTGCCATGCTCAGAGTGTGCTCTCATGCTCTGCCTTTTATCAGTGTGGGGAAGCTTAATGGAAGTCAGGTGTGTGTTGTTAGCAGTAATTACCTGACTTTGCCTGACCATAGTAGTGGGACATGTCATGTCCGATGCTCGGGTATGAGTCTGTTTTCTCCCAGAGGATGCTGTCTGTGTGAAAGTATTTGTGTAGGGAAGGGGCAGGGAGTTACAGTTCCCAGGTATCCTACCTCGTAGGATGGAGTAAAGGTGTTATTTGGGGGGAGATACCGCATCTCGCCATCAGAAGTCCCATTCCCACTCTGCGAAGACCCCTCACTCAGGAGATCATCTTGCACAGTGCCCTGACCATCTCGGAGAGAGGCACCCAGGGACTAGCGG
This sequence comes from Ambystoma mexicanum, assembly GCF_040938575.1. Taxonomy (NCBI): domain Eukaryota; kingdom Metazoa; phylum Chordata; class Amphibia; order Caudata; family Ambystomatidae; genus Ambystoma; species Ambystoma mexicanum. Next base: position 1,022,999,640 of record NC_090928.1, read on the forward strand.
GTGAGACACCTTCAAGCTCAGAACAGAATGTTTTTTTCAGACAATTACATTAGTGCTGCTGAACTTTCTATATAGTCTGAGACTAATGGACACAATGACAGTTCCAAGCAAGTTGTGATGCTGGCTTGTACCTCAGACTTGATGAGGCAGAACTAATAGTTGTTTCACTTTGTAGCTGTATATTGTGATGATGTATGATGATTTGTAATCGAATGATGATTTTCTTTATGGATTAGATCCATTTTTTTTAATTTAGGTTCTTTCCTTTTTCCTCTCATTTAACCTTTTTATTTTAGCACGTTATTCATGTAATTTTAAATGTTACTTTGCTTATGTAAAAAAAATGTATTTTGAATTTTTACATTTTGTATTAGTTGAAAAATCAAGTTTTCTTGATTAAAACAACTTACAATAATAAAAAAAAATAGTGCTGCTGCTATCAATGACAATCTCATGAGAACAGGGCCTGGTGTCTGGCATTGCCAAGGTGTCGAGTATTTCAAGTAATATTGGCCCTGTTGAGAAGAGTCCATTTGAACTACAGGTGTTTGAGCAAATAGAGCAAATAAACATGAGAAATTCATCCCAAAGAGCGGTGCATTGACTGTGTTTTTCACAAAGCACATGGTTCCCAAGAGAGATAGAGTAGGAGGCATGCTAGAGGTGCAACGTGTTTTCAGACAGTAGTCGCAAGAGGTCATACCAAAGAGTACAGCTGCGACGTCGATGGAGCTATGAAGGACCGCCAAAGTTTCTGGTTTTATGAGGAAGCCATTGTATTCTCAGGTGGTGCTGACCTCATTACTCACGCTAGCTCCCTGACTGGGTCTTCTTGGGGGTATGCATATTCCAAGTTGTCCAAAGTTGTCTTGACCAATAAGGAGAGTACATTGTTGCAACAAAGTACCTGAATGTAGTGCACCAATCACATCACAGTGTTTTCTGCTGACTGCACAATTAGGTCATGTTGCAAGGGATTGTATTTAGATATGTTTGACCAATGGCGTGATGAACTATAGGGGATGTGTATATTTTTGTATTTTTGTATAGGTTTTAGCCAATGGGGAACTTGGGATTATGTTGTATCTGATATGCTTTGTTTATGCTAATTTGCGATTTTCCACTATAAAAGATGTCACCTAGAATAGGTGTGTGAAGCGTGTTTTCAGTTTTCAGTTCTACAGGACTGGCTGACACTCCTGGCCATATTTGCATATATTAAACCTTTGTTTTTCTTGATAACAGTGCTCTTATTTTGACCCCTTTTTCACCCCTTGTGGAGTTTTTTTTTAGCAATCGTTTTTGGGTTTCCCTAACATTGAGTGAAAATGTGGTGATTCCACCTTCGGATACTGAAACGTCTTATATTTTGAACATTTAAAGAGAGCAAACACCTCATGGACACCCATCTCTGCCCCATAGTGGATCCATACCCACTGTATTAGAATCACAGTTTTATACATATGGGGCATTGACGAAAGGTGTAGATTTTGCTCGATGGCCTGAGGAGGATGGCAAGTGAGTTTTTTTCCTGGCTTTCTTGAACGGTTGTTAGGATGCGACCTTATCTGATTTGTGACTTTATATTATTTGTTTTATTAAAACAGGTAAAGGGAAGACCTACTAGAGCTCGTTGAACATATCCTGTGCATTGTAGCCATGGGCATGCAACGAGTGCCAGCAGCCTAAAATAAACTATGTATCCTAAACACACTGGCAAAGTATGAAAGAATTCTACTCTACTGTTTTAAACACAGGCTTAAATTTATCCTCCGTATAAAAGTTACGGGAAAGCAGTATTCATTAGCAAAGTCAGTTTTACTGTTTTCAGCTGGGCACTCTGCCAAATTGTGGGAAATGAAAGAAATATTTCTCTGCAACTGGAAATGGAAAGTGCATTTGAAAAAAAAATGGTTTATGCAAAATTAGTAGAAACATAATCATCTTCCATACTTGCGTAATAATGTGCACGTACACCTGAACCGCATTTCACAATATTAAAAAGAAATGTCATTTATCCGGTCATTTGCATTTTCTAGAACACAGAGTCTACATTTGCAAAATAGTATGTTTCTGAGCTAGCATGCCAGTGTAGAATACGTCTGGGTCCGAATGAACAAAGGCCCGCACTGGACAAGGTTCAGCAAAAACAGGCTGTGCCACTTCCAGCCCCAGACATGGCCCTTCATTAAGTTGAAATAATTAATGCTAACATCTTGTTAGACTTCACCAAATCACCACTGTGAGGAGTTTTTGTTCACCTGGACTTTTTCATGGAGCGGTGTAGTTTTATCAACAACAAAAAAAACACTCCCGAGCACATGAACAGTGCTCAGGAGTGGCTCAGCACATTCCCTGCTTTGTGAGAGACAAAGGGGAGTTTGAAGTCGATAAGGCATTCGCAATCAGGGAAGGACGTTCTGCCAATCAGGTGGCAGGAAACGCAGGTGAGAACACACACTGTACCGCCTCCAGCCTCCCAAAGCCTTTCCCCAGCTGCCACCATCTTGAATGTGGACAGGAAACAGGAAGACTCCCCACCCATCCTCCCTCAATCCCCCCACTCACCACCCATCCCTCCACCCTCTCCCAACCCCAAAGCCATCTTGCATCCTTCCCCCAGCTTTACACTCAGGTCCATGTGTTCCCTCCCTTCCTATGTGCCTGCCATGGAAATAGAAAGGTACCAAATCCCTTTTCTATTTACTATGGTGGGGGCCATCTTGTTTTTTTTTTTATTTTCCTGGGAGATTTGGCTTGAGCAATATATGTGGAGCTCGGTTCTCCCATGAAAATAAACAAAACTATTCGCACTATTTACAGAGCCCCAGGGCAAATAGCAATCACTCTCTTATTGGGGGGCATACACGGTCAGCAATGGCACACATCCCTCGCCAATGTGAGGGCTGGCAGGCCTTTACCAGTAGGGTGATCAGATATCCCCGGAACCATACCAGAATTTGACCCTTTGTCACCCCATCTAGAGAAATTCTTTAATTTAAAAACCCTGTCCCAGTTTTTGATAAAGGGAGGGTGAGTAGTGTCACAATCCCAGCTAACTGCAGGGCATTATTATCATTTCACAATCGGCAGCAAAATAAATATCAGAATTTTGCAGTACAACTTAAGAAATCCCTATGGGCACGAACCCACAATCTTGGAGACCCCAGCCACACACATTGACCGTTTGCGCCACTGAGACCTCTTTGCAAATAAGCATATGGAAAGGCCTCTAATATCAATCAGAGCAAAGGCTCCTTTAGAATGAATGTGCTTATAGTTACTGGATTATATTTACAGTAAAAATCACACATTTTTTTATCCAAAAGAAGTGCTACAAGTACTGTGAGATCTCAATTTTGGTGTAGCAGTGAGCATGGGCGTGGGGGTCATTGGCGGGTGTTGTTTTTAGTCCTACTTCTATGTCTGCGGGCGGCCCCGGTTTTTCATTTTGAAAATATGGCCACCCTTGTTATCAGCCATACACAACCCCCGACGCAGGGATCATAGCCACATGCTGCCCTCGGATGCATGCAATCTGTATCTGCACATGCCATGATGGCTTCCAGAGGGTATCCCCTTGTACTCCCCTGCATCCTTTCAAAAGAGCATTCTTAAGGGGTGCAATGTGATTGTGCCACCTCACTAATGGCACACTCACACAAAGGGACTGACTGCCCATTTAAATTATTGGTTTCTGAATACCAATCAGGCACACTGGCAATCAGCGTGTCTCGTTGCATTGAGTGTTCCTTTATGCAAATGATAGATTGATGGGTGCCCACAAATGTTCTGGGCACACTTTGAATATTTTAGAGGGGTCACTGTGCCCCCTTCAGTAATATCAAAGAGAACCCCTACAAACTACTTAAAGTACGATCAGCACAGGGTGATGCTCTTTAATTATTATGGTCCCTTTACATGTTTTGCATATGTGCAATTATGTTAACAATAGTTCAAATAACATGAAAGGAAGTGATTCAACATTCCAATGTAAAAGAACGGCTTCTGCAAAGAAACACTTTCGACAGGTAAGCAAGATTATTGCATGCTAACGAGCGGGAGGGGCTAGTCAGTTAATTGGAGCTGAAAACTAACATGATTACAACAAAGATACAGTTAATATGCCCAGTTAGACAATTTACATAATCACACATATGTTGTTACAAAGTCATCCCCCAACCCTCCATTGGCTAACTCTAATTCAAAGTAATGAAATCCCACTGCTCTAAAACTCCATTTGAATGCATTCACAAAGTACAACACCTTTGACATGTGATCTTCTTTCATAGTCAGTTATGACATACTCCACATTTACATTTATCATTCATGAATAACTCATTTTATTATTCAGACCAAGTGACAGAAACCCATTGACCCAAATGGTGATTGTGCAAGGCTTTCCAAAGATACTTTAAGGCATGCGGATGGAGAGAAATAAATTAGCACACCTTTGAAGCAGCAGTAAAAATCCTTATCCACCCAGTTGCTCCAGATGTACTATTTTCCCTGCATTCTTCCACGTAATCCTATTTGCGACTGCCATCTCACGTCATACATTTGTCAGCATACATTCTACTTATTTCCCTGAAAGCCCATAAGCCATCAGCTCTCAAGGTAACCCTCCATGTAACCGTATCATTCTGGTCAACAAAAAACAAGGGAAATTACACTTTTCATCTAAGAACCCAAACCGGCCATAAAAATCGAACAAATGGCGTTTTATTCTATTCTCGCTTCAGCCCTTTGCGATGTTATCACAATTGGCCATATTCGCTTGCGTTCCTACCCCCTTCCGTGACCTTCCATGACCTAGGTCATCCAGCTCTCTAAACCTGGCAAAAATCATCCCTTCAAATCCAGAACCTCTGCAGCCTACTAAGACTTCCAAGTAGGTAAAACCTGCATTCTGCAATGTCTCCATGTTCCCCCAATGAATCCCATATTTCTTAATGCCCTAAATGTGTCTTCAATCTAAATTCGCACAGGTTAGTTTCCCTTTCAATGAACTCCACTATCACATGCATTAAGCTCCCTACTACATACTTCTCAGCGCTACAAATTGTACATTGCACAATATATTGTATCCATCCTACTGCTACTCTTGTTGCAGCCTACTCTAAAATGTATCCATCTAAAACACAAAGTAACACTCATTTCACTACTTCAAACTACATTGAGCACATATTTAGTTGCAACATTGCATCTAACCCAGCCACACCATGGCCTAGTACAATTTAAATAGAGCAAACCTCTTTCCCTTGTTGGGACCTAAAACGTTTACCTCAGCATGCACCAGTGTATTTTTAATGGCATTAATATGCGTGTGTTCATGCAAACAGCATGTGCGTGTGTACAAAATTAATGTAATGCTGCCCTTTGTATTTACATGATCATTTACAATCCCCTTGTTGGGTATGCAACATCTAATTTACGAGCATACTTGCAGGCAAACACGCATGTGCACTGGATGAATGTGTACACAGACACACACATAAACACGTACATGCACACATACACTTTTTAACAAACACAATCAGTGACTATATTGTTTCTGATGACACACGTTGTTGTGTAGGAAGTGAAAATACATGCATTTAGATTCCTGCCTCGAAAATGGGAAATGGGAGAAGAACCAAAATAGTGGTGCTTCCACTGGTGTTTTAGTGTCATGCTCATGGAACTCCTGGACAGCCATAACACTCTATCGATTTCAGAAAATATTGTCAATTCTTCACAATGCTGCTAATGTTCATTAATCAGTTCTTTATGTTGACCATACATTTTCTGCCAGTAAGAACACCTCAAGCAGGAAATATGCATTGTTGTCCTAGGGTCTTAAGATAAATAACATATTGTTAAATGCAAAATAGATTTTGGTAAATAAATAATCACATTTACTTGCATTTGATTAATAATGAATTATGCATGCACATTTGCATTAGTGATAATGGAAATGTAATTTCCACTAGGACTAATGAAATTGCTTATGCACAAAAGCCATTCGGTTATGCACAAAATACATTTTCTGTCCCACAGGCTATTGTAGGAATATGGCCCCAGAAGATATGCACATGAATTTCACCACTGGTGGCAATATCAGCACATGCCCAATGCTATAGAGGATCCTAAAAATGACTATTATTAGATTACTTCCAGTCACACACACGTTGATAATAATAAAAAACACTTTCAGGCGGTTAGCCCTTGAATTGTCACTGGTAACTATCAAACGATAAGAATTAAGGTTCCTCAACAATTGTAGTATTTAGCAAAAAAAATAATGCCAGCAATGTGCTAGTCATTAAAAAAGGCCAATTCTTTGAAGTGTGTATTGGTACTTTCGGCACTTTCATGTGGTGGTTTAGTGATCACAATCCAAAGCCGCGCCAGTCTAAAATCAGTATAGAAAATAGCAAAATCTCAACTGAACGCCCAAAACATCGAAACACTCTTGCAAATGGTGGTCTGAGTGATACTCACTATTCCTGGGTGAAATACAAATATTTGTCGCTCAAACCGATTTAAATTTGGGTAAAGTACAAATATGCAAGATCTCTGTGGGGTCCAGAAATCCACCTTGAATTTGTGGTGGGATCCAGGTAATAACATTGTCCTGCGTTAGAGAGACCAAAAATGTAATAAAAACCAATAGTATCTTATATATATATACAAGCAACTGGTGTCAGACAATTTGATCTAATTTGCATATTGATTCATATTCATCAAATTGCCCCCTTATCTAAAACCCCTTACAACAACAACCCCAACCTCAAACTTTCAGGGACATGAACCAGGCTGTTTCAGGTCTGAATATTCAGTTTTATTTAAAATTTGAAATAAAACCACAGGGGGTCTACTAGCTTTATGCTTGGAAATTCACCCACAATAATAGTTACAAATAGTAAGTACCCAGTGAGGGGGTGTGTAAGCCTCCCACCAATGAATAGGCTTGGATCAGGGGCTTTACCAAATGATAAAGCCCCCACTCTGAGCCCCCTCACAGCATGTGGCTGCCATCTTCCCTTGCTGTTTTTCCCAGGTAAGTGTGCTGCCCAGCTTGCCCATGCCCCCGCTGTCAGGACTGGAGGGGGGTATCTGTAATCCCGCCCTCTATATGGCAGAGCAGAAGCACAGAGCACCACAGCCAAGATTGTCTATATGGTAGAATGGACGAGCAACCAAGGCTTAAGCTCTCAGGAGGTGATGCGGTCTGGTTCTTTAGTAATGTGTAGTCCCCAACTCCCTCACAAAGAAATGTCCACATACTATGTTATGTGCTAACACAGTTGTTCATAGATAAATAAGGTTCAAGATATATACATCATTTAATAACACACTTTGTACTCTGGCAATTCTAATATGGCAAATATATAGAATATCTATGTTGTACCACACTTAGCCATTGACTCCATTAACATACATCAACTGCTGACAATAGCATACAAATCATATACCAATATGTGTTAACATAGATCATAGGAAGGAATGCAAGTTAGATAAACCAATGGCAGAATGGTTCTCTTGCTACTAAGACACAGATCTCCCCACATGGGCAACCTGTAATAAAGTGTATTAACAAGCCCAGTCCATCAATGTTTAAAATAGTCTTTTTTCCTGGATAAAAATGTTCAACTACCTCAATGTACATGAGTTAGAAGAGTTTCTTCAATGGGTCATCGATGGATCCCACAAGAGTGGACTCCCTTTAAAGCAGGAGTCACAGGGCATCAGAATTCCTAGAAAAAATGTGAACACTGGCGTCGAGACAGTAGCTCCGATCTCCACGTTGCTCTTCGATGATCGTCGTGGACGTCCTGTGAAGATGAGGTGTGCGGTCCACCTCGATGCAAAGTGTTTGGTGCTGCGAAGAAGGCACTGTGAAGAATGTAGCCCCGGCAGCGGGCAGCGGGTTTCAGTGTCGACGGTCGGGACTCGACCACGGCTGGATTTCGGATTTTCACTTGTCAGAATCTTTGTGGACTTTGGGTGGTGGGAAACCCACCGGCAGACTCTCCTCAGTCGTCGACAACCTCAACTTTCTCAGGTGGGACAAAGTGGTCGGCGGCGATGGCAAGGTGGAGCGCTGTGGCTCTGGTCATCGAGCAGCATGGCATCAAGCTATCCCCGCTTCTGAGCAACATGACTCAACAGGCTTCCAGCTGTCACATAAATCCTCTGAACCCCAGTTGATGGCAATGGACTGCCACGGCCTCGATGTCCTGATGCTTCACTTCAAGATTCTCAGTGAACCCTTTTTCCGGTCGACAGCCTTTCGGGGACTGGCATCCAGGGTACCTCCATTAAGGTCAACTTCTGAACAATGATCCCTCATAGCTCGGGGAGAAGTCTCATAGCCAGGTCCTCTCTTGGATCAGTGCTTGACAGAGTCGACAGCTTTTAGATTGGGTCGAAGGAAAGCATCAGCAATTCTTCTTCGTCCAGCTGGGCTTCAAGGATAAGCAGCTTCAAGTTTCAACTTCAGCTTCTGAACAAATTGGGAAGTGAGACGCCCCCAGATATACACATCTGACCCTCATTCACCCTGGTGAACCAAGCTCGGTCAGCCAATTAGACAGAAGGGCATTCAGGCTATTCACTTCCACCCAGACACCCATAACAAAGAATGTGATTGCGGCAACCACCCAGCCTTTCAGCACAACACACTGCATTCATGTCAGTTTCAGGCAGGGCTGTCTCATTCATTGTGTCACACACACAGAAACCATACACCCATAACATGGAATGCACATTGGTCACACACTTCATTCACCCAGGTACCACCCCAAGGGTGTACCCATAACATACAGTCACTGGAAAGGCTCCAGCCAGTCTGGCCTGGATTTCCCCACAATACCATGCATGGTTCTTACACCCAGCTTCCAGTCAGGAGAAGGGACAGTGTCAGGACTTCCCAGGACTTTGGGAAAAACAAGGTAACAGGTAATAGGAACCAAGAGGCCACAGGGGCCATCATGCTTCCTATCACAAATCCACTGGTTCCTATGGCAGGGCCTGGGTATCCCAAAATGGAGGATACTCAGAGCACCTGTCAAATTCAGCATGGAGCTGCCACCAGACCATACCCTGCTCTGTGGGCCACACAGAGGTGCCCAAAAACACACACTAGTGGTACAGGGTTGTACCCCACCCCTGGGTGCCATAAGGGTATCCCAAAGACCTCTGTTCACCATGACCAAAGAGTGGTAGAACAGCACGTCCAGGAAACCCAACTTGACTCCTGTGCAGAAAACAACACAGAACACACATGATATGGTAGTACAGGACAAGGACATGGAGGCCGTGTCCCTCCAATGCATTTCCAGAAATACAACCGAATCCTATCCCCACAACAACCCCACCTTTCAACACAATAAGGCACTAACCACATACTCCCCAATTACCTTCTCGCTTGTTGTCTATTGTATGCGCCGGGAACAGTAGTGTTCAGCAAGGCTGCAATGAAAAGGGAGAAGGCACTACATATAGTCCCTTCCTCCCAATCCATGGTGGACATCTTTTTTTTGTTGAAAGTTGCGGTTTCATAACTTACAAACTATTAGTACCCTGGCACATCGAGCCGGGGTACTAAAAGCAATATTGCAAAGGCAGGGGGGACAATTCCGGGCCTGGTAATGCCCTGTTGCTTCACTCAGGCCTGTAACTATGCCCGGTATGCCTGCACTGCCAATGTAATATTGCTTAAGTACATGCCACTTGTTTACCGAAAAGAAGACAAAAACTGCATGCTATTGTCTCGCAACATAGATCCAGAATACACACAAACATTGATTCCCATAAAATCAATAACAAAAAACTATCCAGAGATTATACAACTTTATCAGATATGCACATTCAAATTATCATGAAATAAATACTTCTCAGTAGTTCCCTAACGCAACTGAAAAGTGTTTGCATCAGAGAAAAATTTTATAATGTACATTTCCTTTGGGTTTCTCTAACATCATCGAAACAAATTGTTGCTGTCTGAGAACAACATACATTGGAAATATATATCTCTTTAATTTTCTCAAAACAATTCTCAGACGAATAAAATTGCAATGTTGGACTACTATTACGCTGTGACAAATTGACTTCTGCGCTGCAGGAGTAGAAGGATGAGTAGAAGCTAAAATAACCATTCAGCCCATACACTTTTACACACCAAGTGCCAACACAACCATAAAGGCTTTTAGACAGGAACAGTTAAGTGGTCTAACTCCTTTGCATCTTGTGGTTAGGGGCCAAGGGAAGGCTATACTCCCAACAGGGGTGTGAATGTGTAACAGTATCAACCCAAACACTGAAGAATAACAGTCCAAAATAAAAGAATGTTCAATCAGGTTTATATTAAGAACACCGTGTGTAATAATAACTCAATCGAAAGCACTACAACAGCCCACCCTTGTAGAAAGAACAGAGAAAATGCAAAGATAGCAGATGCAGCTTTCTGGGTAATGAAACAGGGGGAGATATGGTTGAAAATACAATGTTCAAATGGATATGTTTGTGAGGTTGCAACAAAGAATTGTGGTGGCCTAGCCCATCCCTAGGGTCCAAAATGGACCAGGGAGACAGTTATCAGCCAATAGTACCATTTGCAGTGTCTTGGCTTTTAGACAACTGTAAACCAGTCTTCTCAGTGACTTGTGGTAATGTGAGTCAATTTGAGATGTGGCAGTTGCAGTTGCAGTTGTCCTGTGGCGAGCAGCTGCAGAAGCACGGTTGAACTGGAAGAAGGCTGTCATCACCTCACAACTGGAGGACTTTGGAAAGGACTGCTCTCCCAACAGGCTCTATCACAATCTTCTTGAAGGTTTGAAAGCCTGAGATGATTCACAAAAGTGGTGAGAGACCCATTCTTTTAAAGGCAAAAGTGCCCAGGTGATATGAATAAAGCTAACCTGCTAGGGTTCCAATCCATGTCCCAGGAACATGTGGGCTTTGCCTTCTGACATCACACTCAAAGTGTTTGGCGTTACATGAGGCAGAGGGGACAGGATGGAAAGATAGAGGCAGCGAGAAACAAGATGGTGGAATTTTCCAACAGATGTGGAACCCTTCCCTTCTTAATAGAATCCCTGTCTCTACACTAGCCCCACACCCTTCCATTCTTAATAGAATCAAAGGCCTTTAGATATGTAGCACCCTTGTGTGAGGCTATTACTTTTGAGGATGAGGTGGCCTTTGATTCCTGTGTCCAGGAGAGCTTCCTGTGGAGTGGTTGTCTTCTAGGGAGTCTAAAAAGTATTAACAGTGAAAGAAATCACTGTTAGCCCCCTGCACTTTAATCGAGAATAGACTCTTCAATTATTTTCAAAATCAGAATTTTACTTGAAATCAACCATTATAATCTTTATAATTTCAAACACCATTTTTATATACATTCATTTCAAACAAAATTATTTTTTATGTGTGGAACATTATGCACATTCATTAACTATACCACATTTCATCAGCAAATGACTTTCAAAAGATACAATTCAGAAATCATTTTTAAGAGAAAATGTCAAAAGAAATGATTTACAAAAGCAAATCTTATTGGTATTCAATAATCAGTAAAAGTTTCCCTTTATCAGATTAATGTAGTTTCCACCTCTGAAATTGGAATATTTCCGAACAAGTTTCGGATTTGTTAATCCTTTGTCAATGGACAAGCCTCTCTGATTCCGTATAAAAATATAAAAATATATTGTGTAAATATCTGTTAAATCTGCTTCAACCTGGTTGTTGATTATACTTATTTAATAATACTAATTTGGCACTTATATAGTGCTACGAACCCTAAGGTATCTGAGCGCTGTTATATTAATACCCACGGTGTGTGGTGCTCCCTGCCAAGATTCGAACCTGCCTTAGCAGGCTCTGCACGGATGCCAAATCGAGCGCTCTACTCGCTGTGCCACTTTTCATACTAACTCTCTATAAACATGAATTTTAAATGGTTTTGAGGATCTTTGCTCGTAACATTTAAAACATAATTTCATCCATTGATGTTAGCTTCACATATGTGGAATATATACCAAAGATGTTTGTGTTATAATAGAAGTGTTACGTTTTTCCGAAACAAAATGTTGTGTAAACTAATTATAATACACTCACCTCACGGGTGCCCTTTCCACAAAAGTATCACAGCTCTGTGTGTAGTTGGAGGAGTTCCTTTAACCAATAACATTGAAGTCTGTACAAAATAATAATAACATTGTAACCATACACTATCCCTATACAGTGGTATGAATTTATATCTACAGTTTATTTCACAGTACTACCATGTTCAAAAGATCCTAGGGCATCCAAGAAGCTCCATCTCCACCTCAATGTTGAAGACCTTTGTTTCTCAGCTTTTTAAAGCCTATGGGTTGTCCAGTTATTGTTACACAGCAACTAGGCTGTGTGAGCACTGTTTCCTTTACGGTGGATTGTATACACAATCTTGGATATGTGTAATGCTCTTAGCTACACTCTAAGAATTGCATTATCTATGCACATTAAATGGAGATTTGCATGACTGACAATGTATCATGTTTATCTACATCTATCATTATGTTTATAGGTATCATACACTATTTATCCGTTGCATTTTAAGAGAATATGCACTAAGATTTTATGATAACTCCACTAAATACCAGTTATTTGGCCTAAGAGCAAACCTATCCCAGCATTTAAATTGATTTTAATAGTCTTCCTTAATGAAATGTATCAATGTAAAAATACATATGACTGAAATATAATTGTATCCTATAGTATTCTGGCATTATATGTATATTTGTAATTCTAATATTAAACATGTATATGTATAACTCTAATATTAAAATATGAAAATGTGTACAGTTTAGCTCTGTTATAGCTCTGTAATGTACAAATTATGTACCAGTGTGATTGGGCCTCATTACGGAGTCAGCGGTAAAACGCGCCGATAGGCGGTGGGCTACCACTGACCCCGTAACACTGTTGCCGGTGTCTGACATCCCGGTGCCACTGGGATATCATAGGCGGCGGCAGAGCGAATATTTCCCATTCCCATGGAGTCCACTAGGACTCCATGGGAATGGGAAACCTGAAGCACCAGCACCATTAGTAATGGTGCTGGTGCTTCAGTGAAAAGCCTGCCAGTAAGGGCCTAAACATCTGTCAGGTCAGGCCTGCCGGGTGTTCTGTGCCCTTACCAGCAGACTCTTAGTTTGGCGGTCCGTAAAGAGTCCCAGTACGTCGGTACCGGCACACTTATTTCCAGACCGCAAGATTTGTAATGAGGCCCAATATGTACTGATTATGATAACTTTACTCATACATGCCTTGATAAATCCCATTCAGTATGCATCCGATGTGGGCAAAGCATGTTCAATTTCTGAATCCAAAATTATTCCCTCCTATCTAATTTGATGTTTCTATCACCTCCTCAGGTCGTTAATTCCACCTTTTTCTCATCACGTGACAGCCATACCCCCTTGCTGAAAGTAGTGTCTGTATTACACTTCCTTGCCACAGGCACATACCAGCACAGAGTGGGCCAGCTACATGGTACCTCCCAACCATGTTTCTCCCGTGTGCTCTTCCAGGTGCTCGATGCACTCCTGTCCCATGTACGGGACTACATCAGCTTACCACGGACTGCTAAGGAGGTGAATGCCACAAAAATAGCATTCCATGCACTTGCAGGCATGCCTAATGTAATTGGAGCGGTGGACTGCACACATGTGGAGCTGATGGTCAGGCATGCTGTGGAGGGAGTGTACCGCAACAGGAAGCTGTACCATTCCCTCAACGTACAGATGGTGTGTGAGATGCCCTGGTTCTACACATGACTCCATGGTGCTGCAGAATTCCACGTTGCCCGGTCCATGGCACAACACACTGGACATCATACCTGGCTGCTTGGTGAGTCTCATGCGGAGTGCTGAATTGTGTGGGGGGAGCAGTGAAGAGCATAGCATACCTGGCTGCTGGGTGAGTCTAACTACAAGGCCACGAGGAGGGTTCAGAAAATGAGACCCGTGACCAGTGGATGTGCACACTGCATGCATCAATCCATCATAACTCCTACTGCAAATCCCTGATACAATTACCAAATCCCTGTGAAAGTGCCCAGAGGCAGGACAGGTAATTGAAAGGCAAAGGTAGATGAGGAATAAGAGCAAGGAAAATCATTATCCACAATTGTAACAGTGATAAACCTCCCACATTCATGGGGACATGACCTTACTCAGTGTTGTGAGGGCATGAAATGTACAAGTGTGTAGGTGAAACTAAAGGTGCAACACAGTAGTACCATGTCAGAGTGCAAGGCCTTGACAGCTGTATCTCCTTGTATGGAAAATATACAGTCCATACATAACTACATCTATGTGGTCCAGTAATTAACCAAAACCACATGTACCAGAATGCACAACACCATAGTGACAATAATAGGGGAATACATAGTCAATTAAATACACAACACATGATGCTCAGCCATAGAATCCAAAAGCTGCCACCCGTGTAAAATGTGTGGATGCACACACATTTGACAGGTACACTGCCTGTTAGTACCTGTGGCGTGTCTTCCAAATGTAACACATTTAAATGGAATGTTCCTAGACAAAAACCTCTGAATTGGGAATATACTTCACTACCACTAATAAATGATTTCAAGGTCGCATCGTCACACGATCCACTGTTTCACACTCCAAACCCCCGCCCCTCATAGCAAATATGAAATCCTTTACCCCACACACACATATTCCATCAATATGCCGTTCGTCATATGAGTCACGATTTCAAAGCATGCCTATATAAAGGATTTGTAATAAAGACTGCACACTGGTACTACCACTACATTACAAATGCATACCATTCAAATGCTAATAGTACCCTTGTAGCAGGACATATAGTTGATTTTGATATGTGACACATCAATGACATTTACATCCATGTGTGGCAGTTGCTTGGAAAAATGTTAAATGTAATCGTGTCTGTGAATGGTCCATGTGAATGCAACTGCACACGACACACCCCACACGCATCCTGAAAATAATCCCTTCTGGTACACAGAAAATAACTGAAGTCATCTAAACTCTATTCTGCCTATGCATGTTAATCTTCTCAATGTAGCACTATACAGCCTGTGCCAACATGGAATGACCAGGAAATTGACATGTATCCTTTCTGTTGATGCCGTGCAGGTGATGCTGGGTATCCCCTGATGCCATGGCTAATGACCCCCGTCAGGCAGCCCCACAACAGGCATGAACAGGCGTACAACCATGTCCATGTACGCACACGCTGCACCAATGAGCAGACTTTTTGTCTGTTAATGGCCAGGTTCCTCTGCCTCAGCAGATCGGGGGGAGCCCTCATGTACAGCCCTGAGAAGGTGGGAAAAATTGTGCTGGCATGTGCCATGTTGCACAACATGTGCATCAGGCGCAATGTTCCCCTGGCCCCCGACATGGTCATGCTGCCACCAGAGGCTGAGGACGAGACTGAGGAGGAGGAGGAATATGGCCAGCACCGCAATGGCAATGATGGACGTGCCACAGAGGCAGACCTTATAGAACACTACTTTTGAGCACCTGCTACAGCACACTAGGCACTGGACACTGTACATGAATAAATGCACTCACACTGAAAGATCAATGTCCACTCATGTTTTTGTTATGAACACCATATATATTGTGAGAAACATTCCTATTTACATTTGTGATTTCCC
This sequence comes from Ambystoma mexicanum, assembly GCF_040938575.1. Taxonomy (NCBI): domain Eukaryota; kingdom Metazoa; phylum Chordata; class Amphibia; order Caudata; family Ambystomatidae; genus Ambystoma; species Ambystoma mexicanum. Next base: position 1,023,015,328 of record NC_090928.1, read on the forward strand.
TTGACTACCTGTACAATCCCACCCAACTATCCCGCCCCAAAGCCCCTCCTGGACTATCTCTCCCACACCCCCTCCCGAACTATCTCTCCCCATACCCCCTCCCCAACTATCCCTCCCCACACCCCCTCTTCAACTATCCCTCCCAACGCCCCCTCCCCAACTTTCCCTCACCACACACAAATAATATGTAAATCAATAAAACAAACAAACAAACAACAAGTCTGTGTCCTATTTTCACCCACGACCTTCGCCTTGGGCTGATTTGTTGTGAACTCGTGGGAGTGTTGCTTGATGATGGTGCCATTGGAAAGGGCATGTGCCATTGTTCCGCAAGTGTCTGCACTAACACAGCGATGGACTCAACCAAAGTTGAGATTGACCCATCCCCCTCCCTCACCCATCATGCCAGATGGTAGATACCTTGTGTGGCTCAGCCCAGCATCTGTGCGGTCCTCCTTGAGGTGTCATGTAGTGTCTCCCGCATGAGCCAGACCTCCTCCAGCTATTGTTGAACCATTGTGTGCATTGGTGTTTGACGTGCCTTCATCCTGGATAGGTGGCCCTCGATGTCACGTAGATTGTGTAGGGGTGTGAATGGGTAGTGGTTGCCTGGGTTGGGGGCTCATTGGGCCCACGGACTGTATCCCTCAGCATCAGGGTAGCGGTGGTCACTTGATATATAATCAGACCCACCATCTTCCCCAATGTCTGCGGGTGGTCTAGCTTGCATGAGGGGTGCAGGTGGCTCCTGTTGGGGGGGTGTCTGTACGACAGGTGGCTCCTGTCGGGGGGGGGTGCCTGTATGACAGGTGGCTCCTGTTTGGGCGGTGGCTGGGCAGATGCAGTAGAAGCCCGCTCCCCTCTGCTGCCGGATGCACTGGATCCCTGTGTGGAGGTGATGGTAGGTCGGCGGCGGCATGCCCTGGTGTTCTGCGATGTTTTCGGCTGTTCCGCCTCATTTCCAGATGATGTGCCTGTGTGGGTCAGAAAGGCAGGTCATCAGTGATGGGTGTGGATACATCAGACAGGCATGAGTACTAGTGATTTCAGATGTATGTGCATTGTCAATTACATGCTGAAGGCCATGGCATGGTGCACACATGCATGTGTTGAGAACTGCTGTGTGGTTGCATGTGCGGTCTGTGTACATGGTGTGTGCAGTGCCTGTTGCCTGGGATACTGGTGTATTCCGGTTTGGGTGTTATGGGTGTGCCACACAAGCTGTATGACATGGGGTTGTCTGATTGTCAAACGGATGTGTTATACATGTGTCTGCTGCCTATGGCATTAGCTGTGTTGAGATAGATTCTGCGGGATGGGACATGGTGGGTGGGACAAGTGGGCCACATGTATCATGGATGTGTGAATCTTGTCATCTGCTGGTGGTGGCGGTATGTGACACTGACGTGACTTTGGGCATTTGGTAGCACGGCGGTGCCGACAGAAGTTGTGCAGTGTCAGGGGGATGGGTGTCTGAGTGCCTGCAGATGCAACTTGTGGGGGCAAAACAGGGGACCTCTGTGATGTGTGACTGGTGTATGGGTGTGTGTTGCAGGCAGGTACGATGTGCATGTGTGCAATGAGGTTGATGGTGGGTGAACTGCCAGGAGGGCTGTACTGGCCTTGGGTACAACATACTTAACATGTTGGCCTACTCATTGGCATTGGGGCTAAAAGGTGTGTGATGTGACATTGGGCTTGCAAGGACTCACCAGCCTCATTTCATGTAACATCTCTGGCCTCCCCATCTCTGACACCCTCGATCACTTCCAAGTGCATTATACAGCTGCAGGTTTCCTCCCAGGCCTGCAGTTTTATTGGAGTTGGTGGTCCCCCTCCTGTGGCTGTGCCCTGGGCTCGCTGTGCAGCAAGGGGTTTCCGCACACGGAGATGTAGATCATCCCACCTCTTTTTGCAGTCCCTTCCTGTTCTGGGGGTTGTCCCCACCGCTGACACCTTCCGGACAACCTCCTCCCAGATGGCCTTCTTCCTGATTTGCGTTTGCCGCCGTAGGTCATAGCAGAAGACTTCTGTAGAGTTCTCGACCAGCATGTCTGCCAACATGTTCAGTTCTGATTCACTGAATCTTTGCTTGCACCTGCGTGCAGCAGGTTGTCTTTATGGAATGTCTGTATGTTCTTCAGTGCTCAGAATGTGCCTCTGACACCTTTGCACTGAGGATTGCAATGGATTGTGTTTTTATAATGGGCGCCGGTACAGTTCCTGTTCCGACGATCACGTTATTTCCGGTTATGGTAATACCGGTACCGGTAACAGTGGTGCCGGTAGGTCTGTGTGTGCAAAGCAGGATTCAGAGTCAGCATCAGCGAGGATGCCGTTTTGGGGGATTTTGTGGCCTTTTGATGGTATTACCGGCATGCCGGTGCTACCATTTCCGGCATGCCAGAATGCGCATGCACGCTGACTCGGAATCAACCGTTGATTCTGGCAGCAATGCAACATGGACTCAGCAGCACTGGCACTAAAATGCCGCTAATTCCAATTATTTACCGACAATCTTGTAATGAGGCCCATTGACACTACTTAAGCACTTGAGAATCATAAGGCTTGACTGTGGTTTCCTCATTGGTGACTCCCTTGTGACTTCACAACCGACAAGAGGACCAGGATCAATGGCATAATAAAAACCCAATCGGAGTAAATCAATGTGACCACACTTAAACACTTACATAGTTCCGATTTATTTGATGATGTTCACCAGAACTCCCACTGGGTCCAGCGCAGCGTTCCTCATGTGCATTAGAGACGCCATTTTATTTCCGGGTATATATACCTCTGGTGACATCTCACGTACTTGTGTGATGTAACCGGTGTAATTTGCATATGACACCATGTCCGAACAATGGATCATACAATACAATGGCAAAAGTTCTCTAAATGTTACAACTAGCCATCCCTTGGCTCTAACCCTATACACACGCAGCAATCAATCAAGAAGATTAAAGTGCAAACTAACGTCTTCTAATAATAAACTTTACAATGCTGGTGTATGCCATCAACCATTTTGCAAGGAAAAAAATACACTAAAGCTTTCCATATTCATGTCAAAGTTAAGATGCTAACGCTGTGCCACTCTACATGCTTGCCCTTAGTTTGGGACTTTACTATCTTGATGTTACAGTTTTGGACAAAGATATGCTACAGATGCAAATAAAAACAAATGATAGTGATTACTCACAAATTATTATAGTCACTCCCTGGCAAGTCACATACAGTTGAACATCTCCTGTTTACCTATTTCAAAATAGTAGGTAATGAAGTAACAAAACACACTACATGCTCACTCCTTGTCTGGGATTTGACCACTTGGTTTTAGAGGATTAGACAAAGAAATACAACCAAAGCAAATACATAGATATTTGGCAGTGGTTGTTCACATTTTGTCTGTCACTCCCAGATCAATCACTGGTGCTTGTTCACATGTTATTATAGTCACTCCCTACCAAATACCACATACTAGAATATTTCCTAATTACCTATTTAATGGTCTGTTCTGTAACCATTTCACAATCAAAGTTCTGTCTGTCTCCTTGGTGTTCATAACAGGATTAGTAGCTAATCATTCGTAGCAACTGGAAGCAAGACTTATTTGCAATTAGCACCCTGGGTGGGGGAGCCAGCCAATCAGGTGTATATGAATGCTGGCTGACACTACCAGTGAAAGCCGTGTTATATGGTGCCTGATGGCCGGCTTCCCCACCTGTCATCTTCCCCTCACCCGATACCGCTTTTCTTTTTTTTAAATCCCACCCCCCAATCCAATTTACCTGTTTTCTGCAGTGGTGAGTCCCGTCACTGCAGCTGCTGCTGCTCCTATCCCTGCTCTGGCTGCCATGGAAATGAAAGAGGGGCTCCATATGGAGCCCCGAGTTCCTAATCCATGGCGTTCATGTTGGTAGAGTATTTTCTCTCCATGAAGGCGTCCCGTCCATGAAAAGAAAATACAATATGCCCCTCAGTGATTGTGCCCACCCTGTGGGTAAAAGCCTGCCACCCTCGTTAATGGACCCTTGCTTTGCTCGGGCCCTTACCTTGGGCAGCGGGCCATTAACACAGGTTGGTGCGGGCACCTCGGGGGCATATCGCCTCAGTATAGAATTGTATTGCGGGGTCTAAATTCAGACTGCGAGATGAGCATTTTGTTTTGTATGCGCATTTCTTTCTTGTGAGCAAATTTGACTGTTAGGATTTTTCTTAACGTGTATACTTGGAGATGTCAAGTGTGAGCCCTAATGGGATTTTAATATTCAAAATTCCAGAAGAATTCCAGAATGTAGACTCACTAATATAGATTTGAGGTATAGATCGCTCAGGGGGTTTATATAGTCTTGTTCCCGGCCACGCCTAGTAACTCTGGCCTGCCTGCTACCACACCCTGCCACACCCGATGAGTCAGCATCTGAAGACCAGGCCCAGGGAGCCACGCCCGATGAGTCAGCACATGGGGATGTTCTCTGGAATAAAGGCTTCTTGTAAAATAAAAGCACTCCAGCACTGATGTAAAATAAAACCACTCCTGCACTGAAATAAAGTGTGCCCTGAAGTAAAATAAAAGCACTCCTGCACTGAAATAAAGTGTGCCTGCTCACATCTCTATATGAGCCTGGCACAAAAGCCGCCAGGACTGGGTCCAGCCAGGGCCCCTGTGTTTATGAGTGCCAAAGGGACATAAGTGAGTCAAGTGACCCATTGCCCCCGTCACTAGATGGTGTGGTTTTTGTGTTCTGGGGCCCGTGGCCATGACAGCACTCCCCCTCAAGGCCCCTCTCCAGGGGGGGGTTCCCCCCTGACCCTGGTTTAGTGTGGTTATTGCGGTGGAACTGCCTGATTAATCGTGAAGCGGGGACATGTTCACAGGGCTCCCAGGTCCGATCTTGGGGTACATACCCTTTCCAGTTTATAAGGTAGTATAGCTTGGACCTGACCATCTTAGAGTCTAGGATCCTTTTAACTTCGTATTCTGGTTCTCCTTCAACTATTTCGGGATCCGGTGGAGTATCGATCCGTGTACCTGGTCTCAATGGTTTTAGGAGAGAGACATGAAACACCGGGTGGATCCGCATGTAGGCCTGTAATTCTAATTTCATGGCCACAGGGTTGATCACGGCTTTGATGGAATAGGGTCATAGGAATCTGGGACGGAAGATGTGTGGCCCCTTCAGAGAAATTTTTTTGGAAGCTCTGGTCAAATGTTCTGCTGCCTGCTTAAGGACTCGAGTGATGGTTTCATGTAAGGTCGTTACCGCTGGCATCTCCAGTGCTTCAAGCAAATCAAAGACAGATGTTCGAGGATGTCGACCATATACTGTGTAAAATGGCGTTTGTCCTGTACTGGTGTGGATGGAATTATTGTATGCATATTCGGCCAACCAGAGTATGTCCTTCCAGGTATCTTCGGTTTGTTGTAACATGCACCTTATGTACTGCTCTAGAGTTTGATTGGTCCGTTCGGTGTGGCCATCGGTTTGGGGATGATGACTTGTGGACAATTGAAGGTCGATTTTGGCGATTCTGCAACATCTTCTCCAGAGAGCTGAGACAAACTGAGTTCCGTGGTCTGATATAAATATTGATGGGAATCCGTGTAGTTGGACAATTTGTTTCTAAAAGACGGTGGCCAGAGTAGAGGCCGTTGGGACCCCTTTTAGAGGAATGAAATGGGCCATCTTAGAGAACAGATCCACGATGACCAGGATGGTGTTGTATCCATTGCAAGGGGGAAGATCAGTGATAAAATTCATAGACAGTGTATGCCAAGGCACCGGGGGCACCATCAAAGGACATAGAAGGCCTGCAGAACTTTGTTTTTGAGACTTGTGCTGAGGGCAAACACCACAGGTTGCGATGAACTGTATAATATCTTTTCGCCAAGTGGGCCAACTGTAATTTTTCTTTATCTTAGCTTGAGTTTTAGCCATTCCTGGATGTCCTTCTATTAAAGAGTCATGGTAGTTTGCTATAATTTGGTTTTGCAGGTCTTTATACAGAACGTACAGTCTCCCTTGAAAAGGCGGTAGATTGTTCACGATAGTGTATTGGTCTCCTCTTGACAGCCATTCCTGCTGTTCTGATTGGTTCATCAAGTGTTGAAGGTCAATTTTTAGGTTGTCCAAAGTGGCAGTTGCTGCAATCGCGTTCAGGATTCATTCTTCAGGTTTGATTGGCACGGGGTCTGGTGTGGTGAACATCTTTTCGTCTTCGCTCATTCGTGATAGGGCGTCTGCTTTTCCATTGCGGACTCTGGGTGTGTAGGTAATGACAAAGTCATATTCCGCAAAAAAGAGAGCCCAGTGGAGTTGACGTGATGATTGTGCTTTTGCGGTTTTCAGATATTGTAGGTTACGATGATCTGTAATAACGGTGACTGTGTGCCTGGCTCCAAGAAGGTATTGCCTCCATGCCTTGAATGACACTTTTATTGCTAACAGTTCTTTATTTGTGATCGCATAGTTCAATTCGGGAGCGGAGAACTTACGAGACCAGAAAGCCACTGGATGTAATTGTCCTGTTTCGGGATCTCACTGAGACAAAACCTCTCCCGTTGCTACGTTGGAAGCATTGGTTTTGACGACGTATGGCAATTTGGGTCGGGGATGCCATAAAATGGGTGCTCATGTGAATGCTCGTTTTAGGGTCTGGAAGGTTTCTTCTGCTTCTGTGGTCCATTGAAATCGTTTGTACTTTCGCATCAGGGATGTGATGGGGTGAACAATCTTGGAGAATCCTGTGATGAATCGACGATAAAAATTGGCGAACCTAAGCACACTTTGCACACCTTTCATGGAAGTTGGTGAGGGCCATTGGATGATGGTATCTACTTTGTGCATGTCCATGTGTTCTCTTGAGGTGTGATTATAAACCTGAAGAATTCAACCTGAAAGAAGCATTTCTCCAACCTGGCATACAGCCGATGTTGTCAAAGTCTTTCTAAAACACCCCGGACATGTCTGACATGATCCTCCTTGGTGGTTGAGTAAATGAGGATGTTGTCGATATAGACGAGTACGCACACGTCCATTAGTTCACAGAGCACGTTGTTCATAAAATATTGTAACGCTGCGGGGGCATTAAATAGCCCAAAGGGCATAACCTGATATTCGTAAAAGCCATATTTTGTGCGAAAGGCTGTCTTCCACTCATCCCCCTTTTTGACTCTTACCAGATGGCAGGCCTCTTGTAAATCAAATTTGGTATAAATGTGCATGTTTTTCACTTGATCCAGAAGTTCTGGAATGAGTGGCAATGTATACCGGTTTTTTACCGTGATCTGATTGAGGGCTCTGTACTCAATGAAAGTTCTCAGGTCTCACTCCTTCTCAGGCACGAAAAATAAGGCCGAGGAAGCAGGGGATTTTGATGGGCGAATGAAGCTGTTGGCTAAGTACTGATCCAAGTATGTTTTTAAATGTTGGTTTTCTTGCTCTATTAATGCTTAAATGCGACTGCAAGGAATCTGGGCTCCGGGTAGAAGATCAATTTGGCAGTTGTACGTTCTGTGCGGGGGTAAGGTATTCGCTTGCTCCTTTTGAAATACATCTTGGTAATCCAGGTATTCAGAGGGTAAAGAACTGATGAGACCTAATACGATTCCTTTCTTTGAACTTGGTTTAGTGTGATCTTTCACTAAGCATTCTTTGTTGAAACAGGTATTAGCACAGTCTGGGGGAAAAATCAGAACTCTTTTACGCCATTTGGTCTTGGGTTTAAGGGTTTCCAGCCAAGGCATCCCTAATATCATTTGGAACTGAGGAGCGCCAATGAGATGGAAGGTGATGTCCTCTTGGTGACCTCCCTGACACAGAAGCATAACTTTTTCGGTATAATGCGTCACTGGGCCAGATGATAACTGAGATACATCAACCACTGTAACATTTTCCGATCTCTGCTTCTGTCGGAGAGGAAGACCTATCCGGATAGCCAAATCTTGGTCAATGTAATTCCCCACAGCTCCACTGTCAATATATGCTTCTAAAGCATGCATTTTCGATGGGTGTTTGTGGTCTACCAAGAGCACCAGGATGACTAGGTGTGAGGTCTGTATTGGTTCCTTTTCACCGCTCGACAAGTGGACCCCTACGCTTGCCGGGCATTGGAGTTTCCTGAGTCCAGTTCTTCTTCTTCACTCTTGTCAGTTGCTCCGACTGCTCTCCTGGGTAGTTTCACCGGACATTCTCGGAGAAAGTGTTCTGTTACGCTCACCTGGTCTCTGCGTAGGCGTTGGGGCACAGTCGCAGCCCTCCCAGGGATGAAACTCCTCTTGTAAGTTCCTCCCTCTGCATCTGTGTGGGGAACTGTGGTTATGAGCAGTGTGGTTCTTGCGTGAATATAAGGGGGTCATATGAGTATGCAGCTTGTGGTCCCTGACCCCTTCTCCAGACCTCTTCTCCGTAAATGTGGCTTTCCTGGGGTTGCACTACTCTTGAGGCTCACCTGCTGAATGATGATGATGAGCTCTCCATCCTGCTGCTTCTGGCAGGGGCTCTTGCAGAAGGGAACCGAGTTCCTTCACTGGTCCCTTGCCGTGGAAGTCCAGGCCAGCTGCTACTAGTCCACTTCTCATGTGGGTAAGTGTTTCCCTTGTTTCCATTTGCCCGCTTGTCTTCCGACTGTTGTAATTGTATTTGTAAAGTTCGTTCTCTGTCCTTTGTATGTAATGTCTCTTTTCTCTGCTCTCTCCCCTTGTAGGAGGTGTAGCGGTGCCGGCGGTAGCTGCGGTAGAAGAATCGGAGCCGGCGGTACAGAGGAGCAGGGCTGAGATGGTCCAACAGCTGGTAAGTAGCCTTTAATGGTGGCTTAGGGTGCGCGTTGGGTTTTAAATGCAGCACGACCCTGGGTTGGGTGTTTTCAGGAGTTCTAACCTTGTCCAGTCTTCTTTTCTCATTTCAGGACTTCGGCTTTGTGGGACAGAGAGCGCAGGTGCTGCAGCATCGATTCGGGATCTGCCAAGAAGATGGAGCATTGCTGTGAGATGCGAGCCAGGGGCCAGGTAAGGATGCTTTTGTTGCAGGATCACGATGTAAGTAGCTGGTCCAGGCGGTGGTGAGCGTCACGTTGCGCGGAGGTGCAAAGTAATACAAAGCGTTTGCTTGAGGGATCGGTGGGTTTATATAGTCTTGATCCCGGCAATGCCCAGTAGCTCTGGCCTGCCTGCTGCCATGCCCTGCCACACCCGATGAGTCAGCACCTAAATACCAGGCCTAGGGATCCACGCCCGATGAGTCAGCACATGGGGATGGTTTCTGGAATAAAGGATTCCAGCACCTGGAAAGTTCTTGTAAAATAAAAGCACTCCAGCACTGAAGTAAAATAAAAGCACTCCTGCCCTGAAATAAAGTGTGCACTGAAGTAAAATAAAAGCACTCCTGCACTGAAATAAAGTGTTCCTGCTCACATCTCTATATGAGCATGGCGCCAAAGGCGCCAGGACTGAGTCCAGCCAGGGCCCCTGTGTTTATCAGTCCAAAAGGGACATAAGTGAGTCAAGTGACCCATTGCCCCCATCACTAGATGGTGTGTTTTTTGTGTTCTGGGGCCCGTGGCCATGACAGGGATATAGGACACCAGTGTAGCACTATGGCAACAGGGTGTAATACAGTATTCAGATTCCCTGTGTAACATGGCTGTGTACCCTGTGAAAAAAGCAAAAGGGGGGTCTTGGAGGATGGTACAGGATCTCTGCCCACTGAACAACATCGTTGAGGCTGAGTTTCCGCAGGTATCAAATCCAGCCATGACCTTGTGCAATATTCCCATGGGGATTACATGATTCACAGAGATTGACCTTAAGAATGCATTATGTTTGATACCATTACACCCAGATTCTCAGTAGCTCACCGCGTTTACATACCCCAGTCAGCGATTTCAACACACCAGACTTACACAAAGGTACTACGAGTCCCCAACCATATTCAAAAGCGTATTACAGGCAAATTTTGAATTTCACAGAGACAGCATACAGTGATACAATACGTGGATGACCTCCTATTATGCAGCGCCACAACCAAGCTGTGCAGGGAGGATTTGATAACACTCTTAACATTAATACACTAAGAAAAGAGTACAAGGTGAAAAGAGAAAATCTGCAATATTGCCAGAAAGAGGTACCTAGGGCAGATGTTGTCATCATAAGGGAGGAGGTTAACACCTGAACGGGCAGCAGCAGAGCACAATACACCCCAGCCAAATAGAGTGAAAGCAATGTAGCAGTTCCAGGGCCTGTGTATTTACTGCCGGTCCTGGAATTTCTATTTTTCAAGTTGCACTAAACCATTATTGCAGGGGCTCAAGACAGTGCAGAAGGTGAAGGATCCCATCACCTGGCCAGCCAAAATGATAAGTTCATTAAGGGAACTAAAAGATGCATTAATGCATGCACTAGTATTAGCAACGCCGATTACAATAAATAATGTTTTCTGTTCTCCCATTCCAATGGAGAAGTGATGATGGCCGTCCTCATCCAGAAAAAGCCCCAAGGACACAAGTTCCTGGCTTATTACAATGGTATTTTAGACGCACTGACGAAGTGCCAATTTCCATGTGAGCAAGCCCTTGCAACAGCAACATCCGCAGTTCAAAAGTCATCTGCCATAATTAAGGGTTGCCCAGTGACACTCTTTGTAGAGCATGCAGTATTTGCAATTCTGGAAAAGTCCAAGGGCCTCATTACAAATCAGGCGGTCGGGAAATAACGGTGGCGGTAAACCCGCCGCCACCGTTGTTTCCGGACCGCCTGATCCCGACTCCTGCAGGCGGGAGGTGATGTTCCCGCCAGGTTCGACCTGGCGGGTTTAACACCGCCCGCATGCAGGCGGACGAGGAAACACCGGCAGCATTACGAGATGCTGCCGGTGTTTCCATGATCCCCATTCCCATTGAGTCCGATAGGACTCAATGGGAATGGGGATTAACACCATTCCGCCTCCGTGATTCCTGGAAAACCGGGGTTGTAATGCCCCGGTAATTTCGGGAATCACAGAGGCGGAATGGTAATAAGAGTCCGGCGGTAACCAGGTGGTTTTACCGCCTCGGTTACCGCCAGACTCGTAATGAGGCCCCAGGTCTACGCTTACCACCCAACGAGTGTCAAGGTATAAAGTTATACTTTCGAACCCAGCAGTGCACCTTGTGAGGTGCCATGTTGTCAACCCTGTGACTTACGTCACCCAGCCAGTACAGGAGGGTGATGATGTGCATGATTGCACCATGCATGAAGAGGGCCTACACAGTCAGCCCACAGTGAAAGGAGAAGCACTAGGAGAGGAATAGATCTTCTTCATTAATCGGTCTTCGAGGATTGACCAGAACACAGGATGACGCCACACTGGGACAGCAGTGGAGTGCTTCGTGGGGGAGGATTTTGAGGTGGCAGCACAGAAGATATTACCATCACATTATTCAGCACAATCAGCTGAACTGGTGGCATTTATATCAACAGTAAAGTTGTGTAAGGGCTGCTGTGCCACTATCTACAGTGACTCAGCCTATATTACCTCCACGGTACATTCCGGGTTCTCTAGATGAACAGGAGGGTTTTCAGGAAAAGTGACAGGGTATTGGTGCAGCATGCACACCTGCTCTTACGATCGATAGAAGTGTTACAGTTACCATCAGTTCTAGCAGTGGTCAAATGTGCTTCCCACACAGGTGGCACAGACTTTGTGTCACATGGCCATGAGTGTTAGGACGGAATTTCTATACTCTGGACTGGTGGACAAATGTAACAGGAACAACTCTGGGAAGCTGTAGCCAAACCAGTTTAGGTAGCAGTGACAGGTAGTCTAGGCTAAGTTCTTCAGAGGGGGTGAGACTGTAAAGGGTCCACAATGAGGTCACGCAATGCGCATCACAAATTGCACTTCGACAGGATGTATAAAAATACAGTTATTTAATTATGATCAAAACACACTATAGAAAAATGAATACAAGCGGGTAGACTTATCACACAATACTATCAAACTAAATACATATATACATTCACTTGGTTCAAATGCACAATACAAATCAGATACTCCTGCAAAGGAATGGATGGACTAATATCATACACCAAAAGGTCCATAGAGAGGATCCGTAGCTAAAATTGCCAAGCCCTAAATTGTCTGGGCCTTGTTGTCAAGGCGAAATCCAGTCCAGCACAGAAACAGCACAAACTCCTACCTCCCCTTGGTGGTCTTGGCGCCTGGATTGTATAAGTGCAGGACACTTATACCCACGGGGAAAGAGGGTTAGGGTCCATGGATTGGATAGGTTGGGGGTTGTAGGAAAACCGGATTGAGGGTTGGGGATAGGTAATGGATTGGTAAGGGGGGTTGAAGGTAAGGTATGCTCCTCGGCTATTCTTGTGTGAGCCTGCTCTTCAAGCGTTGTACTGGTATGCTACTCGAGTGAACTCCAGCAGCTGTGCGTGCTCACATGCATTCATAAACACCACACTCATACATCCATTCCCTTGAGACGTAGCACTCAGTTTTACACCTGCACTTTTGCAGTTATGCCTCTTACCTCTGGTGAGGGTGAGCCCCCCAGAACACCAGCAGCGTAGCACTTCCTGAGTACACCTTTTACATATTCAAACCAATGCACACTTTAGTGCCTAAACAGAAAATTAACACAGGAAGTAGCACACCTAGTGCTTGGACATAAATGAACACTAGAAATGGCACCTTTATAATGATTTAACATGAATCACCAAAACACGAGCTCTGGTGCTGGAGCAACATATGCACCGAACTTTAAATGAGTACAAAGAAGAAGGAAACACTTAGCTCAGGCTTCCCGCTATGTTCCTTTCCCGTAGGCTGTCTTGCGGTCTGTAGCCCTGTGGTCCCTGGGCTTGTGGGCTGAGGGCGCCTGACAAAAAGGAAAACAGTTAGCATGCACCCTTTCTATATCTCAGAGTGCATTCGCATTCATTGAAATTAGGGATGTGCCCGTGACTGTGCGAGCGTACACTGCATGGAGTTGGTGTTAGTTCTCAAGCAGTTTCCATAAGACACGTTCCTTCCCCATGTGCCCCGTAACTCTTCCTTCTGTCCCTTAGGCAACCGGAGTCCTTCACGTGTGAATCAGGCACTCAGGCTAGTATGAGCAGCATGCTCCTGTTTAAGAAGAATATATGAGGCACTTATTCTTTTAAAGGTGCAGGGCCTGAAGTTTGCTTCAGGAGAGGGCTGGCCCTGCGATTGGCTTTGGTTCAGGAGCCCTTCAGAATGCATCCACTCGGTGAGGAAGTCGAGCGCGAACAAGCGTTCGAGGCTTGCGCATGAGCAGATGTCCTTCTGCGCATGCTCGTTGGTTTTGGCGTTGGCCTGGGTGTCGCCCAGCTTGTTTGTAGGCCCTGTGTGCCTAATTGTTTCTTAATAGGTACCTGGACTACTGGGGCTGTAGTTCTCAGGCCCAGGATTGCTGGCATATGTGGTTTTCTCCTGGCTTTGTTCCTTCTGGGTCTCCTGCCAGCAAATGCCAGCTTGCCACACTAGTGCACCTGCAAAAGGGGCAGAGGAGACAGCTGCTACATGAACCAGCCCCCACAGTCCCTCCAATCACTTTCCCCCTGTGTCTTCCCTTGGGCTTTATGACGCATGTGCCCTACTGTTCAGGATACAGTTCCACAGAACTGAGGATGCAGGAAAAAATGCGGGTAGGTTCTCTGGGTTTCAGTCAAGGGTTCTTAGAGTTATGGTGCAATGTAGACTAATGCTCGAAATTAATCCCACCAGTCAGAAGTCTTGATTATTCAAGCATTGGCAACGCCAATAGGGTTAGAAATTGAATTAATGTAAGTATAGGGGTAGGTCAAAAGCACTGTAATTTACCCCCCTTACTGTGAATCTTCCCAGACTTGGTAGAACAACGGAAGGGTGTTCTGCGTTTCTTTTCCTGCTGAAATCTGCAGTCCTTGAATTCCAGGGGTTGCAGGTTCGAGCTTCACTCCGGTTGGTGTGTTTTGCTGGTGCAAGGACTCTCGGTCGACAAATGTAAAAACACTCAATGCAGCACCCCTCGCAGCACTAGACTCAGGTCAGGTAAGCGGTTTTTGGACAGTGAAGGCCGGGCACAGCAATGCAACAGGACTCAGTAGCCGTGGTCAGACTTTCTGGTCTATCTCTGGTGCCCTTTGTGCTAGGACACAGGAGGGAGCCTTGTAGTGGCCTTGCAGTGGCAGCTTAGGGACTACCAAGTTTCAGGCCGAAACTCGGTGCGTTGACAAAGTTTCCCTGGTAGCCCAAAAACGAAGCTGGTCACCACAGAATGGTTCTAGGGCACTTCCAAAGGCGGTTTTTGTGCTGGGCACCGAGCAGACATCGGGAATAGATGGTCTCTCTGCTCCAAAGGTTGTAGCACCTTCGCAGGGCTACTAAAGATCACGAGCAAGACAGGGATCCACAGGACTGCAGCAGAGGTTGGTTGTCAGGCATCCTTCAGTCAGGTTTCAGGTTTCAACGTGGGTCTCACAGCTGGACAGGATGCTTGGCTCCTTCAGGTTTCTCCAGGATATCCGAAGAATGGGTGCAGGGGTCCTCTTCTTATCCTAAAAGTCAGGTAGGAGCTGAAACTCCCACTAGCCAATAGAAGGACTAGCCCACACACACACATACCAGCAGTGGTCCAATCAGGCCAGTGCAGTGAAGCTTAATGTTTCACTGTACTGCAAAAGTACAGGTCAGATTCAAAAATAAAAGCAAAACGTTTGGGGGTTCCATAAATATGGAAGGAAAGGTGCAGTCAAGAGAATCCTTCCTAACAATGAGACAGCAGACATGGCTGCCAAACAAGCAGCTTATCTGCCACATGTTACAAATCAGCCACCAATATTCACATGCATGACACAACAGCGCGAGCAATTAGCAAAGTGCTATAACGCTCTACCAATTGCGTTACAGGGCAGAGCTTGTTTGGGGGGGTTCTATAAAGATGGAAGTAAAGGTCCAGTCAAGAGAATCTTTCCTAACACACGCCCCCTCCACCCCCCGCCCCGACTAAGGAACAGGGGGAACCAATTCACCCTTGGATGGGTCCTCTGTTCCAGTCGGTTATCCCTGTGTGACAGCCCATCAACATTGCTACATTTGGGATCTGGCCTATGACCAATAGTGAAGTTCAAGGCCTGCAGACTCATGAACCACCTGAGCCACTTTAGATTCTCTCCCTTAACATCTATAAACCACTTCAAGGTTTGAGGGGTAGCATACACAGTGAAGCGAGTCCCATGGAGGTAGGACCTCAACTTCCTAAGGCACCATATAATGGAAAAATAACTCTTCTCCACCTGGGACCAACTGAGATCTCCACTCCTAAATTGGTAGCTGGCTAGATGTATAGGGTGTTCCTCACCTTTGTCATTAAGCTGTGAAAGTTTTCCAAATTTCCCAGTGTCATAGGCATCTGTCTGCACTATGAAAGGCCTCTTCCAATCAGGTGCCCTTAAACCATGGGCCTGAGCTAGGGGTTCATTCAGGCCAATGAAGGCCTTCTCACACTCAGGAGTCCATACAAACCTTTTACGTACCCTATGAGTAGTGAGGGCAGTCAGAGTGACAGCTATATTGCTATAGGCTGTCACTTTACTCCTGTATTTCCCAGTGAGGCCCTGGAAAGTCCTCACTTGGGCTTGGGTAGTGGGGGTTGCCCAGTTCTGTACATGGAGTACATCACTGACAAGAGGTTGCATCTTGTCCCCACATACTCCGACTTCATGTATGATGAAGGACAATGGCTCTTGTTCAGTTTGAAACTTGCCTGTCTTCAGGAACAAGTTGCCTGATGAAGGTCCTGACACCCAGTCTCTTGAGTCAGACCCGGTTCCTTCCAATTGGGGGTTGAATCTGCCTTGTCATCCAGACATGTACTGCTGAGAACCATTTTCCCATTCAGATCAGGGGCTAAGCTCAGTTTACAGGTGTCAGTTTCAGCCATCAATCCAGAAGACCATGCACTGAAGTAAGGATCTGAAAAGGCCGAAACTGCTGTTTCCTCCTCAGCACAGACTGACATGGATATGTTGCCATTCCCTGCAGAGAGATCATAACAGGAACTGTAATTTTCAATACAGTGCTGATCCACTAAGGTGTTACCTCTTAGTGAAGAGTGTGCTTCTGTCGTATCCATACAGAATCCAAACCTGACTTTACCTGTATATCCCTCCAGGGAAGTGCCTCAAAAGTGCCTGCTGTGCCTCGGAGGCTGCCGGAGATTGTTTGTGCTGTTTGCTTTGATGTTAATCCTCATGGACTCTAATATTGGTTAGCCCCGCCCACCAGCCTCAGTGTTTTACAAAAAGGCACTGGCACACGCACCTGAGCGCGCTCACCAAGAAGTGCCTCAAAAGTGCCTGTTGTGCTTCGGAGGCTGCCGGAGATCGATAATGCTGTTTGCTTTGATGTTAATCCTATTGGACTCTGATATTGGTGAGAGCAGAATCCTCCAAAAGATGCAGTAGCAGGACTTAAGAACATGTTATACTCACATGAATATTTATGTATTATATACTTAATGGGCTATTTTTCTTGCTTCCTTATATTAGGCCCACCCAGCAGCCTCAGTGTTCAACAAAAAAGCACTGGCACGTGTACATGCGCGCGCGCACCAGGAAGTGCCTCAAAAGTGCCTGTTGTGCCTGGGAGGCTGCCGGAGATCGTTCGTGCTGTTTGAGAAAGTGGGAGAAGGGGCTTGTTATGGTAATACATGCACAGGTCTCCTTAGAAAATTGTGCATGTAGATTCCATTTGAGAGTGCCTCGCCAGTTGATGCTTCCACTGCAGCTACCTGGGGGCCTCAAATAAAGCTCTTCTCTTCTCCCATACTTTGTGCCTCTTTATTTCATATGGCGACGAGGCACTGTACCCCGAGGCCCCCGGGAGCGTATTAGGTCACCTGATTGGGCGCAGCCCCCCCCTTTTTTCGCTGCCGCCGACTTCTGCTGCCAGCGCCTGCAGCGGCCTGCCTGTCAGCTGTGGACAGCCAAGTGGAACAGCCAAGAGAGGCCGCAACATCACCTTTCAGTTCTCCACTGTAAAGGGTGCCGCTCCTCCCCGCTGGGAGTTTAGAGCGGCGCACATTGCACTCCTGCCCTACTCCAAAAGTGCTTCAGACAGCAGGAGCTGTCCATCTATCAGGTCAGAGGAGGGGGGAGGACGAAGTGAAACTTACACTTTCCTTTCATTTGGCATTTTATGTGTAAAACAGACGAAATGAAACCTACGCTTTCCTTTTATTGACATTTTTTTTTGTGTAAAACCCTCACTGCTGCCCTGAGCAGAACCCTGCATCATTTTCAAAAGCTGCTAGCTGTCGCCCAGCAGCACACACACAGCATTAGCAGTCTTCATTCTCTCAATGGCTACTCTGACTTTCCGGGACTAATCACTCACTATCTTGGCCCATTGTGACATCACAACTGAACATTCCATCAGGTCTTCCCTGAACCAGCCAACCTGTGCTCCCAGCCCATTGTGAGGTCACAATCTGTACTAAGGACCATCCATACATTGAAGCCTAAAGACTCTGCAGTACAGATACACCTGGGCATTCTCTGAATCGGGTCCCACCCTGCCATGCAAGCAATTCTATACAGACTGTATCTCAGCACCTCCTTGCTAACTGCCAACAGTACAGAAAACCTCTGCCTACACTACAGCAACTGGTGCCACTCAATGCCATACCTCACCACTTACAACCTAGAATCAGGCACACCACCATGCAGGGCGTTCCGCCTCCCACCAAGTTTCTTCCATGCCCTGGGAGCCCAACATGCCCATGGGAACAATGGATCGATGGATTCCACGTCTACCTCAGAGCCATTGGGGGCAGCAAATTCAATGATGACCTCAAGGAGGCGACCCTCTTGAACTGTATAGGGGCAGAAGCACTGAGACTTTTCAGGACCCTTCCCGAACCCGGCAACATAGGAGGAGATGGCAACTGCAAGTTTGACATAGCATTGGCCAAACTCACCAGTCATTTTGGCAACAAGACCAACGTAGTACTGGAAAGATACAGGTTCTTTTCCAGAAAGCAGCTCAAAGGCGAGTCTATTGATTCATACATAGCGTCCCTCAGGGCGCTTATGTCAACCTGCAGTTTCACAGGTGTCTGTGATGAGTATTTGAGAGACCAATTGGTGCTGAATGTGGCTGATCCACGCATCCAACAAAAATTGTGGCAAACCAAAAATCCCACCCTGGACCAAGCCACGGAGATAGCAAGGAGCATGGAATTGGGAGATCGATGCATGAGGGAAAGACGTGACCACACGACCAGTGTGGAAATCAAATGTGTCAGCCCTGAGTCCGAGCCTTACGAGCCTCTAGTAGCAGCAGTAAGAAAGGCTCCGCCATCAAGGGGTTCGAAATTTGGCTCAAGCAGAGCGAGGCCATACAACTCCCAGAATCCAACGCGCTGCCAGAGGTGCGGATGGTACAAGCATGCAAATCCTGACAAAGAATGCCCCGCCATCGCTGTGGAGTGTTATAAGTGCAGCCAGATTGGACACTTTGCCAAAGTCTGCAAGAACACACGGGGAAAGACAACCAGATATGGCAATCTCACCAGGCGACCTTTCATCAGACCGTCCTCTGTGAGAGTAATCGAAAGCAACCAAGAGCACAATGACATGTTATATATCACTCCAATGCAACAAAAGGTACAAATACTCACTGTAACATCCCAACAACAGAGCAACGGTCCCTGGGTTAAAATGCAAATCAACGGCATATCATTACCTGTAATGGTAGACAATGGCTCCCCCTACACCATCGTGGATCTCAAGACCTTTTTGAGTGTACTCTCTGGCAAGATACATGACCTGCGAAGCACTTGTGTAAGAGCTACCGGTTATGGAAAAACTCCCATCGAGATAATGGGATATGTGTGGGTGAACCTCAAGTTCCATGACAGAGAAACATATTGCAAACTCTTTGTAGCCAAAGATGGCTCCTCCGTTGTGGGATGGGAAGAACAAGCCGCTCTTCGAGTAAGAATACACCCTGGAGAAGAAATCCCCGTGCTGAGTGTGCTCAATAATGATATGGACATCAAATCTAATCTAGCAAAACAATTCCCCAAGGTGTTCTGCGACAAGATTGGACTCCTAAAAGGTTTCCAACACAGAATAATCCTCAAAAGAGGTGCTGTCCCAGTGGCCCACCGAGTCCGCAATATTCCCTTTGGAACAAAAGAGGCATTGAAGAAAGAACTTAAGCGCCTCTGTGATGAAAATATCATACAGCCCATCGAAAGTTCAGAATGGCTTGCCCCAATTGTCTTAGTAAAAAAAACGGACGATTCCATAAGAATGTGCGTCGACTTGAGAGACCTAAACAAAAACATATGGGTTGACAGACACCCACTTCCCAATGTATCTGAACTCCTATCGACCATGAAACCTGCAAAATACTTTACAACTCTGGACCACTCCTCAGCCTATCACCAGATTGCTTTGGAAGAGAGCTCAAAGAACCTAACATTTTTTGTCACACCTCTCGATGCATTCATGTTTAACAGAATGCCATTCGGACTCGCTTCAGCCGCAGCAGTCTTTCAGAGACTCATGTCACATCTATTTGGAGGACTTGATGGCATACACTGCTTCCAAGATGATATCCTCATATCAGCCAGTACAGAAGAAGAGCACAACGCAAAACTTGTGGGTGTCCTACAGGTCATACGAAAAAGTGGGCTCACACTCAAATTAGAGAAATGCAACATAAAGTGCGACCGAGTTTCATACCTGGGCCATTCCATTGACGCCAACGGCATCAGCCCCAAGAGGAAACTCATGGACACCATAATGAATATCGCCGAGCCTCAAAATAAAGACCAATTAAGGAGTTTCCTCGGGATGACAGAATACTACTCCAAGTTTATAAGCAACTATGCTGATAAGACCAAAAACATGAGAAACATCTTGAAGAAGGCAACCAAATTCATATGGTCCACTGAATGCAAGAACGAATTCGAAGAAATCAAATTTCAAATAACCAAGCCCAGCCTTAGGAATGTTCGATTGTAAAGCTAAAACCATCATATCCGTAGATGCAAGTAAAACCGGACTGGGTGGTGTCCTAGAACAGCAACAAGATAAGGACATTGTGACGATCGCATTCGCATCGAGAGTACTGAGGGGAGCCGAACTAAACTATTCCACCATTGAGAGAGAAGCTCTGGGTCTGAGGTGGATTCTTCAGCATTTCAGGAACCTAATTTGGGGCTTACCCGTCATACTGAAAACAGACCATAAACCTCTAGTAAATGTCCTTCAGTCCAAAACTCCTCACCTTATATCACCGAGAATAAGACGTTGGTTCCTCGACATCATGCAATACAACCTCCAACTATGCTATATTCCTAGTCCACAAAACCAAGTAGCAGATTGTCTTTCCAGATTATCGACCAACATCGACACTGAGATTGCATCTCCAGATGAGGACATCATAGCTGTCGTAAACCCTGCCATCTCGAGAGATGAATGGAAAATTAATGCCAATACTGATCCGGAACAGCAAGAAATCGGGGAAGCGATAGCTAATGACTGGGTGGAAACGGGAGAGGCTTTAACAACCTTCATTCCCTTCAAGGAAGAATTATCCATGGACGATGAGCATATCTTCAGAGGCGATCGAGTAATCCCACCCACCCAACTCAGAAAAAAAGTACTCCAACTGGCACACGAAAAACAAGTTGAGAAACAACTATTGGTGGCCATGAATGTGGAAAGAAGCAGAAGAACTGGTCAAAAATTGCTCCACGTGTGCCATGAGTGACAAGTCCAGGATCTTAAGAAAGACCCCCTTACAGCCTATTGAACCTCCCAAACATGTGTGGTCTAAACTGGCAATCGACATCATGGGCCCATTCGAGAACCTCAAAACAGTCAAAGTATATATCATAGTACTTGTCGATTACACCTCTAAATGGACAGAATGGGGAATAGCTGAGGACAATGTGACCTCAAAGAAAGTCATAGATTTCCTGACAGAGATCTTCAGCAGGGAGGGAGACCCCAAGGAATTGGTTTCGGACAACGGGTCTCAGTTCATATCTATGGAATTTGCTGATTTCCTCAAGAAAAGGTCCATCAGCCACATAACAACATCTTTGTACCATCCAATTTCCAACAGACTTGTGGAACGCATGAACAGGCTCGTGAAGAGCGTAGTCCAACTGGCCACGGCCAACAACCTCCCGTGGAGAGAAACTCTCAAAGAAGCTTTGCATGCATATAGAACTACCCCACACACCACCACGAACATAGAGCCCTTCACCCTCATGTGAGGTAGGGTTGCAACTAACCGATTTAGACCGGCGTGGATGTTCTTATACACGGGAGAAGCAAGGGTGAACATGAATCTACTTCAAAAGACAGTAAGAGAAAAACAAGCAAAATACAAAAGACAATACGACTCCAGACATGGAGTAAAAGAGATGATGGTTCGTGAAGGAGACTGGGTACGTGTCAAAGAACCGAAGAAAACTCTCAAGGGTGAATCCATCTTCAGACCTCCACAGAGGGTTGTGAGTTGTCATGGGAAGTCTGTCATCCTCGATGATGGAAAGAGATGGTCTGGAGATTATCTCATAAAAGTAACAAAAGACATCCAAGAGACCAGCATATCTAAGGACAACAGTCCTGACAAACCATCACAACACACCTCACATTCCCCAAGAGAATCCCTCTGTGAACATGTGGACAATGACAGACCTCACTCCATGCATCAAGGAGTCCCCACTGGAAGAATGTCCAGAAGGAACCGCAAAATCATCCAAAACTTCAACAATGACTATATTTATTACTAATGTACCCCAGTTTACCCATCTTCCCTCTGCCTCTCCCACTTGACACCCTTTTTTTTCCCTTTCACTTTCCCGCTTTTCCCCCACCTGTTTTTCCTTTTTCTTTTGCCTCACGTGGGGGAGATGTTATGGTAATACATGCACAGGTCTCCTTAGAACCTTGTGCATGTAGATTCCATTTGAGAGTGCCTCGCCAGTTGATGCTTCCACTGCAGCTACCTGGGGGCCTCAAATAAAGCTCTTCTCTTCTCCCATACTTTGTGCCTCTTTATTTCAGGGCTGAAGGGGAATTGGATCAGTACAGCCCTATTCTGGACACACCGTTGATATTTTCAAAAGGAGTTATTACACAAATGGCAAGGATGGTAAAACCAATTGAGTTTAGGGAAGGAGAAGGTAAAGAGGCAGAGGAGGAAGTGGAAGATGAGAGCAGTGGGAAATCTGATAGAAAACTCATTCTGCTCACATAGTTGGAAACAAGCCCTTGGGTAAAAAAGGAATTGAAGGACCAAACAGTGTGTTTGAGAAGTATTTTGGAAAGGTTGACAAAAATAGAGCAAGGAAAGAATATGGATAAAAAAGATGTTCCAGTCGATGAGGTTTTGAATGAGAAGGAGGACAAAGGTGCTGAGAGAGGGGGGGACGAAGAAATTGAAGGTGAAAATATTGGGAAAGGGGAAGTGACTTAGATGGGGGGGTAATGGAGAAATTGAAGGAGAAAAGAATGGAAAAGGTGAAGTGATTGAGATTCAAGATGAAATATCGGAAGAAAATGATAAAGAAGGGAAAGATGAGGAACCATTATGTATAGTGGTTTCCAAAAATGCAAGGAAAAGGGAAAAAGAATTGAGAGTGTTAAAGGCAGCGGAACTAAAAACTACTAAGGCTTGTTGGTTTGTTTATTTATTTATGAAAAGCGCACCACACCCTAGGGTATCTGGGCGCATTGCAAATACATTTGATGGTAGCAGTTACCTACAAAGATACATGGCAAATTATATCAAGTACAGAGCGATAAAAAACATTTTATACAAAGCAGGGACAGTTACATTATAAGTTTGAGGTATTGTAATGTATTCTACAGGGTCGAGGACAAATGTTTAAAGTGGTCACATCGGGTATGGCAGGTATGATATAAGGGGAATGAGATACAGTGATGTTAAATGTTATTGGTGGCAAGCCAGCTTTTGGTCTTTTTTCTGAAGCTTTGGTATGTTTGTTCAATTTGCAGGTGACAGGGGAGAGCATTCCAGAAGTGGGCGGCCTGTATCGGGAAAATATTACCGCCAGCCCTTTTCAGGTTAAATGTAGGAGCTTTGATGAAAAATGAGTTGGCAGTCCTTGTGGGACATGATGATGTTTTTTTAACAATTTTTTCTTTTAAGTATTGAGGAGCAGCGTTGTTGAGACATTTGTGAGTAATGGAGACTATTTTGAATTGGATCCTGTGCTTAATAGAAAGCCATTTTTGCGTTCTACTGGTCTCTGAGATATGTTCTCTCCTCGGGATACTAAGAGCAGTTCTGAGAGCATTGTTTTGTAAAATATGGAGTTTGTTTGTGACATGTTTGCTTGCTCCTGCATAGAGGGCGTGGCAATAATCGAGTTTAGAGAGGATTAAGGCTCATGAAAGTGTGATGCAACTGTTTATAGATAAGTATGGTTTGCACGCATGAATCAGCTTACAAGTGTATGCTGTTGCAAGGCTGTTCCATTGACTTGTTTGCTCATTTTCATGGTGAATTCCAAGTAGAAACCTAGTGTCTTGGTCTCCTTGGCAACTTTGATGACAATACCATTGATATTGAATGATGAGTATTGAATGTCAAGTTTATTGAGGTTGGTCTGGGCTCCTAAGATCAGAATCTCAATCTTATCATCATTCAAGCAGAGGCTATGGGTTGCTATCCATGCCTGAATGATTAAATAAATGTTGTTGACTAGGGCAAGGTCAGTGTCATAGCTCCCAGAGAGAGGTATGAGTATCTGGGTGTCATCAGCATAGTTAGTGTAGATGACACGCTGATTATCCAAGTCATCAAATAAGGGCTTGTTAAATACATTATACATGGTCAGTGAGAAGCAGGAGCCTTGCGGTACTCCACATGTAATGGGGGACGGGTCAGCAGCAGCTGATGTAGAAAAGACTCTCATTGACCTGTTGCTATGAAAGTATTGGATCCAGTCTGAAGCTTCTTGAGAGAAGTTTGGCGCTGATGATAGGTGTTCACAAACACCAAATCAAAAGCAGCTGAGAGGTCTAGCAGGAGAAGTAGGGTGCATTGCCTATTATCTTTAAGACGGTCAATTTGCGTTTTCAAATCTAACAAGGCCGTTTCTGTGCCATGCAGTGGTCTGAAACCAGATTTTCTTAGTCCTGGGAGATTATTAGTCTCTAGATATTGCTCAATCTGGAGATATGCAGCATTATCTTTAATTTCAAAGAAAACAGGAATGTCGTGATGGGCCTATAGTTGGTTGGGATCGATGGGTCTAAAGTGAATTTCTTTAGCAATGGTACAACCCACACATCATTTAGGTTGGTAGGAACATTGCAGGTGCGAAATGAGTCATATATTAGTTTGGTGATAAATGGGGCCAGGTCTCTGGCGACTTCTTTGATTATTTTGGCCGGGCATATAGTGCCCTGGCATCTAGAAATTTTGCGCAATGCTATGATCTTTTGAACCTCTAAAGTAGTAACTTGAGAGAATTTAAATTCCTTGGGTAGGCAAGGGGATTGTTTTTGAGGTCTCTGGTGGGTCTCTGATTTGGAGAGGATAAGTCTTTTTGCTGCTATTTTGTTTGTTCTTCTCTTAAGTTTCTGCGGAATGTTGGAAGGCGGTTAAACGTAGAGCAGTCTATAAGGGAGGAGGAAGGAGAGGGAGAGATGGGGAGAGTAATGAGGGTGGGTCACTTAAAAAAAGAACAAACAAAGAAGTTGATTGGAAGTCTAAAGAAGATGGATTATATCAACTCTGAGAGAAGATTGATGGATGTATTGAAACACAAAAGACCTGAGAAACAGGGGGAAGTAGTAGCAAACAAGGAGGATAAAGGGGTTCAACTGTTTGATATATTTAATCATCCATGATTTTTTTTTTTAAAGCTTCTGAGGTCAGACTACTTTTCTCAAAGACTGAGTGGGGAGAGTGTTTGGGGTGTATGTAAGGGGTATAGCACAGCTGCAGACAATCATATCCCAGTGGTGGGTCATACTGAAATTCCCGGTCAGTTGGTAAGTGGAGTGATGAAGGAAACATACAGGGAAGAGGAGCGGAACAATGGAATCCTACCATTTTCGGAAGAAGACGTGAGGAAAATAGTTAGGGAAATACTTAAGGAAAAAAACCTGGGCATTTGCCAGGGGATAAAATCGAAGGAAGGAAAGGAAGTGGAGGGGAAAGGGCAGTCAGCAGAGGAACAAAGTGGTACAAAAGATGAAGGAATGGATGTGATTGAGTGTAAAGGCAAACAAGAAAAGGAACAAAATGAGAATGAGGATAGACTGGGAGAGGGTAGGGGGAAGGATTCTTCGTTAACTAAATTAAGACCACTTAAGCAGCCAGATGCACCTAGCCTGATTTTGCATTACCTATTTGATGATGGAGGCCCCAACTCATTAAACATGATGAAAATTCTGGAGCTGTTTGACGAAATTCCAGCTCTTAGGCTGGTTACCTCGGCTGATATTCAATTAGTAGATTTCATACATCCTTGGAGATATGATTATGTAAGATTAATAGTCTACTCCCCGTTGGAGAGGAACATAATAATGAAGGAAGCAGAAAGTCTAAAAAAATATGATTATGATGTTGCAATTTTCAATATCAAGAATTAAGTGAGGGAGGGAAAGAGAAAGATGAATGGGAGTATAAAGAGAAGGAGATAGTTAATCAAGAAGAGAGTAGAGCAAAATATAATGCTGTTAAAGATGCAAAGTTAAGATGGCTAGCGCAGACATTAAAAGATTCAATTGCTCAATTGTGATCCTTGAGCCAACCACTTTAGACCAACTTGTGTATTGAAGCTTATAAGCTGGAACTCTAGGGGGAACCAACACCTACTTGGTAACAAAAAACTATGCAAAGAAATAAAATTAAATGTTGTATTGTTTTTACAGGAAACATGGTCAACCTCGAAATTGACATGCGATGGGTATGACTCAGTTAGTATATGTGCAGTTCAGGGGCAATGGGAAGGCCAAAGGGAGGCATCACCACAGCAGTAAAGATGGAGAAGGGCTTACAAAGATGTGAGGAATGGAAAATAAATAATAATATTCTAGGCATGGGGCTGCAATTGAAGGGGGGAGAGAATTGATGCCATCCTACTGGTCAATGTATCTAGGACAACAGAGGTGAACTTGGATGACGTGTTAAGAAAATTAAATCAGAAAATGCAGGAATGGTTCACGGTATCTGAGGGGGGTGAAGTAATTCTTGCAGGGGATCTTAATGCTAGTTGTAACTTAGATCATGCTGACAGAATGGAGTGTCTTATGACAGAGTACGCCCAGGTAACTAAGGGGAGCAGAAAGATAATGGAAGGGGGGTTGTGGCTTAATTTGGGCTAAGAACTGGGAGCTGAATAGTCTCCAGAACGAGAAACCTACTTGGGCCGCAATAGGAGCCTCATCAGAGATAGATTATATATTTACGACCGGTAACTTGTTCTCAAGAATAAGGACGTATACTATTAAGCAATCAGGTGTGAGTGGCCATGCCCAGCTATTGATGGAATTAGAGTGGAATACTGTTTCAGAAAACAAGGATAGGAATTCAAAAATTAATGAGGAAGAAGGGTATAGGAATTTAAAGAACCTAATCCTCAATAATAAAGGAAACCTTGTGAGATGGTCTAATAAGAAAGTGTGTAGTTATAACACTGTAAAGCTAAAGGAATTTGAATCCAGTACATTTGAAGATAAAGTGGATAGATATTCTGTTAGGGGACTCCCCGAATACTTAAGAAAGGGTCAAGACTGTTACCCACTAACTATAGAACAATTT
This sequence comes from Ambystoma mexicanum, assembly GCF_040938575.1. Classification (NCBI taxonomy): domain Eukaryota; kingdom Metazoa; phylum Chordata; class Amphibia; order Caudata; family Ambystomatidae; genus Ambystoma; species Ambystoma mexicanum. The sequence continues at coordinate 1,023,042,147 of NC_090928.1, forward strand.
GTATAATGGATGCAGACTCAAAACATTTTGCCTCAATGGTGTTGGATAGGATAAATGAATGGAGTGAAAATAACAATATTTTGGATTATGGGCAAATAGGGTTCCGAAAAAGTATTGGTACGGACTTTGGGGGACTTCTGGTGAGCTGTTTGCAGAAATCTGCCTGGCTATCTAGTAATTCCATAATATATGTGGCCACAATGGACCTGAGTAAGGCCTTTGATGTGGTCAACAGGAACATGTTATGGAAGAAAATGGATGGTTATGGAATCCCGAAGGGGTTATTGAGTATGATTGTCTATTTACAATATGAATCCAAAATTGAAATAAGACTAAATTCAGAAGGGTTATCAACTAGAGAATGTATAACAGAACATGTAATAAGGCAAGGGTGTATATTGGGGCCCACCCTATAAAGTCTTTACGTCGTAGATGTAGGGCGGGTTCTAGATATAAACACCCTGATATCACTGAAAATTGTCAGACAAAGTATATTGGGCAGCATATGCTGATGATTTCCTTCTTATAGATGCAACTCCGATAGGCCTACAGAGATTAATAGAACCCTTCCGAAATGATATGTCCTCAACTGAATTAAAAATCATTACCTCCAAGACAGTTATAATGAAGATAGTGAAAGGGAAGGAGAAGGTACAGCGTAGGTTTAAGTGGAACTGAGACAGCACTATTCTGGCAGTGAAAGAAAATTTCCAATTTTTGGGTTGTCGTATTGTTGCAAAGTACAGGAAAATGCTCTATATAAATTATTTGAAAACAAAAGTAACCGGTATGTTAAATTAAATGAAGCGTATTGAGTTCTACAAAGGTAAAGTACTTCCCACCATATGCTATGTGCTAGAATTTTGGCCCAAAGAATTGGAGGTGGAGTACAGATTAATGGAAAGTATGATATGGAGATCCATTCCATACTTCCTCCTAAAATGTGTGCCGATCGAGGTATTAAGATACGAAATTGGGCTACAATCTATCTCTAGTTTAATACAATGGAGAAATCTATACCTTCTGTGTAAATGCGAGACCTCGCGAGATGGACCATTATATCAACAGCTTGGAGTGAATGAGTGTTGAAAACGAACCCAAATAAGGTAAAAAAAAATAGGGGTATGGTCTGGGATAAAATGAACCTGAATAAGGTAAAAAAAATAATTAGGGCTATGGACTGGGAAAAAAAATCTTATAGAAATGTCCAAGTTTAGAATATATGCCCAAATATTATCTTCTAAATAAATTCTAAAAAAATTCCAGGAGAAATTGAATCCTATCTATTTAAAATTCCAAGTAGGAAGGTGAAAATCAGCTTCATGAGATTTAGACTGAACGTGTTGCCTTCTAATGAGATAAAATGTATAAGGTTTCAAAAAGATTGTGAAAAGGGTATATGTAGATTCTGCAGAAATCCATGAGAAATTGAATCTTTATTCCATCTAATGATGGAATTTCCTGAACTTCTACCCTGTAGGTTACGGTACTTTGCATAGTTTGTAAATACTGAATGTGTATTGAGAGATCGGTTATGGCTGAGGGTGCTCCATGGGGAATCAATGTCATTGAGGCTAAGAGTATTAGCATTCATAAAAAATGTCTTTAAAATAGAATAAAAGGTTGACGAATATGTAAAGTCCATTTTAGGGATAAAGAATGAAAATATAAGGTACTCTGTTTTAGCAGGTTTTTAATGAGAAATTCAAAGTTAATGCTACGAATGTTAACAAAAAAAAATCTTAAAGTAAATGTATTTTAATAATCATATAAATATGTTCTATTGAGAAACTTTAGTAATGTTCGATTTGTTTTCTTTTATGTTGTTACTTTTTGTAAAGGTTTTTATAAACTATATAAACTATGTACAAATAAAGTTAAACTATGTATATATATACATCCCTGCAGAAAAAAGGGGTGGACTCTGGCTGCCTCTTCCTCTGAGACACTAACAGGTGTCGCACTGGCATACATGAAACCAAGTCTACACTGGTAGGACTTGTATTTCTTATAGTAGAACCCGACAACACTTTTTCACAGGTGCTAAAACTTCTTTATTTAACACACAACAAGTTTTCCTTTTTTTATAATAGATAGACAAACTAAAAGTCTACTTTCACAAATTGCATTTCCATTATATTGTATCGGCATATAATGTCAACAACACATGAATGTTAATACAACAAAGTTATCAAGTGCAATATTACTGTGCATGCACTGAAAAAGAGTCAACACTCAAATGTGTTTCCAGCTATGTAACAACGCAGGTGTTGATGGTGAGTTGTTCTATAGCTTTCCTCAGGACTGTAAAATGAGAAGGAATCGAGTAGTCTTTCGTGTGTTGCTCAGAAAAAACTGTGGATAGGGAACAAGAAAAGGAATGTGTGTTGTTTAAAAAGGTTCTACTAGGTAAATAACTAAAATGCATGATGCAGTGCTCAGACATACCTGTCTTCAACAGTATTTTGTCTCAGGGCAAAATGATGCGTGGGGAATGGCGGATCCAAGTGTGCCAGACCAAGTAGAGATCGTTCTCTTGAGTTGCAGAAGAGGCATCCACTACAACACGTAGGACACAGCATGTGTTAGAGAAAAGTGTCCTACTTGTGTGATGTAATTGACAACAAAGTGCACGTGAAAAATAAGTGCTGGTGACTTATTATTGACCGGTGTAGAGATCGTGAGACAGTGTGGCTAACTGTGCGAGGACGAGTGTCCTATTCGATAATCTCTAGTTATTATAGGAGAAACGACATTTCTTGTATATGGGGGCTGACAGTCAAATGTAACAGTCCCTATGGTGCCAGTACTTGTAGTATCCCGAAGGAGAGAGCGGTATGCTTACCTTCTCGTACTGGGAAGAGCTCCCGAAGTGAGCTGTGTATTCTGTTCGTCGCTGGACGTGCACCGCGCATGCGTTGTGTCATGCCGGGGACGCGAGCGATCAGAAAAAGGCGAGAGCGAGTGATTTGCGCATGCGCGAGCGAATAGTGGTGGAATTGCCGCGCGTGCGTGGGAAGAGAAAGTGAGAGCCTACGTGTGTTTATGGCTTAGTTACTGTTGCTATGTCGCGTCAGAGGAAGGCGTGGTCTGTGTGTGCGGGAAACTAGTCCCGGAATTGCAATGTATGTAGGGGGTCTGTGTAGTCTGAGTGTTCATTTTGAAAACAACAAAAACACAACACAGTATACATTATGAGCTTGAATCTCAACAATATAGAACTGAACATGTATATTCGTTCATAGAGGCATGTTCATGTTTAGATAAACAGACTTTTGATACTTTGAAAAAACATTTTTGAACATATTTTTAACACTACGCCCGAAGTGGTTTGAGATGGTTTTAAAAACCAGGCGTGCTTCTCCTTGCTGGAACCTCATGATTGATTGATGGTGGGAGGGGCAAGGTTGGGAAGTACAGTGCTGGGAGATAATTGTATGGAGGTGTACATCGGTTGGTTATGTATTAGAAGAAGAGGTTCCACTCTATGCAAATGTTTAATCCATTTTTCACCGTATCCAATCTGTGGATCCATTTCTGTTCCAATTTCCTCAGGGCTAGGTCTTTGTCACCTCCTCGTTCTTTTTCATCTATGGTTTGGATGATCGCCCACTGGAAGTCTGTATATTTATGTTTGAGTTTACTGAAGTGGGCAACCAATGGTTTATCTTCAACCGCGTTTTTTAGACATGATCTGTGTTTGCAAATACGCTGCCTCACCTCTCTTTTGCTCTTGCCGATATATAGTAAGTCACAGGGGCACCGTATGACGTATATACTCCACTTTGTACGGCAGTTGGAGAAGGTTTTGTATTTCCATTCTAGGCCATTTAGCAAGATGGTTTTTTGGTCTTTTGTGAGGTTACAGACTGAGCATTTGCCACATCTGTGATGTCCAATGACAGGGGGAAGGTCCCACAGGTTAGTTTGGTTGGATTTTTGTATGGAGCCTGGGTTTGTATGTACTAGGCGATCTTTTAGATTTTTGCTTCTTTTGAATGCAAATCTGGGCTTTTCGGGGCAAAAATCCTCTGTTTGTAGAAGGTTCCAATTTGATAGGACTGATTTTCGGATGTAGTTACTTATTGGGGAGAAGGTGGTGACGCATGTCATTTTTCGGCGTGTTGCACTCTCGATCTCTTTGTAAGACACGTTTCCCTACTCGTATGCCTTGCTGTCCTTCGTGCTCTTCGTATGATTTTGGGTGGGTACCCTCTTGCTTTTAGGCGGAGTTCTAGGTCTTTTCCATTTTTATCGTATTCTGGTAAGGTTGTACAGTTTCTCCGTATCCTCAGAAATTGGCAGAAGGGGAGATTTTCCCTGAGTGATTGAGGATGAAAGCTTTTAAAATTTAACATTGTGTTTTTGTTTGTTGGTTTCCTGTAGAGGGTAGTGACGAGACCACCTTCGTCTGTAGTTTGAATGTTGAGATCCAGGAAGGGTATGCTGACTTTGTCTGAATGCATGGTGAATTTGATACATGGTCTACGGTGTTGAACCATGTGTGGAAAGATTCTAATTCTAAAAGAGTGCCTCTCCAAATGTTGAAAACATCGTCGATGTATCTGACCCATCCAATTAGGTTCTGTTTGTATATATTGTCTTCATTGTAGATGTTCTTGTTTTCCAAATGGTCCATGTACAGGTTTGCTATATCAGGTGCAAACGTTGAACCCATGCTTGTTCCTCTTATTTTTGAAAGTATTTTCCTTGGCACATGAAGAAGTTTTCAGTGCGTGCTATCCGTATACATTCTAAGATGAAGGATGTCGGTGTTGATTGGTCCCGTCTGTTGTCCAGATAGATCTTGAGTATTTCCAGGCATTCTCTCTGTGGAATGCTGGTGTATAGGGCTTCTACGTCAAAGGTGACCAGAATGTCATTTTGTTCTGTTCTGATGCTGGCGAGGTGGTGTATCATGGCTGTCGTATCTTGCGTGTATGATTTCATTTTTTGGACGAAAGGTCTTAAGAAGATATCTGTGTATATAGATAACGGCTCTAGAAGTGAGCCTATTCCAGACACTATTGGTCTCCCCGGTGGTTCTGTGGTGCTCTTGTGTATCTTGGGAATACAGTAAAAAGCCGGGGTAAATGGGTGTTCCGTTGTGAGAAAAACGTTTTCTTCATTGTCAATCCAGCCCTGGGATTCCGCAAAAAGCATGAGACTTTTGATTTCATCCGTTAGACGTATTGTTGGATTATGGTTCAATTTTTTGTAGAACCGTCCATCTTGAAGGTGTTTTTGTAGTTCATTTTCGTAGAGGTTGTTGCCCCAGAGCACAATGCCCCCTCCTTTGTCTGCTGGTTTGTTGTATTAACAATCATGTGTTGTTGACATTATATGCCGATACAATGTAATGGAAATGCAATTTTTGAAAGTGGACTTTTAGTTTGTCTATCTATTATAAAAAAAGGAAAACTTGTTGTGTGTTAAATAAAGAAGTTTTAGCACCTGTGAAAAAGTGTTGTCGGGTTCTACTATAAGAAATACAAGTCCTACCAGTGTAGACTTGGTTTCATGTATGCCAGTGCGACACCTGTTAGTGTCTCAGAGGAAGAGGCAGCCAGAGTCCACCCCTTTTTTCTGCAGTGTAAATTCGTCCTCCAGACTCAGGCCCCTCTACAAAACACAAAGAGGACCCCCCTTTTCCCTTTCTTAAAAAACCTATATATACATCCCTCCAGTTCCTCAGAACTGAACTCTTGACAGCTATAATACTCATACACTCTTTGTTCCAACACAGGGCGGATCTCACCCCAACTATCAGAACTTTCTCTTGGTTCTGGGCCACCACAATACCCAAACTTGGTGGGTTCACCTACTCCCAGAAGACAGTCTGGTTTACACCATCCTGTTGTAAAGGGTGTCAGTGACATCAAGGGAGGAAATTGCCTGAGCAAACTCTCCAGCTCACCTTGCTGATGTGGGGTCAGGTGAGGAGACACTAGGCCATCCTCACTGAAGCCATTAGAAGGGCTGCTTTGACACAGGGTAGGGAGGAACACAGATGTCTCTGGCTCCCACTCTATAGCCATAAGCAGGGCTCCAATTTTATCCCTCAAGATAAAATACTCCATACTATTCTCAGGAAACTGTAGGGCAGGTTCACCAAAGCCTTGAGAATAGTTTACCTTGCCAAGCTGTGAAACATGGCAAGGCCCAGACCACTGACCGGTAGACAGGAGAAGGTTCTGCCTCCTTCTCTGTGGCTCACTGAGAGCTCCAATCAAACTCCAGAGGGATCTGACAGATCTCTCTTTCAGACCATCCTGTGGATGACAGCTCAGTGACACTTGACAGGTCACTTCACCATCCCTCCACTGGGTGTGACCACTACAGAGCACAGCAGAGGAGCTACCTCTGTAGCTGTCATTTGATATGGTGTCAATGACTGCCTTTGCAGTCATTCCCTGTGGGTTGGCACGAGGGCAGATGGTATTATGATCAGTAATCACCACTTGCAACCTATTTCCTGAGGTCTCCAGAGTCAAGGGACTAATAGAATTAGACCTTGTCTCTGGTAGCAATGAGTTCACTCCTAAAAGGGAACTCTGGAGTGATTATATTCTTGTCTCACTTTTGTCAACCTGGTGACAGAGAGTGTGACCCCTACATTGGTTTTCCTCTGGAACCCCCATCATGGGCCAGCAGGAATGTGTGTTAGATCACATAGGTGATATCCTGACACTGGGATGCATCACCAGGGGAATATCACACAAGAACTGTAGGAGGAAGGGCCTCACAACCTCAGTAACCTCCAACCTCTCAGGGTATGCTCTGGTGGGCTCTGTGGGCTTACTTTGCAGTAACCCACCTTCCTGTTGAACTCTTTGCTTCACTGGAGGAGACTCCTACAATTGGAAGCATGCCTTTCTCCATAGGCCTAACCATGATCGTTTTCTTTTCTGTTGGTCCATACTTCTTGGTCCCCTAGGACTCTCCTCTACCTGTATACTAGGCAGCTGAGGGGGCCATAGTATTTAAAGTTTGGGGGTCCCTCTTCCAAACTAGGAATGTGGACACTTCCAACTACCTCAACATCAGTTGTAGGTAAGGCAGGGGGAATATTCTCCTCCCCTCTGCCTCTGTTTCTGGCTCCACTGGCCATGGGTTTCCCCTTAGGCCTAGGCTTTCTCTTAGGCTTGGCTAGAACAGCCTGATTTTGAGACATAGTGCCTGAAGGGTCTGGTGAGGGCCTATCAGGACCAAAGTCTTGAAGTCGCAACTCACCCAGCACTCTTCTAGGAACCACTCTCCTTAAATGACAGACGCTCTGACCAGTTCTCTAGTCACAGCTTGAATGACAGGTGCTACTGAACATTAAGAGAGGGCCTACCAGCCAACTGAGTATCCCCCACAGGAACTCTGGCAAGAACCTGTGGGTTTACCATGAAGGAAGCTACATCACTAGGACTGGTCCCAGTGTTCCTAAAAGGAGAGGTATTTACACCTACTACCTGAACACTATCCTCAACAGAATTATTCCTAGGCAGTAGAACTGGGATGGGAGCTAATTCTCCAGCACTGCCAGTTTCAAGGAATCTAGATGAACTCTCTTCTTCCTCATACTGAGAGAAGTCCAGACTGGCAGAGTGGACCCCCAAGGTCTTACTTATCCTTACATTTGGGTCCCCCCCTTCCTGTGGCCACTTGTTCCACAAGTGTGACAAGTGCCACTGGCACTTGACACATGGGAAGGCTTAGAGTAGCCACTCCCCTGTTTGGGAGGGTTAGCCCCACTACCCTGACCTGATTCTGATGACTTCCCCTTATTAAACTTTTTGTGGGCCTTCTTGGACATAGTTTTATCAGAAATCCCCACCCTCTTTCTCTTTCTTCTTCTTTCCCTCTTCCTGCGTACCTGAAGCAGGCATGTCCTTATGGGACACTCTATGTGAAACCCATAAATCAGCAGCAATGGCTAGCCTTTTTGGATTTAACTCCTTTGAGTCAGTCAAATGCTGCTTAAGCTCTGGGGAACAAGAGGAAAACATATGTTCAAGCATAACCATATTGATCATACCCTCAAAGGTGGTTACCTGATAGCCTTCCATCCAGCCACTCAAGTTCTTCAAAGAATCAGCAACAAAACTTTATAGGTCATGCATTCTTTCTTTTTGTATTCGTTAAACCTCGCCAGGTATTGGGCATGAGTCTTCCCAAACTTGAGGATCAGAGATTGCTTCAGTTTTAAAAAGTCTAATCTATCAGCCTTTGACATTCCCATAATGGCACTGCAGCCAGAATGGGGCAGTCTGCTGATCAACCATGCAGTCCTGTCAGCATCACTCACTCCTTGTTCCTCACATGCATATTCAAAAGTTACAAGCCAGACAATTATATCATTCTTCTGCTCATACATAATCAGGAGATCTTTAGGAAACCTAGGATGTGAAGAGGACCCAGAACCATCTCCAGATCCTATGGAAGAACCTTGTGAAGCCTGAATCTTGGTAAGCTCCAGCTGGTGATACCTATCGTTCTGCCTCTCAACCCTCTCAATTTCCAATTTGGCCATAGTAAACTAGAGCTCTTTCTCCTTGAGCCTGAGGGTATCTCTTTTCAAATTTGAACAATGCCTCAGCATTTGAGGAGGCCTCAACCAGAAGTCAAGAAGTCAAGAGGATGCACTTTTTCCCTCCTCCTCCTCAACACCAGTCATTGTAATGTCATTACTGTCACTGGGTCTAATCCCAGCTCCACTATCAGGACCATTTGTGAGGCACGAATTTGTTTCTTTCAAAATCCAGAATTTTTACCACTAACTCAGCTTTTGTGCCAGAGAATGTCAAGCCTCTCTCAGCACACAACTTTCTCAATTGTTCCACTTTTGAGGCACTCAAATTGGTGAAAGATATTATTTCCATGATACTTAGTCTAGTAGGTGACTTGTATCTACAAGGAAATCAAATATTACAGTGTCTTGTGTAAGTATAATCTGGACACACAACCAGTGATCTACTCTGTTTTATCCAATACAGATCCTTTTCACAAAACACCCAGATGTTATTTGGAGAGGGTCATCCCACCGCTGTACACCAATTTGTTAGGACTGATTGTCCATACTCAGGCCTGGTGGACAGATGTATAGAAGGCCAACCTATATTGTGAAGCGGTCTAGGCTAAGTTCTTCAGAGGGAGTGAGCTTGTAAAGGGTCCACAATGAGATCACACAATGGGCATCACACATTGAACTGGATGTATAAAATACAGTTATTTAATTATGGCCAAAACACACTATTGAAAAATGAATACAAGCAGTTAGACTTATCATACAATACGATCAAAGTAAATACATATATACATTCATTCAGATCAAATGCACAATACAAATCAGATACTCCTGCAAAGGAATGGTTAGACTAATATCACACACAAAAAGGTCCACAGAGGGGGCCGCTAGCTAAAATTGTCCAGCCGTAAATTGTCTGGGGCCTTGTGCCCCATTGTTCAGGATACAGTTCCACAGAATTTAGGATGCAGGAAAAAATGCAGGTAGGGTCTCTGGGGTCCAGTGAAGGGTTTTTAGAGTTAGGGTTCAATGTAGACTAATGCCCAGAATCAGCCCCAACATTCAGAAGTCTTGCATAGGTAAGCATTGGCAAAGTCAATAGTGTTAGAAATTTGATTATTATAAGCCCATTGACTTATAATGTGAATATAGGGGTAGGTTAAAAGCTCTGTAACTTACCCTCCTTACTCCGAATCTTTCCCAGACTAGGTAGAACAAAAGAACGGTGTCCTTCATTGCTTTTCGCACCAAATTCTGCGGTCTTCGATTTCCAGGGGTTGCAGGTTCGAGCTTCACTATGGTTGGTGTCTTTTGCTGGTGCAAGGACTCTTAGTCGACCAATGCAAAAACACTCAATACAGCACCCCTCTTAGGACTGGACTCGGTTCAGGTAAGCAGTTTACGGATGGTGCACGAAGCGCACAGCGATGCAACAGCATCTCGGGTCCTCTTTGTGCTAGGATGACAAAAGTTAGCATGGTCGCCCAAAAACAAAGCTGGTCACCCACAGGACGGTTCCAGGGCACTTCCGAAGGCGGTTTTTGTGCTGGGCACTGAGCAGATGTCGGGAATTGATGGTCCCTCCACTCCAAGGTTTGTACCACCTTCGCAGGACTACTAAAGATCACAAGCAAGAAAGGGCTCTGCCAGGGCTGCAGCAGAAAGTTGGTTGCCAGGCCTCCTTCAGTCAGGTTTCAGATTTCTTTGCGGGTCTCACAGCTGGACAGGATACTTGGTTCCTTCAGGTTTCTCCAGAATCTCTCAAGAATGGGTGCAGGGGTCCTCTTCTTATCTGTGGGATGTTTTACCCATGCAGCCAAGCCCTACCATAAAACTGTGCAGTACTGGCATTGAAAACATCATGATGGGCAGAACTCCCCAGAGAGTGCACAGGGAAAACATGAAGAATAGGCAGCCACCCATTTTTGCCTATGTTGTGAGCACAGGAGGGCACTGCCTAAAACCACCATTGGGCTACACACACAGTAGCCTGAAACCATTGGGAATGGCAATGCTGATTGCCAAAAGCAACCCAGAACTGTGGGGAATTAATTTTCTTAATGTCAAAAATGGATGCAGTACTGGTGCTCACCACTATCAGAAATCCGGCGTTTTAAAACCACCAGACTTTTGTGTAAAACTGAACAAATGAACCGAAACCAGGCCAAGGAAAGACTTGCAAAGAGGTGGATACAATGTAAAACTATATTCTGAAATGACTTAAAGGAAGTCATTATTTAATGCATATGTAAAAATTGTAAGTTTGATTTAAACTGGGAACTAAAGTGACATTTAGCTGAATTCTGCCTGACAACTACCCCCGCCAGGAGAAACGTGCTCAGCCACTCTTCCCAGGCCTGGCTGCCTCCTGCTTCCCCACCAAAAGGAGATGACACCTCTCTGATTAGATTAGGGGAGGGGCACCTGCAGGAGGTTGAACAAAGCCTTCTCCTGGACTCAGGCAAATGTTATATTGGGGTGGTCGTAAAGTGGCTTCCTCTTGGGAGAAGTGGTAGGAGAAGTGCTTCTGGGAGCCACCCGAGCTGGAGGCGGGGGCAGACAGAAGCTTCCCCCATGTGCTTTGGAACCTAAACCACAGCCATCTGGGCCAGAGCATAATTTTAAAAAAAGATGGATAATTCATAGTGCGGACTTGTCAGAATTATATAAGTAATATCATTATTCTGGTGATTTTTCTGTGCACGTTTTAAGAGGTGTTAGGACCCTGTGGTGTATTCTGGGGGGTTGCTAGCGGAAAATAGGGTCTTACTCCAAATGTCTGCATGTTAAAAATCTGACACTTCATCAATTAATGTCCATACTCCTTGCGCACATTTGTGTAATTTTTGGTAAATGTCCGATATTGGTAAACCAGTCAAAAAGCGCAAAATGTTGTCATTTTTGAATGCAAGCCCCCAGGAAGATCAGGGGCGGACAAGCATGGACCATAAGGAATATATAATGTGTACATGTAATTTCAACAAATTGTGTATCTAGGGAAATATGTATTTGGATCAGAAATAGATTTGTGTGCACATTGACAAGGGGAGTGTCTTTCTGTAAGCCATAAAGATGACATACAACCCAGCTCCCCAATCAAGGGAGAGGGGAGAACTGGGCCAATGACAAGTAGAGAGGGGCAGGCTCAGTTATGCCACGCACACACCCCCTTCCAAAACACATAAAAAGAGACTGCTGGTACAGGTAGGGATTCATTTTCCATTTCTGCGGAGCATTTTGACGGCCGACATCCCATCCAGACAGAGACCAGAACCAGGAACCCATAGACTACAGAACTTTGAACCTAGAAGGCCCACTGCAAGCAAAAGTATTCTCAGCAGGCCTTCAGAATCCAGCAAACCTAACCAAACTATTCAACAGCCGGGTGAGCTGTTTGAATTCTTTGCCAAGAACTTTTGCGGGAACTGCAGACCAGACCCAGACCGCTGTGAGTAGAACCAGAGATCCGGATCGCTGTGAGCAGAACCGGTGCCTGATTGACCCGCCGAGCAGAGAGAACCGCCACTGGACGTGTTGACCAGATCCGTGACGAGGCCCATTCATTTCAAAATTAGGAGTGATTATCCGCCAGAACTGGGCAGAACCCAATCTCTTAGTTAAAATAATCTAATCCAAACTATTTTAACCTAATTAGAACAGCCTCCTAGAAATCGTGTCATCTGTCCTTTTTGAAGCTGCACAACTGTCACCTGTCAATTCTGCAGCTGCAAGCTGTCACCTGTCATTTTGAGTTTACTTTAAATCCGAAAAACAACCTTTATTAAATCGTGCGTATCTCTGGAACCGTTTATCCTAGGCACGAGATTTAACTTTGCTCTGAAAGCTTAGAATCTAAGCTTTCCAACAAGCATAGAATCTACTCCTTACACTTTTACCGCAATCACGATTTACGCACTCGCAAAGTTTACTGCGATTTGGCCTGATTTCGTCATATGTAAAAAAAATAGCCGCTTTTGCCTGAACTGCTAGAATTCGTTTGCAACCTAATAACCATCCCTGAACCATTGTTAGGGCTGACCTGAACTGATTTAAAGTGTCTACCACTCACCCTGAACCTCCTATAGGGAATCAAAAGCAATTTTAGTATGTTTCACTTCCTTGCCACCACATTACAAAGCACTCTTGCCCGTGTTTTAAAAAGCATACCTGTTGTCTAAGCTTGCTGGGGGGGGCAAACTGAATTCCTTATTGTATTTGATTGTATTCCTGAAGACTGTGTGTGTTACTTCCATCTCCTTGCATTGCATATAGGGGGGGGGTGAATTGCCACCAGGGGAAACGTGAACATATTATCTCTTGTGAAACCCTATCAGTTTATTTTCTGTACTGCATTTATTCCACCTTGCATTTCCTTTTAACCATAAAGCATTTCAGCTACCTCATCCTCTATTCTACTGCTAAGTAACCAAATCAGTTTACCAGTAGAACATTATCCATTGTTGATCACTGTCATATTTTAAGTGTGATATCCAATATTAATTTATTATAAAAGTGTGATAGATATATATTGCTATATTTCTCAAATAAACCTTGTAAATTTGCAAAACAGACCTACTTCTTGGCCCAGTGGGGTCAGGGGGATTCTAAGAGAGGGGTGTTATATAAGGGTTGTCATCCAGAGTACACGAACTGGACCTAAAAATATATCAATAAGGGTTTCCCTCAGCATCCCAGACTGGGCATTGACTTAGCTGTAGTGTTGAAGTGAAGCCGCTTAACAAAGTGGGGGCTCGTAGCCGGAGATTCTGGGTTAGATCTATCACTTGTGCAGATTAATACATTGTGCTAACTGACAGGAGACATACATCCGGTCGAATCACCACGCTGTGTTACGCTGTAAAGCACTCCTCAATGGAACGCTCTAAGGAAACGGTCTGTTTTGCAAAAATAAAATACAAACTTCTGTAAATCAGGAAGGAACTCAGATTCCAGAATGACGACACTGGTAGACATCAAAATAGCCAGAGAGCACTTCTTACATAAGCTATTTGTTAGAGGTGGGTGGACTCATCAGGACCAAACGGTCTGGTTGCAGGCAATCGCGCAACAGGTCACTGAAATAGGGTCAGATACATGGAGAGATCAGGGTCCCCTACATGTGGCCCTGAGTGAACTATATATGGCCCCTAAAGCCAAAGATGAACATAATAAGTTTGCCAGGATAGCGGCATATTTGTACCTATATATGGGAGCCATGCAGGACAAATGTGCTGAAGGCCAAGATCTGGCAAATAGGCAACAGATGGAGTTAGAGAAGGCCCAATCTGATCTGGACTCTTCTGAGCAGAGGCTGCTCAGGAGCCAGGAGTCAGAAAAGGACAGCAGACAGTACATCACTAAAATAAAGGAGGACATGGATGTGCTGCAACAGGAAAAGGCTGACCAGGATACCAGATTTCTGGCCTTGCAGAAGGAGTACCAAGAAGGTTTGGACTCCCTACTGCAGAGCGAGAAAAAGCTGGAGCAACAGTTAGTCTTCAATAGGGCATGTGCTGAGCAGATAGTCACCCTGCAAAGCCACCTAGATAGGGAGAAGGCAGAGAGCAATGAACTGATTTTGAAAGACCTGGATACCCAGGCAGAGTTTGACCAGGAGCGCCAGAAAGCTGGTGCCTTCCAAAGGCAAAGGTACGACCTGGCGGCACAGATGCAGGATCTTAGTCAGGAAAGGGATACCTTGGGCCAGGAAGTCTGCCACTTAAAAAGGAAAATGGAAGAAAATCACCTGGCCCTCCAGAGACTGGGTGACCTCCAAAAAGAACCCCAGAACTTGTTAGAGCACACCAGGAGGGTGGAGGATGCTCTGGCAAGAAAGGAGCAAGCCAATAGGGACACAGCTCAGGAGGTAACCCTCCTGCAGCAAAGACTGGCCCAGTACTCCAGGACCAATCAGGAGGCACAGAGAGAGAATGAGGCTCTCTGCCAGCACAATGATAGGCTCCAGCAACAGGCAGCGATGCAGGAGAGACTGATAGAGTCTAGTAAGGCCTTAACTGAGGAACTGAAAGCGCAGGCTCTTGCATTGCAACAGGGAGCAGGGGTGGATAGAGATGAGGTTCGCTGGGAAAGAGAAACTCCTGAGCATAACCTCAGGAGCCCTAGTACCAGAGGCCTTCATCTCTCCCAGTCCCTGGACTCTGCCACCCCCATGTCCCCTCGCGCACATGAGCCCAGGGCCACGGGGATAGCAGATAACTATCCAGCTAGAAGTATGGGGCTCATAGGCCAGTACCTCCCAGGAATGGATGGGCAGGCATCCGGGTATGGGCACCCAAGCACATTGCAATTTAGTGGGGAACCCCAGGAGAGTAGGCCCATTAAGGGCATCCTGAAAACCTCTGCCCAGTTAGGTCAGTGGGGGGGATACCCATCAAATCCTGGTAGCAAGGAAGGATCTGAAGACTCCTCTGAGCATCACAGGACACAGGAGACCAGGTCCCCACATTCTGCCAGCCATTCCCAGGCTCGCAGAATCGGGGAAAACCTGGAAGATCAGATGGGCACCTCTGGGAGCAGCGCTTCTGAGTCGGAGTATGAATGGACCAGGGTTACCTGAACCAAAAAGGCCAATAAGGCAAAAAGGGCCTTGCTTAAGGACCCATTGAAACAAATAAAGGCAATAAGGAGTGTCACCACGCCTTATCATAAGAACACCAAGTATTCTGTTTGGGAACACTTGGAGCTCTATGAGCAAATGATGGAGACTTTCCATTTGAAGGACAGCCAAAGCTGTATTCAATATGTAAAGTGGACCTTCTCACCAGAATACTCCAGTTTCTTTGCGGGGCTGGAGAATCAAAACCATTCAAGGTGGTCCACATACAGGGCGGCCATCTTGAAGCATTTTTCTGTGCACAGAAATCCTCAAGAGGCTCGCAAGGCAGCCTACAATTTACAATGTGGGGAGGATCAGGCCCCACAAGAATTTGTGCAAGAATTAAAGCGTGCTTTTGCGCAGACCACCAGAAGGGTGCGCACGGACAGCAGAGAGTTCATCAATACGTTTTTCCATGCTCTGCCCAAATACATCATGACCCAGCTAGTGTGAGACTTTCACGAGAAGAGGTCACTAGACTGGGTCATTGAACAGGCTACCCGGATCTATGAGGTGCAGAAGCCCATAGAAAATAAAAGTAATGCGCAGAAAAACCCCAAAACCAACAGCACCCCTGCTGCTGCCAAGGTGGCGGAGGTAAAGGTTGCCCCGTTTTAGATTTGGAGATGGGGGGGCCTAAAAACCTGCCTGCACCAAATAATTCACAGCCTAGAAGGCCCTCGGGCCAGTCACAGACAGGGAGTCGAGGAGGTAGTTCCACAAATGGGGTCCCTCGCTCCCCTGATTATGTAAGTCCCCGCTACAAGGGAAACCGACCCATCCTGGGTTATGTGTGGACTCCTCCAGCCCAAAGGGGGGGATCCAGCCAAGCACCTGACCCAGAGAACGTCCCTCCTTACGTCCCCCAGGAGGGCAGAAATTCACCAAATCGTGGGCAGAACTTTTTCCCCAGGTATCCACCCAATTTCCAGCCCCAAAATCATCCATCCTTCTTTCCCCAATTTCCTGAGCCCAGACAACCTAATCCGGGAGAGGAGAGGCCAAGGGTGGAGGGGTACCCAAATCTTCCCAATCCGGTGTATTACCAGGGAAGGGATAGTTACCCTTCCCGGGATCAGCCCAGGGGAGAAAATAGAGCCCCGTATCAGCCTGAGCGGGTTTCACAACTTGAGCGCCAGGTCCAAAATATGGCACGGGATCTGAGTCACATACTGAGGGCTCAACAGAACCCTCAGATGAGCATGCAACCGCAGAATGCCCCAAACTCTGGGCCTGGTGCTCCAGAACAATGAAGGGGGCAGCACCCCGATAACCCACCGGCTCCCAGGGAGGAGGCACAAGGGGAATGGGGGGTGTAAAGCTTGGAGGAATCTTCCTTCCTAACTTGTAAAAAGCCCCTGGAAAACCAGGAACCGGAAACGAAATCTCCTGCCCCTGAAAGTCTGCCTCCAAAGGAGTAGAGGGGGGTAGGAGAAACAAAGTACCCAAACAGGCCCAGTTTGTGGAGGAGGTATAGATCTTCCAATTTGAGGGAGAGGGATCCTCAGAGGATCCTGGGGAAAGGATCTTCTCCTTTAGAGATGGGGGAACTCCTCCCAAGGAAAAATGGGTTCCAAGGGATGCCAATTCAGACTGGGGAGATATGGAGACTGAGCTACCGCCGCCCATCATCTCATCCCAGAACCCACGATACCGAAATCCCCTGGTTCAAACCCATCCTGGTGACTGCCTCCAAAAAGGGGGGGGCGGCCCAGAGCCGGAACCAGGGGAACCCACAATGGCTCTGATCTCCAGTTGCCAACTCTTTCTTTCAGATTCCCAAGGCTCTCCACAGAATTCTGCCCAAATCTCTTCTCTTGAAATGTCCAAAACCAGAAAATTGGCCCACCAGTTGTCCAAAAATGTGCAATATCTGTGCCCCCTTGAGTAGAAGGAGGGGAGATATTATGCCCCGGTACACGTACAGGGGCAGGGTACAATTTCAGCGCGGGTGGACACTGGATCTCAAGCTACCCTTCTGTCCAAAACGGCCTTTGATGAACTAAATGCAGGAAGGGGGAGAATTACCGTATTCCTCTCACCTCTCTTCCTGGACAAAAGCAGAACTTTGACAGGAAGGAAATTCCTGTCGAGGGGACTGCAGATTTGGACATCAAAATTGGGCGACACAAGGTGAAACACCTGGTCATAGTAGTGACTCCAGAGGGCACCCCTTGTTTACTAGGGAATGACCTCGTGAGAAGGTTGTCACCCCTAATAGATTGCGTAAACAGGGTCCTCTGGACCCAGACTAGTCGACCAATAAAATTAAAACAGAGTGTCAACCATGTTATTTTAAACGGCACCTGCCACATGGTTGAACAAAAATCTGACCAAGTAGAATTTCACTTCCAGGACAACCAAATTCTAGACGTGACAGTAATAGCAGTAGGACAACAGACTGGTGATGGGGGGTCCTCTCTATTTCTGAAAATCAACCTTCCTCCCAGTTTAAAGTGGTATTCCGCGCTGGAAGAAAACACTCTGAAATTCTTTACAAATCCACAATCAGAAACTCCCACTCCTATAGTCCAGAAAGATGTGAAATCAGCTCAGAGCCTGGCTGATGTTCAGCAAATTGAAGAGCAGTTGTTCATCTCTGTTCAGTTAAATGATGGGAAGGACTCTGTTCTCGCTCGAGTGTGTGTGAACAACGGTAAGAGCTTCATCAGCGAAGCCATGTTCCGCCAACTCCCAAAAGATCCAGCCATTCCCACATTCAAACTGATAGACAAATTGGAAATGGATCTGGAAACACCCAATTCCAAACATCTCCTGCCGAGCAGGTGTATGCTCAAAATCTCCATTGGCAACACGAGCATAGTCCATAATTGTTGGGTCGTGCGAGACGTCACTGCCGCCTTTTACTTAGGCAGTGACATTCTCAATCGCTTTGCCATAAATTTGGACCTAATAAACTTCAAAGCTTGGTCCCGATTAGCAGATAATCCCATGGGCTTTGATGATTCAGAAAAAGGATTTAGGTCAGCTCAATTGCTACCTTATGCAGTTGAAATTCAGCTTAAAGAGGAAGTCACCATCCCAGAAAGGACCCGACAATTCTCCCTGGAAGTGAAAGTTAAAAGAGGACAAAAATTGAAAAAACCTGATGCTTTTATTCATCTAAATGCTTCTCTCCAACAGCAAGGGTTAGGGGTAAACCCAACACCATTAGTCAACACAGAACATGACACCATTCCAATAGAGGTGGATAACAGTGACTTAAAGAATATTACTCTAGCCGCAGGCACCATTATTTGAATGGCGGTTGATGACCGACATTTCTCTATTGATTTAGGAAATTAACTGTTAGGACCAATCCCCAAGGACTGTTTTGACAGTGACAGTGAGGACAATACAACACCAGACAGGATTTTCACCCGGCATGGGGGGAACTTCCTGGTGTACACTTCTTGCCCTTATGGTAAGGAAGATGTGACTTGTGACTTCAGAGGGGATGAGGTGATTTTCCAGGTCCATGAGGGCTGCCTTTCCCACCGGAAGCCTACAGTCCAAATCAGCACTCTGACCAGGGACTTCTCCACCCAGCTGGAGGAGGCCGCTGAGATAGCCAAACCAGACGTCTTTCCAGGCTTCAGGCAGATGGTGGAAGAGAGAGTCAACCTAGCTTATGCCTGTGTGACTCTGGAACAGAAGTAAAAGTTGAAACAAGTTTTCTTGGATTTCCAAGATCTCTTTGTGGTAGACTCATATGACTGTGGTCGCACCGACATCCACACAACAACAATTCCCACAGACCCTGGAATGACTCCAGTGTTTGTGAAGCAATATTGTTTGCATCTCGCATCCATGGAGTCCCTTACTGAAATAATTAAGAACCTTGAGTCCCGGGGAATAATCCGTCCAGTCCACAGCACTTTCAATAATCCGATGCTGGGAATATTGAAGCCAAACGGCCAGTGGAGACTCTGCGCCGACCTTAGGGAGCTCAACAAACGGGTCCATACTTCCCGATGGCCTCTGCCCTACATTGACCAAGGGCTGGCCCAGATTCAAGGGTCACAGGTATTCACAGCAATAGACCTGACCAATGGATACTGGACCGTGCGTGTTAGTAGGGAGGACCAATACAAACTGGCTTTTACCTTTGGGGGCCAGCAGTACACATGGACCCGGACTCCCTTCGGATACCTCAACTCCGGCAATGAATTAAACATTTTCCTACATAAGGCCATGCCCGACCTGGGTGCGAGGGGTAACCTGGCTTATGTAGATGATGTCCTCATCAAAAGTTCATCTGTGGAGGGACACATAGCGGAGATCCGTTATGTTCTGACACAGTTGAGGGCCTCCAGAGCAGAACTTTCCTTCCAGAAAGCACAGTGGTGTAGAACCCGTGTTAATTTCTTGGGGCATGAGATTACTCCTCAGGGTCTCTGTCCCCAAGGAAAGAAAGTGGAAGCACTTCAGAAACTGAAAGACCCCACAACTCTGCAGGAACTAAGGAGCCTCCTTGGACTGACTAATTACAGCAGAAAGTTAATTGAAGGCTACGCAGAGATCACTAGACCCCTGATTCATCTCTTGAAGGGAAGGGTCAAGGGGGAATAGGGTCCAGAACAATCCAAGGCAGTAAGACAACTCAAAGGAAGCCTCTCACAAGCGCCTTGCCTAGCTTACCCTGTCAGAAACAAGGAGTTCTTCCTGGAGACAGGGTTCTCTAATACGTGCTTGACGGCAGTATTATACCAAAAGCATGACAAGGTCAATAAAGTAATCTCCTATGCGAGCAAAACTTTATCCCCTGTGGAGGAAAAACTCAACGATTGTGAGAAGGCACTCCTGGCAACGGTGTGGGCATTGAAGAATTACCGCCCGTTTATCCAGGGGGAACACATCATAGTGGAGACTCCACACCAGCCTCTGCAATATCTCCAAAGTGACAGAATCCGGGCCGGAAATGTGAGTAATTCCTGAATTACTTCCTGGATTCTGTCAATGCAAGGCTTTCCTGTGGAGGTCAGATATGGCCAAAACAAGAAGAGTTCTCTCGCGCAATGTCTTGCTAACTTGCATGATTGTGCCAGAGAAAGCTGTCTCGAGGACGAAAGTCTAAAAATCAAGGACAACATGGAGGCATACCTTAATTCCCCACACAAAGTCTTTGAAGAAGATAAGTGTGAGGGAATGCCCACTGCCTATGTGGATGGATGCTCTTACCATGTTGACAACAACGGGGAGAAAGAACTGGTGGCTGGCTTAGGGAATGCATGGGTGAAGGAGTTTCCAGAACCCTCCGCTGGATACAAAATTGGTCCCGAAGTAGGCAGGTGGCAGAGTTGATGGCTGTGCATCAGGCCATCCTCACAGCTGTCCAACATCAACTCCACGAACTGGTCATAATCACAGATTCGGATTATGTACGGAACGGGTTCATGGAGCACCTGGTTAATTGGAAAACCAGAGGCATGTTATGTGCTAATAGCAAACCCCTGAAACATGGGAAGTTAATCCAAAATATTGATGATCTGGTCACATCGAATGGGATGACCATCTACTGGAAAAAGATCAAGGGTCATTCCAAGGTAGAGGGACCAGACAAAACTGGAAATGATTTAGTTGATCAGCTGGCCAAAACTGGGCCATCCAAGGGGATGTAATCGAAATAGAGTCCCTGTTGGGGGAAATCCAGGTCACTGCTATCACTAGGTCCCAGACAAATGCTCACAATGATCTTTCAACTGCACAATGGAGTAAGGAGATCCCTGATGCTGATTTGATTACAGCTCAGAAGGGGGATCCAATAATTGGCAAGTTTTACCAACACATTGAGGACCCTGAGATCTTTCCCCTGACGGATACTGATTACATTGGAAAGGAGGACCGTAGAGTGTTGATGAAATGTCCAAAGATGTTTCGAATCCAAGACAGTTTGTTGGTAAGGAAATCCCAAGCTGGCCATGATAAGTGGGTGGTTCCTACCTCATTCCGAAGCCTGATGTTAAGTCATGCCCAAGTCATGCCCACCGCCGGTCATAAGGGGTTTCACACAACACTGGAAATCTTAAGAGAGGTTGCATACTGGCCACACATGGGGCAAGACCTCGACTACTTGAAGGGGTGTCTTGTGTGTGCACAATTTCAGCCATCATCCCTCACACACCGTGCGCCTCTCCAAAAGAGGGGGATGACACTGCCATGGTCAGATTTGCAAATCGAATTTGTAGGCCCTGTAATTCGCTCGTCTAGAGGAAACAAGTACATGTTGACCGTTACATGCTTGTTTACCAAGTGGGTGGAATGTCTCCCCGCCCCAAACTGCAAGGCAGAAACAGCAGCTGCCCTGATGATTAACCACATCTTTTCCCGTTTTGGTCTACCTCAAAGGATTAAGTCAGACAGAGGTAGCCACTTCACCAGTGAAGTAATGACAAAGATGTGGGAGATACTGGGGGTCAAAAGGAAGCTACATATTGCTTACAGGCCAGCTTCTTCTGGAGCAGTGGAGAGATACAACCGAACCATTGTGGGCATCTTAAAAAAGTTTGTGGCAGATTCTGGGCCAAGTTGGGATATCCGACTACCTCTGGTCCTAATGGCCATCAGATCTACCCCTTCATCTGCAACTAAAATGTCACCATTTGAGTTGATGACCGGACGCAAGATGGTGCTTCCTCAGCATTTGCTCTACAGGACCCAAGAGCAGACACTGATAAATGCCTCCACAACTCATGAGTATGTGGAGAATTTAAGGAAACACCTCCAACATGCTTTTGCCTATGCTCAGCGGAATCTAGAAAGATCAGCTGAGAGTATGAAAACGCACTATGATTTGAAAACCACCAGGAAGGAATATGATGTGGGAGACCGGGTCTATCTATACAATTTCCAAAGGAACCAGGCCAAACAGCGAAAGTTTTTGCCTACATGGAAGGGACCCTTTCAAATTATAGACAAGATCTCCCCTGTAGCGTATAAGATCCGCATCCCCAAAGGTAGTCTGGCGGAAGGGGAAAACAAGTGGGTACATATAAATCAGCTAAAGTGTTGCCATCCCAGGCACACTCTGCAGCAACTGGACGAGTCCTCTGCAATACCAGAGGGGACTGCTCCAGATTAATTCAGTTCCAACCCTAAAATATTCCACATATAGCATATAAAATTCTGTGATTCTTGTATATATATGGTCTTGTCTCCTAATTTAATAAAGAAAATGTATATGTTCATATCTTCTGATTTATAAACTGTATATGTTCGCCACACCATTAATAGTGGTGGAAAAATGTCTAGGAATGTGTATTGCCGCTTTGCTTTATCATCCTAGGAGAGATGAAACCATGGAGACTGACCACGGAAGGTGACCTGGGGACCAGGAGTGAAGATCCAAGGGGCCCGAGGTACCACCCAATCCTCCCATCAGGACCAGCAAGGAGAACTGATTGATCGACTGGAGGGAGGAAAAGATGCTGAACTGTGCCATCTACGTAATTGGAATAAGAGGAGGCGAACATCCCAGATCTTGCGAGTTCCATCAGTGAAAGATCAGAATGGCCATCGCAAGAGGTGGGGCTTGTGGGATGTTTTACCCATGCAGCCAAGCCCTACCATAAAACTGTGCAGTACTGGCATTGAAAACATCATGATGGCCAGAACTCCCCAGAGAGTGCACAGGGATAACATGAAAAATAGGCTGCCACCCATTTTTGCCTATGTTGTGAGCACAGGAGGGCACTGCCTAAAACCACCTTTGGGCTACACACACAGTAGCCTGAAACCATTGGGAATGGCAATGCTGATTGTCAAAAGCAACCCAGAACTGTGGGGAATTCATTTTCTTAATGTCAAAAATGGATGCAGTACTGGTGCTCACCACTATCAGAAAGCCGGCGTTTTAAAACCACCAGACTTTTGTGTAAAACTGAACAAATGAACCGAAACCAGGCCAAGGAAAGACTTGCTAAGAGGTGGATACAATGTAAAACTATATTCTGAAATGACTTGAAGGAAGTAATTATTTAATGTATATGTAAAAATTGTAAGTTTGATTTAAACTGGGAACTAAAGTGACATTTAGCTGAATTCTGCCTGCCAACTACCCCTAACAGGAGAAACCTGCTCAGCCACTCTTCCCAGGCCTGGCTGCCTCCTGCTTCCTGACCAAAAGGAGATGACAGCTCTCTGATTAGATTAGGGGAGGGGCACCTGCAGGAGGTTGAACAAAGCCTTGTCCTGGACTCAGGCAAATGTTATATTGGGGGGGCGTAAAGTGGCTTCCTCTTGGGATTAGTGGGAGGAGAAGTGCCTCTGGGAGCCACCCGAGCTGGAGGCGGGGGCAGACAGAAGCGAGGAACGAGATTTAACTTTCCTCTGAAAGCTTAGAATCTAAGCTTTCCAACAAGCCTAGAACCAACTTCCTACTCCTTATACTTTTACCGCAATCGCGATTTATGCACTCGCAAAATTTACTGCAATTTGCGATTTTGCCTGATTTCGTCATCTGTAAAAAGATAGCCGCTTTTGCCTGAACTGCTAAAATTCGTTTGCAACCTAATAACCAACACTGAACCATTGTTAGGGCTGACCTGAACTGATTTAAAGTGTCTACCACTTACCCTGAACCTCCTATAGGGAATCAAAAGCAATTTTAGCATTTTTCACTTCCTTGCCACCACATTACAAAGCACTCTTGCCCGTGTTTTAAAAAGCATACCTGTTGTCTAAGCTTGCTGGGGGGGGAACTGAATTCCGTATTGTATTTGATTGTATTCCTGAAGACTGTGTGTGTTACTTCCATCTCCTTGCATTGCATATAGGGGGGGTGAATTGCCACTAGGGGAAAAGTGAACATATTATCTCTTGTGAAACCATATCAGTTTATTTTCTGTACTGCATTTATTTATTTATTTATTTATTTATTTTTATTTACTTGGTTTAATCAAATACATGATTTTTACAAGAAAGAAAAGTAGTCATAAAGAACATATGAGTCAAACAGCGACATCAAAAGAAATCAGGAAAAAACAAAGAGAGAGAAAATATGTCCGAAGTCCAAATCACTGCTTATCAAGTTCAGGACTGACGTTAAGAATCTGTTTCAGGGTTTGAGCTGTAGCAATTGTCCAGGATGTCTTTTCACCGCTGATTAATCTCTCCCGCCAAATTGCTTCCTCCTGAGTGTAGGATGCCGTCAGGTGGGGGCGGACATATTTTCCTCTAATTGACTGGGTTCGCGGGCAGTTCAGTAGAAGATGCCGAAGGGTTTCGGGCTCTTCTTCATTTTTACAAAACGACATCTATTTGAGCTGGATTGGCTTCTGATCGCCCTGATTTCGTTTGTCTCCAAAAGGTTGAGACGAGCCCTCAAAAAGATGTTTCTTACTAACTTGTTAGGGAATTCTGCTAGGTAGTTCGGAATTGTGTTCAGTTTGGTCTGTTGAGATGGAAGATGGTTGGTGGACTTAAACTGAGCCGCTCCATCAAGAGTTTTTATCCAGTATAACTCTTCCAGTTTCCTTTTTATTTTTGTTGGGTTCTGCGTGAGCTCCTATTCTGATTGCGAGATTTCGTTCAGCTTATTTTTACAAAATGTTTCCCAGGTTTTCAGTGC
The DNA here is from genome assembly GCF_040938575.1 of Ambystoma mexicanum. Taxonomy (NCBI): domain Eukaryota; kingdom Metazoa; phylum Chordata; class Amphibia; order Caudata; family Ambystomatidae; genus Ambystoma; species Ambystoma mexicanum. The sequence goes on from NC_090928.1 coordinate 1,023,066,846, forward strand.
TGGACATTTCCCACCTTCGATTTCCTCCCTAATTATGTCCAGAATGGTAGGTCGGTTTGGGAGTCGGGTTTTCCTATAAAGCGTCATGCTGCGGATTTCGATGGTCGCTGTCAGCGAGAGGAGGCGTAGTTCTCTTCGAATCAGCAGCATAGATGTACCCTTCGGAAGGCCTAAGACGGCGCGCCAAAAGAGCCCCTCCAACCGAATCGAAAGTTTCTCTGGGATTTGTGGCATGGCCTCTGCCGCATATGACAGTGAGGGCACCACCTTTGCTCGATAAAATCTTAGCATTGGGCCAGTGAGAATCGGCCATATTTTTGTCTACCGCTCGTGCTTGTGCAGCTAAGTTCCGAACCTTGTTCAGGAGAGCTTCCTGTGCTGCTTTGTTGTTTTTTGAACAGTCAAGCATCACACCAAGATATATGAAACAGTGAACCTTTTCCAGTGCGGTTCCGTTTAGGAACCAACTCAAGCGTTCTTTGGTCCTTTTTGACTTTTCCAGTACCAAGATCTTGGTTTTCGCTACATTAATTTGTAGGTCATTGAACTGTATAAATTCTGCCAAGTTGTTGAGTTGGGGTTGGAGGCCGATAGGGGTAAGATCCATCAGGATCATATCGTCGGCATATAGCAGACGAGTAGTTTTTCTGGATCCCATAGTTGGTGGAAAGGAGCAAATTGAAAATTCGGTGGCCTGAAAGTCGCCCATGTAGGCTATGAAAAGAGCGGGCGCTAAAGGACAGCCCTGCTTCACCCCTCTGCTTGATGGAATTTCCTTTGATAGCAGGCCCGCTTGGTTTAGCCTGACTCTTATCCTGGTGTTCTCATGCAGCGCCCGGATTGGTTGTAAAATTTCTTGTGGGCAGTTCCACTCGCAAAGTTTCCTCCATAGAATTGTTCTATTGACCTGGTCAAACGCTTGTGCCAGGTCAATGAAAGCCACAAAAACGCGAGGTGCCCCCTCAGTAATTTTATTTTTTAATGCGCTCAGAAACAGAATATTTGCTGAGGTCCCGATGTTTTCAGTGAATCCAGTTTGGAAAGGATCCGCACACTCAGCGTTTTGTGTCCAGCGCTGGAATTGCTTTAGGAGGAGGGCCCCAAACACTTTTCCAATTACATCGAGAAGCGCTATGGGGCGATAGTTGGAAGGGTCCTCTTTGCTACCTTTCTTGAATATGGGGACCACTATAGAAGTGGTCCTGGAAGATGGGATGGATTTTGAGTTTGCGCATCGCTTGAAAATCGCGCTAATCAGCTCTGACCACTCCTCCGGGTGGGCCTTTAGATCGATGTTTGCGACTCCATCCAGTCCCGGGGCTCGTGAAGATTTAAGCCTACGAATGACCTCTACTATGTCGTCTTTATTACTTAGATCGATCCATGATGTCTTTGTGAGGTCAGCTTCGGTTTCAGTCAGAGCTGATGGGGACTTAAAAAGATCTTTAAAGAAATTCACCCAGGACTCTTCTCCAATGTTGTTTGCCACACTTTTTACCATTGGTGTTGTAGCGGATCTGAGCAGGGACCATAATTCACGGGAGTTTTGAAGACTCATTTTCTGAAACATCAGTTCGGCGTCCTGCTGATAGAGCGTATGACGATGGTGCGAGACCCAGGATTTGTAATCAAATTGTACTTTGTGCAGCTGGTCAAGGGTTTCTTGCGAGGGATTTACTTTAGCGTGGCGCTTCAGTTTCCTTAGGGCCTGTCGTTTTTCTACCAGGTTCTTGCAGTATGTGTGGCTTCGAGTACCTCACATTGGTTTTGACCCTGTGGCTTGTGATGTAAATAGGACCAAGAGAGGCTGATAATCGGGGACTATCGCCACAGCATTAGCTGATCGTGGTTCCGGTTTGCTTAGATATTGTGATGTGATGATCGCTAAAGACTTTACCGAAAGTTTCAGACGGTTTCTTTGCTGATTGCACTCAATTTGGCACAGCATGGAAGGTTTTTCGGTGTGAAGAGATTTCCACTTCAAGGATAGCAGATTATGATCACTCGCACTTGTGGCGATTACCTCAAAAGAGACAGCTTGCTCAGCCAGAGGCTTGGTAACAAAGATGTGGTCAATATCCGCAGAAGATCCTCCTCTCGACCAGGAAGGCAGACGGTTTGGTCTTGGGAAAAGGTCACCTGCATTCACGAAGGCTCTAGATGACATTAAGATTTTCCACTTTTTGCCTCTAGCTTCCCTGTTACGCGCAAATGTTTGCTGGGCGCCTGTCGTTTGCCGTGGGCAGCAGGTAGCATTAAAATCACTGCATATTATTACGTTTGCCGCTGACTGGTCCACCAGCATTGTATCAATGGCTTTTTCGACCATGAGGAGAAAGGTTTTATCATCGATGGTTGGTGGGTTCCAATAAACGTTTATGACACCCAGCAACGATGTCCGGGGTCTTTTTTTCGAGTATGTGTGCTGCTCCCATTGGAGTAGTGTTCCAAGCAGATGCGTAGATGACAATACAATTTTCATGAGGTGTAGCCCGCTACCTGAATGGATCACGGTTAAAAGTCCGGACGAGGGGCGGCCAAGAGCCCCTTTTTGGGCAGGGGCAAAAGCTATGGTATATCCATCCATAGTGGGTTTATCCATCATCCATGATTCCTGGATGCAAAGGATGTCAAATTGGCCCAGGTTTGTGTCGCCTTCTTTGGTCAAATGGAGAAAACCCCTGGTATTCCAGGATCCTAAGGCCAGCTTTTCATTCCGCTTAGGTCTTGCAGTTTCAACGTCCAGTAGAAGGCGAGCGCATTGCTATTGTTTCCTGCTAATTGTTAAATCCTTTGGAATCCAGGACCAAAGATGAGCAAGCGGTGCCTGCTTCGTTTTTAAGGGAGAAGATGTGCCGCTCTGGTTCGGAACTTGCAGAATCGTGCGTTCGATGATGTCTAACGGGCCTTTAGGGAACCGGCCAATACCTAACGGGTCTTTGTAAACTTGGTTATTCCCTGTCTTTCTTGATGTCTCATCTTGCAAAGGTTTAGAAGTGCAAGAGCTCCGGTATTCTCTTTGACTCTGCACTCCTGGGGCGTGTGACCTAGATTTGTCACTTAAGTTGTCTTTTTGGGGGTGGTCCTTTGTTTTTCGTAAAGAGTGCTCTTGTATGTCATGCTCCTGGTAGACTGGACCTTTGGGCTCTTCTGTGGAAGTAAATTCATAGCGCTTGTTTTTGGTTGAATGTAGGGCTCTGGTGTCCAATTTAAGAAGATCAAACCCCAATTTTTGTTTTTCAGCGTCCGAGATCTTGAGTTTTGCTGAAGTAGAAAGAATGTATAGGTATGCGGTTGCTTGCTTTCCTTCATGGAACGGTTCAACCAATGCAATGTCTTCAGTTTTCAGACGCCTCAAGGACGGGATGCAATTGAAGAGATTTAATACATAACCGCGGTTTAGAATGATGCATTTCTTATTGTCAGGAAGTTGTTCTAACTTAAAAGTGCGAGTCTTCATAGATCTGGAGGGCGATTTCCGGTAGCTTGCTTTTTCGTTGCGTTTTTGGCCCTGCAGATTATCTTTTCCTGAGTGGGGGTCTGCAGGATCTTGAAGTTGAGTTTTTACTTTTCGATTTGAAAGATCTTTGTTTACTTTCCCCCTGCTGATTTTTGCAGATGGCCGTACGGGGGACAGAGACCGCATATTGACTTTCTTAGTATTATTTTGTTTAGAGACTGGTGGCGCAATGTATTCAGTATTTGGTTGGTCCCTAGTTCATTTTTGGATACATGAGACACTTCTTTTGTCTGGGCCCCAGGTGGAGTTTACGGTCAATTTCTTGCAGCGTTCTTCGAGAGTTAGAAATTTGGAGTCGGTTTCTGCAATAAGGTTAATTGGAAGAGCTGTTATTGCCGTTTCGGATACTGAATAGACACTTAAGTTCATTAGATCCGCGTCGAAGTCCACGGCAGCTTCTTTGTCAATAGGAGCAGAGTAGGGGATTGTGGCCGCGCAAATGGGCTTGATCTTAAGTTTCGTCTCGGTTGTCAAGTTGTTTTCCTTAATGGGTGCGATCCCTGCTTGAACTTGTGTCGGGAGCCATATACAGGGCCCCCCCTCACTGTTGGAGGTGGCTGTTGCTTGGAGCGCCGGCTGCGAGCTTGATTTCGAGTTGTTTGATTTCCGCACAGCTGGGTTAAATAAATCTTTATTTGAAGTTGGGGGGATCCTGTCTAAGGAGACCGTTTTGATTTGGTCATTCGAATCAGACTGAATCGTAATCACCTCTTTGTTTATGGAACCGTTTGTACTCTTGCCCACAGGTATGCTTTTCTTTTTTATCGGTGTGGCTATTTTTGCCTGATCTGCTCTTTGCTCCAAGTGGATCTCGTTTTTGCTGGTCGTCCAGAGTCTGGGAGCTAGTTTCAGCAGTTTCAGGTAGACTGTTGAGTGTGGAAGTGTCACCAATGATGTACGAGAAGTTAGAACGTTTTCTGACTGGTTCGGTACTTCCTCCCAGTTCTTTTTCTGTTCTGTTGTGCAGGGCGTTTATATACCCCTCAAGAAAGATCAGCCTGCTGTTCATTGAAGCTGCAATTGATGTATGATCTTTTAGGGTATCGTTTATGGATTCGTATAATTTACAGAACGGAGCAAGAGCAATGGTTACTGTAGACATGATAGACATCAGGTCCGGCTTTTTCTCCGGAGGATCTTTGAGAGTATTTGCCGGTAGTTCACTTAGCCGTTGGCTCCTCCGCGGACTGTTCTGAATGAGAGGTCCCCTGGGTTGATCTATCAGAATAGGGGGTCTAAAACCTGCAGTCTCGACGACCTGGGCTGGCAAATGAGCCCCTGTAGGGCTGTGCACACTGGGAGCTGGAGCAAGAGATGAATCTTCGGTGTCTGGCTCTGTGCCTGCATTTAAGGCCCGCTCATCGACCCCACACCCATTTGGCAGGTGGACCCCACTGAGGCAATGCTCACTTGGAATTGGGGCAAGAGGTAGGACTTCGCTGTCTGGTTCTGTGCCTGTATTTACGGCCTGCTCATCTCCCCCACGCCCATTCTCCAGGTGTATTAGGGGCGCGGTCCCAGTTTCCAAGTAAGGGGTAGCAGTGTTCGAGCTAGTTATTTCAGAAGATTGCGGCAAGACAGTTTGATTGACGACGGCAATGGAAGGAGAGGGGGCAAAAGAGAGGTCTGTCTTTGAGCACAGAGTCTTTTCTCCTGCATTTTTCAATGGTAGAGCTGTGCGGGTCACCGGACCTCTCTTCACTATTGGCCACAGGGTTGGGTTTGGTACAGACTGCTGAAAGTGGTCAGGTGGTCTTTGAGATCCAAAGTGCCACCTGACGACTGGTGAGGGAGAAGTCCAGGGCGTGGTGCCCCCCTCCTGGTCCATTGCTGGAACCTCGGCTGCACATTGTTGATTCAGCGTTCCTATTTGAGGAGCAGCCTGTTCGAGGACAGCTTTCAGAATTTCTGCATCTGAGAGTTCTTCTGGTGTTGGGTCTTTCCGTTTGCGGAATTTGGCGAAGAAGTTTTTTACAGGCGAGCTAGCTGCTGTGATTTTTGTTGCGCCCTTTGAGGGAGCCATTGTAGGACTTGTCGGTCGATTTGGCGTTTTTAAGCTTAGGGTGTGCAACACTTTTTTTCCATATTTTTGGCGGAGATGGACACAACGCTTTCTTCGAGCAGGAGCTGTCCTTATTTTTAGCAGACGCTGGTTAGAGGAGCTGTAGTTTATTTTTAGTGGTCGAAAATTTGGTGACCCACTTTGAGGGCTCTCTGGGCTGGTTTGGCAAGATGATGTTTCTGTAGGCATAACCAAATCCTCAGTGAAGCTTTGCTGAGCTTCCCAACGCTCATGGAACACCCCCGCCCCAGATAAGGATGGGCGGGGGTGTAGCTGGATGTAGACTTCTGATCGATTTGGGGTGGGCAAGGGCGACACGGGCGACACATTTGCCAAGGCAACCTTGGCCCCTTCCCCCCCAATGAGACGGACTGCCGTGTAGTTCCCTCGTCTATAGCGATAAGGGCTACAGAAGCGCCGGCAGCGGGGTAAAGGAAGCGGGGCACTTCATCAACCAGCAACCGATCCTCCTCCCCCCCGCCCCATGCATTTCTCCCTGGAACCGCTCCTTACCTGGATCCTCTGGTAGGGCCTCTCCTCCGAGACGCACTCCCGGTTTCTCGACAGGCTGCAGAGTAGTTTTCTTGGGAAGGCAGGGAGTCGGGGGTGAAAGCCTTTCATCTGTTTCAGCCCACCTTTTGCCCTCTTCCATTTCTGCCAAGGGCTCGTGAGCCATGTATCTGTCCATGTCCGTGAGTTTTTTTGAACTTCTTAACTGCATGCCTTCCTCCGTAGGCGGGCCTGTACGGGGTCCGCGGGCCTGCCGCGGGCCTGCCTCCGACTACGAGGGGTTCGACTATCCCCCTCGTGCTTCCATCGTCTCAGCCCGGCTCACAGCACCGCGGACTGCCGCAGACTGCAATTTACACCGCAATTCGCACCCCGGTCCGCTCTGCGGTCAGTAAGGTACTTCAAATGTTCAAGTGGGTCCTCCCACAGAAAGTAGTAGCCAGTGAAAGCAGACTCGAAGAGGACTGCCGCAGACTGCAATTTACACCGCAATTAGCACCGCAACCAAAATCAAAATAGGAAAAAATAAACCCACCCTGCATTTATTCCACCTTGCATTTCCTTGAAACCATAAAGCATTTCAGCTACCTCATCCTCTATACTACTTCTAAGTAACCAAATCAGTTTACCAGTAGAACATTATTGATCACTGCCATAAGTAACCAAATTAGTTTACCAGTAGAACATTATTGATCATTGTCATATTTTAAGTGTGATATCCAATATTAATTTATTATAAAAGTGTGATAGATATATATTGTTATATTTCTCAAATAAACCTTTTAAATTTGCAAAACAGACCTACTTCTTGGCTCAGTGGGGTCAGGGGGATTCTAAGAGAGGGGTGTTATATAAGGGTTGTCATCCAGAGTACATGAACTGGACCTAAAAATATATCAATAAGGGTTTCCCTCAGCATCCCAGACTAGGCATTGACTTAGCTGTAGTGTTGAAGTGAAGCCGCTTAACATATCCTAAAAGCCAGGTAGGAGCTGAAACTACCACTAGCCAACAGAAGGACTAGCCCACACACACACACCCCAGCAGTGGTCCAATCAGGACCACTGGCAGGAAAATCAGGACCACTGGCAGGAAAATTCATGCATACCGCTCATACACACAGAAACTAGAATGTGGATTGGAGTCAGACTGACCCAGCCCACATCCTGCCTGCAAACACACATAGCACTCCAGTAGCCTGCCAAAAGCTGCTGCTTTCCCGGCGCTCGAAGTCCTTATAAAGATCTTCCTGGCCTCTGTGGCCAAGTAGGCTGAACAACAAGATGGAAATAGAACAGGTGAAGAATCTGTTGTTTGACCAGTAGCCACAGTTAGTAGCCAACTGCGATAAAGGCGGTAAAGCTAAAATGAAATTCCCCAAAAAGTGGGGAAAAGTCACTGCTGACACCAGCCCATCTTTTAAGCACATCTAGAGTAACCACAAATCTTCTGAATGTTAGTCTAGGGCAAAACAAAATTGCACCCCATTGCACTGCAGTGTAAGCTGCATTGTGCAATGATAAAAAGTAACCACAAGTAACAACACAGTAACACGACTAAGGGAAACATTGTTCCCTGCACTGATAACCTGATGGACATATCAGTTTCCCCATAACATATGAGCAAAGGCCGGTGCAGTGAAGCTTAAGGTTTCACTGTGCTGCAAAAAGTACAGGTCAGATACAAAAATAAAAGAAAAAAGTTTGGGGGTTCCATAAAGATGGAAGGAAAGGTGCAGTCAAGAGAATCCTTCCTAACAATGAGACAGCAGACATGGCTGCAAAACAAGCATCTTATCTGCCAGATGTTACAAATCAGCCACCCATATTCACATGCATGACACAACAGAGAGGGGATTCAAGAGAGGGGTGTTATATAAGGGTTGTCATCCAGAGTACATGAACTGGACCTAAAAATATATCAATAAGGGTTTCCCTCAGCATCCCAGACTAGGCATTGACTTAGCTGTAGTGTTGAAGTGAAGCCGCTTAACATATCCTAAAAGCCAGGTAGGAGCTGAAACTACCACTAGCCAACAGAAGGACTAGCCCACACACACACACCCCAGCAGTGGTCCAATCAGGACCACTGGCAGGAAAATCAGGACCACTGGCAGGAAAATTCATGCATACCGCTCATACACACAGAAACTAGAATGTGGATTGGAGTCAGACTGACCCAGCCCACATCCTGCCTGCAAACACACATAGCACTCCAGTAGCCTGCCAAAAGCTGCTGCTTTCCCGGCGCTCGAAGTCCTTATAAAGATCTTCCTGGCCTCTGTGGCCAAGTAGGCTGAACAACAAGATGGAAATAGAACAGGTGAAGAATCTGTTGTTTGACCAGTAGCCACAGTTAGTAGCCAACTGCGATAAAGGCGGTAAAGCTAAAATGAAATTCCCCAAAAAGTGGGGAAAAGTCACTGCTGACACCAGCCCATCTTTTAAGCACATCTAGAGTAACCACAAATCTTCTGAATGTTAGTCTAGGGCAAAACAAAATTGCACCCCATTGCACTGCAGTGTAAGCTGCATTGTGCAATGATAAAAAGTAACCACAAGTAACAACACAGTAACACGACTAAGGGAAACATTGTTCCCTGCACTGATAACCTGATGGACATATCAGTTTCCCCATAACATATGAGCAAAGGCCGGTGCAGTGAAGCTTAAGGTTTCACTGTGCTGCAAAAAGTACAGGTCAGATACAAAAATAAAAGAAAAAAGTTTGGGGGTTCCATAAAGATGGAAGGAAAGGTGCAGTCAAGAGAATCCTTCCTAACAATGAGACAGCAGACATGGCTGCAAAACAAGCATCTTATCTGCCAGATGTTACAAATCAGCCACCCATATTCACATGCATGACACAACAGCGCGTGCAATTAGCAAACTGCTATAACGCTCTACCAATTGCGTTACAGGGCAGAGCTTCCATACAGAAACTAGAATTATGAAAAAGAAGGGTGTTTCTTGACCCCCACTTATGATTTAAAATGGCATCAAAACATTTCAGCGAAACTAGTGATGCCTGTAGAATTACTTAAGATTGCTTTTGATCAGCTGAACCACCCAACAGACACATCGAAAGAAAGCATTGCAGCTGATCTCCAGGCAGAGTGGTACATCCCTAACTTGAATGAACATGTAGCTGAATGTATTGCCAATTGCATGACATGTCAGCGGTTTAAAGTGGGGCATACGCTAAAAACAACCTTACCTCACCCCTCAGAGCCATTCTGCCTTTTGCATATTGACTACATTGATAAGCAAAATTGGTGTGACATCTATCGCTATGTAATTGTTGTGGCTTGTCCATTCTTCAGTTGGTTTGAGGTAGGTCCATGAGTCCACTGTGATGTTAAATCAGCAGCTAAATTCCTCTTATGCAAGGTTTTTGCATGGAAGCGAGTGTGCAAAGTATTAAGGTCCAACAACATCCCACACTTCTCCAATAAATTGTTTAAAGAAATCACCTCCCTATTAGTCATCAAACACAAGCTTTGTTCAATTTATCGCCCACAAGCCAACGGTCTAGAGGAAAGTATCAATGGCCTGCTTAGGGAGTGCCTTGTGAAGTTGTGTGATACACTTCAAAGAGCTGTCTCCACTGCTTGCCAATGGCCCTCTTTGTGCTGTGCAATCAGCCGGGGTCCGATCACTATCTCACCCATCATGATATTTTGACTGACAGGCAAATACTAACCCTTATGCCTATGCTCAAAATGCTCAGCCTAACTTTGATGCTCACAGTACCGCTGACATATTGGGGGAGGAGTTTAGGGGCTAATTTAGGGAGCTTACTCAACTGCTCAGATTTATTTCCCTACAGACTCGGCCCTGACAACACCTGCCGGTACCGTCATCATCTGAGGCATCACCATAGCAAGTGGAATAGGACAGCCCACCCCTGCTTCAGCTGTACCCGGGGAACAAGGTCCTGATCAGGAACTTTACAAGGAGGAAGTGGAGTGAAGCACAGTTTTGGGCCCCTACACTGTTTCATTTGTGACCCCCACCATGATAAAAGTCGAAGGAAGGAGTAAATGGGTCCATCTCTCCGATGTCAGACAGGACAAAAGAAGCACCACACTCCCCTTGCAGGAGGAGAAAGTTAGGGCAGCAAAAGGGAAGTTCTTGCCAACTAAGTATTTCTTTGTGGTCTTTCTTTTGAAGCTTCAGAGTATGGAACTTTCTTTCGCGGTGGGGCAAAAGAAATGGGGAAAATGTTGATGAATGTGATGTATTGCAGTGTATTTCTTTTCCTTTTTTCCCTCTTCTTTCTTTTCCTACTTTTCCTACAAATGACTGTCCTGGGAGTTTTCTATATAGCAGGGGGGAGGGTGATAAGGGGACAATAGTTAATGCATCCCCGGCCACCATTCACACAATGGCATGAGCAAAAGAGATGTGTCACACTCTGAGTTGTTGTCATGACCACTGGCCCCAAGGTGTCAGACCTAGCCCAACATCCTTGGAAGCAGGGTCATGATCCTCATTCCAGGCACCAGCCGGCCCCCGTAGGGGCCTTTTGGACCTTGTCCTGGCGCCAGTGGCGCCAGGCTCATGCTCATAAAGGGACCCAGTCCCGGCACTGGAAGCGCCGGGCTCATATAAAAGGGATTGGTGCTTGGGTGGACTTACCTGCTGCAGACCATGCTGCCTTCCTACCTGCAGGATGAACTCTTCATCCAATCCTGCTGGGACTACTTTAACTGCTGGGTGGGGCCAGCACCACTCCCAAGAACCACATACTGGAACTCTTTTCTTACCTCTGGAGGCTGTGGAAGAAGACGCCTAAGCACGACTGAAGGCTATTTAAACCACACCCGATTGGTTTCACGTGCTCTGCGTTATTCTGCAATAGCAGCAGGACGCTCACCGTGTCGGCTCCAACTGATCTTCTTCTTCTGCACCTGAAAACAGGACAATATTCAACTTACCTTCCTGAAATCCAGCTCCAGCCTTCCGTGACATCTGAAAAGGAAAACGAGAACATTAGAGTAGCACGAGAAAATACCAGAGCTGCTCTTACCACCCGTCGGCGCCTTCCAAGGCCCCGTGCCGCGATTCTTCGTTCTCCAGCCAACTGCAACAACAAAGAATACAGGTTAGCGATAACTCCATGATATCTGCTTACCTGTGCCACGGTCTCCGCGAGCTCCGTTCTGTGCCATTTGTCCGCACCTGTAAAATACAAGAAGGACATCATTAGAGCTCAGGACTCCATTTCTACTCACGTGCCTCAAGTGGTCCTCCGGCACGATCCTTCGGCATCAGTCTTCATCGCCGGTTGCACCGCGACCTGAAAGAAAAGGGGAAAAAGACATTTAAAAGTGCATTTAGCTTCAGATGAACCTTTTGCTTGCGTGCAAAAAACTCTGGACTTTTCCACCTACCGGATCAACATACCGGACCTGCAAAGAGGCAAGATTCTGAAAGGACAATAAAAGACTCAAATAAGGCACTTACTGTTCGTGCAGCTAACAACGGTCTTGCCTTCTGGACTCTACCTCCGCAATAAAAGGCTGAACTATCGTCCAGTGAAGTAACTGGCTACAGCGCCCCTGCACAGACGCAGGATGGAGAGCGCCGCATTTACTTACCTAAGGTGAGCACGTGTGGCCTAGGGGAGTCGTAGGAGTGTCAGGAAGGGGAAAGGGCCGAAACCCCATCAGGCAGACGTTAACCCCTGTTTCCTCTCTGCCCGCAGACATCTCACTCTCTGGATTAAGATCACAGTAAGGAGGGGGCCCTTCCAGGGTGGTGCCAAAGACCTGCGAGTGACTCTGGAAGGTTCGGAGAACGCCCAGACCAGACCCGCGCCTCCGAGGGATTCAGGTGAGCGTTACAGAACGCGAAGCCTACCACAAATATCCCACCCAGGCGCAATGGAAACCTCGGATACAGACCAATTGGCCCAATTGCTTGGGGAGCTGAGGGCCGAGGTACATGCATCTCCTCAAGAAACAAATGCCTTACGAAGGGAATTGATTGTTTCCAAAGAGCGAGCGGACGACCTGGCCAGGCAATTGCTACAAATTCAAGCTGGGCAAGCACCTTTGCCTATCTCGGGAGGGAATTATCCACATACAACCTCAAGCAATCCGGTGCAGATTAATATGCCAGGGAACGTGCCCCTGGCTCCACCAGAACGTTTCTCAGGTGATCCTAGACGCTACGCAGTATTCATCAACCAATGCCGCTTGCACTTTTTGTGTAGACTCGCTGCATTCCCAACTGACCAAGCTAAAGTAGCGTTCGTACTTTCTTATCTTAGTGGAAATGCGGCTGATTGGTCCATTCCTTTAGTGACACAGGATGATCCGATCCTCCAAAACTTCCAAGACTTTCAGGCCAGTATGGAAAAGTTGTTCGCACGGCATTCACAAGGGCAGGCCTTGGACAATGAACTCCTATCGCTAAGACAAGGTAACCAAGATCTCCTGGCGTACATAGCATCGTTTAACAGACTGGTGGTTGAAACCAGGTGGCCTGAAGACAAGAGGATCACGCTTTTCCACAGGGGGCTACGTGGAGAACTTAAAGATGTCTTAGCACAGGTGGTAAATCCTCCGCAAGAGTGCTCCGATTATATCGACTTAGTAGTTCAATTAGAGTATCAACTACAGAATAGAAAGGCCGATCGCTCCAGATTTGAAACCAGGGCGTTCTCAAAGACTCAAAACCCTGCTAAAGGAAATGATTCTGTGGAACCCATGCAGATAGGCATCGTGAAAGGACCTTTAACTCAAAAGGAACGAGAAAGGCAAAGACAGTTACAGCTATGCCTCTACTGTGGGAAGTCTGGAAACTTCCTTCGAGATTGTTCAGTGAAACCAGTCAAGAAAGCCTTGGGAGCTTCCGAAAAGGATGCAAAACAACAAGAATCGGGAAACGACCTCGCCCGGCAAGCGTAGAGGTCCGCTTGCCGAGCGTAAAAACCAGTTCCTTGACCTCGCATTTCGTACTGCCTATGGTCCTCATAAGCCCCGACCAACCAGATCGTATGCATGCTATTAAGGCATTCATTGATAGCGGATCAATCGGTAACTACGTGGATCAAGATATGGCAGCTAGGATGAATCTTCCTTTGTGTCCTAAATTGGTAAAAGATGTAATCACTACAGTGGATGGTACAGAAATAGTTTCCGGACCAGTCTCTCACACCACCGTGGAAGTGACGCTGCTCTGCCAGGACGGACATCGGGAAGGAATCGTGTTTGATGTAATCAAGGCCCCGCAGTTTCAAGTAATTCTAGGAGTTCCTTGGTTGGAAAAACACAATCCTCAGATCGACTGGCGAGCCAAGGTAATCCGGTTCCCAGAGTGCGCCCAAACTTGTTATTCTCGGCCTGACATCAGGCTGGCAGCCATCGCTTCCGAGAACCTCCAATTGCCTCCTGAATATCAAGAGTTTAGTGATGTCTTCCAGAAAGATCAGGCCAACACCTTGCCTCCGCACAGGTCATACGACTGCCAGATAGACCTGATACCCGGATCCACTCCACCGTGCAGTAGAATATATGCTCTTACTGAGCCAGAAAATCTTCACCTCAGACAATACTTGGACCAGTACCTGGCTAACGGATTTATTCGTCCCTCAAAATCTCCAGCTTCTTCAGCTTTGTTCTTCGTCCCGAAAAAGGAAGGTGACCTGAGAACGTGTATAGATTATCGCGCCCTGAACCAGATTACAGTCAAAAACAGGTACCCGCTGCCTCTGATTCCCGAACTATTGGACCAAGTAAAGGGCGCCTGCATTTACACAAAACTAGATCTCAGAGGAGCCTACCACTTGGTACGAATCAGGGAGGGGGACGAATGGAAGACGGCCTTTCGCACAAAATACGGATTATTCGAGTATCAAGTAATGCCTTTTGGACTATGTAATGCACCGGCCGCCTTCCAGTTCTTTATGAATGACGTTCTCCGAGAGCTTATTGATGTTTGTGTAGTCGTCTACATTGATGACATCTTGGTATACTCCTCCTCTGAAGCTGAACACAGACGACATGTCACCGCAGTTTTGCAGAAGCTTCGCCACCATCGTTTATTTGCTAAGTTGGAAAAGTGTACCTTTCATGTAAAGGAAGTCGAATTTTTGGGGTTCATTTTATCACCCAACGGTGTTCACATGGACACAAGAAAAGTGGATACTATCACCAAATGGCCGTCTCCGACTTCGGTAAAAGGAGTACAGAGCATGTTGGGCTTCGCTAATTTTTACCGAAGGTTTATCCCCGAATTCTCTCGAATAGTCCAACCTATCACGGCTCTCCTAAAAAAGAACAAAAAATTCGAGTGGACTCCAGAGGCCGAACAAGCCTTCCAAGATTTGAAAGCCAAATTTATTTCTGCTCCAGTCCTGAAACATCCTCGTCCAGACCTTCCTTATATCGTCGAGACCGACGCATCTAGCCTTGCAATGGGGGCAGTTTTGTCACAAAGATATCCTGAAACACACCAATTCCACCCTGTGGCGTTTTGGTCCCGCAAATTTTCGGCCCCGGAAATCAATTACACAATCACGGACAAGGAACTTCTGGCAATCAAGTCCGCCTTTAAGGCCTGGCGGCATTATCTCCTAGGAGCCCGGCACACTGTCACTGTAATTACTGATCATCGTAATCTCCAATATTTGAAGTCAGCCAAGGCCCAATCTTCAAGACAACTCCGTTGGGCTTTATTTTTCGCGGAATATGATTTTGTGATAACGTTTCGGCCGGGCGTCAAAAACGGAAAAGCGGATGCCCTTTCACGAATAGGTGTTAACGAACTCGCAGCTAATCCAGAACCAGTACCCATAATCCCCGAACAAAAGATTTTGGGAGTCATCAACACAATGTCTCTTGACCACATAAAAAAGAAGATCAAGCAAGTAATAACTCCCGAAGATTCCTTGACTTGGCTGCAGAAAGGAAAGAATTTTACGATAGAACAAGATCTATTATACTTCCAAGGCAGACTTTATTTACCGTGTGATGACTTACAGAAACAGGTCATCACCTGCTATCATGATTCCTTAATAGAGGGACATCCGGGTGTAGCCAAAACCTCCGAAAAAATTAAAAGACATTTCTGGTGGCCGTCCTGGAGAAAGGATATCAAAGACTTTGTGGCCTCATGCGGCATTTGTGCACAAAACAAGAGCCAGAGAGAAAAACCAGCCGGGCTACTGCATCCAATAGACATTCCACCGTGCCCTTGGCACACCCTCTCAATGGATTTTATCACGGATTTACCCCCTTGTTCCGGATATAATACAATTCTAGTAATTGTCGATCTCTTTTCAAAGATGGCTCATTTTGTTCCACTGAAAGGATTACCCACAGCTTCCATTCTAGCCCGAGAATTCCTTGAAAACATGTTCGCTTGCATGGGTTCCCTTTAGTCCTAATCTCTGATCGAGGGAGCCAATTCATTTCCCGTTTCTGGAGGAGTTGTTGTCGTCTTGCACAAATTGACGTGCGACTCTCTACCAGCCACCACCCTCAAACTGACGGACAGACTGAGAGGACTAACCAAACTCTGGAACAGTATCTTCGTTGCATGTTACAACAATCAGAGGGTACTTGGAGGGACATTCTTTGGATTGCTGAATATGCGTACAACAACTCAATACATACCGGAACAGGTAAAACTCCTTTCTTCCTGTTGTATGGGGTTCATCCTCGGACCTCTAATTTAGATCCGCCTCAAGATCTAGGAACACCCGCTGTGGACCATCTTCATGCGACCATAACTCAAACATTTAAGGAAGCCATCGCACACCTTCAACGAGCCAAAGAATCTTATAAGAAAGGTGCTGATCAACATCGGAAAGAGGCCCCTCAGTACCAAGTAGGAGACCAAGTCTGGCTGTCTACTAAACATCTATCTCTAAAAGGACCACGCTCCTTTAACCCAAAGTACTTAGGACCCTACGCGATCACGGCTGTGATAAATCCTGTGGCAGTTAAATTAGAATTGCCCACTCGAAAGAAAATACACCCTGCATTCCATGTTTCACTCCTGAAACCTATGCAACCCGGAACCCGTATGACTAAACCTCCAGAGCCCATCCAAGTAGACGGAGAAACCGAATACGAGGTTCAGAACATCTTGGATTCTAAATTTTTCAAGTCAAAACTGTATTACCTGATTGATTGGAAAGGGTATGGCCCCCAGGAGAGATCTTGGGAACCTTCAGAAAATGTCCATGCTCCTCGTCTAATCAGAAAATTTCATCGGACCTTCCCCAACAAACCAAAGCCTCCGGGGAAGACCAATTTGGGAGGGGCCTTGAGGGGGGGTGCTGTCATGACCACTGGCCCCAAGGTGTCAGACCTAGCCCAACATCCTTGGAAGCAGGGTCATGATCCTCATTCCAGGCACCAGCCGGCCCCCGTAGGGGCCTTTTGGACCTTGTCCTGGCACCAGTGGCGCCAGGCTCATGCTCATAAAGGGTCCCAGTCCCGGCACTGGAAGCGCCGGGCTCATATAAAAGGGATTGGTGCTTGGGTGGACTTACCTGCTGCAGACCATGCTGCCTTCCTACCTGCAGGATGAACTCTTCATCCAATCCTGCTGGGACTACTTTAACTGCTGGGTGGGGCCAGCACCACTCCCAAGAACCACATACTGGAACTCTTTTCTTACCTCTGGAGGCTGGGGAAGAAGACGCCTAAGCACGACTGAAGGCTATTTAAACCACACCCGATTGGTTTCACGTGCTTCGCGTTATTCTGCAATAGCAGCAGGACGCTCACCGTGTCGGCTCCAGCTGATCTTCTTCTTCTGCACCTGAAAACAGGACAATCTTCAACTTACCTTCCTGAAATCCAGCTCCAGCCTTCCGTGACATCTGAAAAGGAAAATGAGAACATTAGAGTAGCACGAGAAAATACCAGAGCTGCTCTTACCACCCGTCGGCGCCTTCCAAGGCCCCGTGCCACGATTCTTCGTTCTCCAGCCAACTGCAACAACAAAGAATACAGGTTAGCGATAACTCCATGATATCTGCTTACCTGTGCCACGGTCTCCGCGAGCTCCGTTCTGCGCCATTTGTCCGCACCTGTAAAATACAAGAAGGACATTATTAGAGCTCAGGACTCCATTTCTACTCACGTGCCTCAAGTGGTCCTCCGGCACAATCCTTCGGCATCAGTCTTCATCGCCGGTTGCACCGCGACCTGAAAGAAAAGGGGAAAAAGACATTTAAAAGTGCATTTAACTTCAGATGAACCTTTTGCTTGCCTGCAAAAAACTCCGGACTTTTCCACTTACCGGATCAACATACCGGACCTGCAAAGAGGCAAGATTCTGAAAGGACAATAAAAGACTCAAATAAGGCACTTACTGTTCGTGCAGCTAACGACGGTCTTGCCTTCTGGACTCTACCTCCGCAATAAAAAGCTGAACTATCGTCCAGTGAAGTAACTGGCTACAGCGCCCCTGCACAGACGCAGGATGGAGAGCGCCGCATTTACTTACCTAAGGTGAGCACGTGTGGCCTAGGGGAGTCGTAGGAGTGTCAGGAAGGGGAAAGGGCCGAAACCCCGTCAGGCAGACGTTAACCCCTGTTTCCTCTCTGCCCGCAGACATCTCACTCTCCGGATTAAGATCACAGTAAGGAGGGTGCCCTTCCAGGGTGGTGCCAAAGACCTGCGAGTGACTCTGGAAGGTTCGGAGAACGCCCAGACCAGACCCGCGCCTCCGAGGGATTCAGGTGAGCGTTGCAGTTGTTTTTGGGTCAGGCAGGGGGCCAATTCCACACAGACTCTGGTAATATGTGGTACAATCACTTGCCAATGTTAGGGAGAGAGAGAGTTAATGGAACATGTTATGTATGCTGCCTGATACTTCCGGCAATGGGAACACCAAGAACATTCATACCACGAGAGGTGCAGGCAAAAAAGGCACTGTGTGAAGTTACCGGTCTTTTTCAGGGTTGGATGATCACTGTACAGTGGGTGGAGAAAGGGGAGATGGTGCATGATGACAACTACATAAAGATGAGGAAGATGGCAGAGAACCCCAAGATGAGGGACATGGTGTTGCACTTCGAGGGGGGGGACCACAAAGGGGGAGGTCATGTTCACAGCAGACGACATGCACACATGCCTCAACACATTAGGGCATTCCAATCCCTGGTGTAGGACTCGCTCATTGATGCACATTGAAGGGGCGGTTTTCTTCAGAGGTGAATGGTGGAGGGGGTGATGAGCTGCAGGGCAAAGGGTCTGGTGGGGTTCGGGCTGGAGGCGGTAACTGCCATTAACGCATCCTGTTTGAAAACAGGGGAAGGGAATGTGCATGCTCTCACTTGGATAATGAACAACAAAACACCTGTTACAAAAGAACCACCCACACATCCTTCTTTGTGTTTCAGAGCACAGGGCACTGTCAACTTGGGAGAGAATGAAGATTGCACCTAGGTGCTGGAACTACCCAGTATGCGAGAACGGACCTCTACCATTAAGGACCGATTGTGGGCCTGTGGGCCCAAGGCCTATCTCCCGTTACCACCACGTTGAGCCGGCTTATGCTCTCTCGCAGCACTACATATACTCCAGCATTGGTAGTGCCTCATTCAGATGTTGCCCCCTCAATGTCCACACTGTTGCCAAACTGTCAATCGAAGAGCATTCCTTTACCAAGCATTCTTTTGAGGAACACTTGCATAATAATAGCTTGCCTACTGAAAAGGATACTGGACATTTGCGCCCTAGGCTTACTATTGAAAAACTGTCAAATGCTAGATACAGAAACTTGCATCCTAGGTAATTTTTCCCTGCTGTTTGGAATGATAGCTCTGCTGGTGCTAGCATGGTACAGGAAGAAGGAGTAGCCCAAAACGGAAAGGAAAAGGAGAAGGGAGAATAATTATACATCTCAGAAATTGTCAGAATTGTTGCCTGAGATACCAACAGAGTTTAGATTATTGTATTCAACCGCTACCTTTTTTGTATCTTTTTTAGCACCAGGTTTTCAAGGAGCTGCAAATGCTAAATGGCTCCAGATATCCAGGTGGGAGCTTTTGCAACTAGAAAATGCAACTGACAGGGTGTGGGGGGTAAATTCAAAATGAGAGTGTCGTAGGGCAGTGCGGTTGATGACCCTATTAAACAAGTACTTATTGGTCCTGTTGACTGCTGTGGAATGGGGTGTTTGTGCAAAGATTTGAGCAAGCTGCTTCACACTGAAACCAGATAACGATGAACAAAATGGGAGTTCAACCGTAGCCATAAATGCCTTGCACAAACTGCACACGACAATGGAAGAAGAATTGAGCCGGGTCATCAAGGAAGATTGCTATGATGCCATTTTTTCATGGCAACCCACGTGGTTGGCTCAGGTCCTGAAGGTATTGGTTTCTGTCCAAGTAGTGGTGATCCTTGATCCAAGTAGCGCTGTGTTGTTGGGTGAAGGAGGGGAGGAAGTTGGAGAAAGAATGGGAAGTAAGCTGGGGTCAAGAAGGGGTAGGATGTTTAATTTGGGGATAACAAAGGAACAGCAAAAGAGTGGCAAGAGGGATCATGGCTGGTAAAGGTGGGGAAAATGGTTGACACTGCAGATGTGTTTTTTACAGCACCACCGGACCCTGACTATTATGAAACACACTGGGTTAGCTGCATTTGTGGGGACAACTGTGTTTTCCTCCCCGAGTCCCTACAGGAATTTGTGGAGGAGGGCTGCAGCTTGCGGGGTCTCTGGAAGATGTGAGTGAAGAAGAAGGATGAAAAAGGAGGGGCGGTGGAGGAGTTGCTTGTTACTGACGTAAGAAAAGGGGGGTGTTCAGATTTAGGTGCATCGTCCCCACATGGGCACAAGTACCACCTGACGATGATTATCTAACAGGGCATCAGGGCCCTGGCAGTGACATAATTACCATATGTCACAAGAACAGTAGAAGGGCGCATAGGTTTAGGGTAACAATCGAGAAGCAACAATATAGCACACAGTGGGAAATCATTGCTTTTTACATAACACAGGGGGTGATTGCATTTAGAATTCTGGTTTTTCCAGCATTGTGGCACGGTACATGACAATGCATTGCTTGGATGCATTGCCCTTCATAGAGAGGGTGTGACACTTTATTTTAATGTAGCAAATTGCCCTGTGTCTAAGCATGACCCATAGCATACAGCATGACATATTTCTCAGCCCACGGCTATACGACATGATTGCAGAAACATCTGGTGCATGCTGTCACATTCCTGCACGCATCATACTCCATAGAAAACACACAGCACATTGTGTGACACAAATGCCCGCAGCACAGCGCATGATGCCACATTTTTGAGTTACATGGCAACTAGACAGAAGCTGCACAGCTAAAGAAAATTCACATTTTCAGTGGCAGCACATACACACCTACACGCACATGCGCAGCTCACTGCGTTCTATTTCCCACCAAAAGGGCGTGTGCACTTTTTTCTTTTGGTAGTTTTAGAACACATGGTGCCTGATTCACAGAAGCGTTTTATAATGGCGCAAACCCATTGGAAAATGCTCTGTGAATCAGGCCCATAATATGAAGCACATGGCACAGCATTATTATGTGTTCTGTGCCTGTAGGGATGCTAGGGTATATGAGCAAGAGCTCTGCCATTTTCTTTATTAGGCCTTAGTTAGAGGCACTAAGCTGCTATTATAGTGTATTAGGCCATAGTTGGTAGCTGATTGAATTTGGACTTGTCGTGCAAAAAGGCTGAGACCACAAGGGCAGGTGGAGAGGGCTTTGAGGTCATTGCTAGCTCTTTATTTGCAGGTAAGTGTTTCTCAAGGTACGAATGCCTGGTCTCGGACAACAAGTACTGCCTCATCAGATTGGGAAATAATACATAATATTTGTGAAGGCTTCTCAGGCAGCCACAAAATGAAATGTGCTGAATAATATGGAGTAATCTGCAGAAATGATGGTCCAGGAGCGGTGATAAGCAGTTAATGCTTTTCCTAGAAGGCTATTCATTGCATGAATTGTACTAAAAGGCAGTGTATCAGTACTGGCAACATGTGACAAAATAGGGAGCTACATAGTGAGCAGGTGCAGACAGTAGAAATGGGAAATGAATAGATGAGTTGTGCGCCATGTTGGATTGTTGCCTATTGGTCCATCTCGGTGGGACATTGCGGCCCCAATTGCCTGAGGGGACATGGTCCAATCAAAATGAAGCCCCTTATCGAACTGTTTCGGGGAGATTGAATTGGTGCATTTTTTGAGTTGATCAAGGGTGGTGTGACCCTGTGGGGATGGGTGGTAACCTTTTTGTGATGCAATGGTAACTGCCAATAGTTTTCTGCTAATATATAGTTATGTTAATGTCCTGTTCACAGCTATAAAATGTTGAGCCCCCAAGAGGCGGGTCGAAGTGTGTTTGTTCTGTTCATCTTCCCGGCCGTGAGGTACAAATAAATGTTGTGCTTTTTTCTTGCATGTGGTGCACTCCTTTTTGAGTTTTTGTGGATTGTTCTTTTCCTGCTTTTGGACCTGAGTGGGAGTGCCCCTACCTCCACACATTGACAAAACTTTGCATATTGTTAGACCATGACGTCTATCATAAAATAACAATTAGCTTTGCCTGATTGCTGCCATCAAACCCTGACAATTCAGAGTACTGCTGGGAGGAACTGGCTGTTCCTTGTTGTGAAATAAATCTGAGTTGTCAAAAGGGGATAAATATGAGCTGCTGTATTTAACAATATGTGCGTCAACTTCATGTGTTATCCAAACACCTATGGCTCCTCCAAGTTCTCTGTATAATCCGACCTCTACTAGGTTTACTGTGGTCCTGCCATCACCAACGGTGCATGTTCTGGTCTGCCAAAATGTGTCCCACTTCTCAGTCATGCTCCGAACTGATGCTCTAGTTAGACGTCTGAGTCATGCACATATCTGCACACTCTTTACAAGGAAAAGGGTGAACAATGTCCCGATTGCTAAGATGTGTGCTTTTGGGGCCTGAAGTCACTCTTGACTGCTATCGGTATGGAAAGGCCTACTAAGGAAATACAACGTGTTCAATGGCCTTTAGTACCATATGACTCATCCATGAAATTAAGTACTTTTTGCAAATGGTACTAATAGCAATAATGCTCTTGCCATCAGGCTTTCCTGGGTGGCAAAACAGCCTTTGAACCCAATAATGGCCTACACTCTGGCCTTATCTAGGCCAGAGAGCTGTCGCTGCCTCAAAAGCCTACCATTTCTGGTGTCATTGCTAAATTATTACTTACAAATACAAGTCTCTAGGCAAGACCATTTACAACGTGCACTTCCTGTTTAGTTTTGAATATTATGTGGTGCTTTCCGCCACGTATAAGCCAAAACTACTGCATTGGAGTACAGACAATTGCAAAATGGGATGTGGGGAAGGACACACAGTATGTGGGCATTGTTTGGCTTCAATCAACGAATTGACTACCCATCACCATGCTAATCAATATAGCCATTCGCACCCACTACTTGCTACTCCCCGTCCGAAGCACCTACTCCTGGGATATCTCTGAGCTCACCCTATCATGGAGCAACATTAAACCTTGTGCTGTATGTGGCCTGTTAATGTTATTATTTTTAAGCAGAATTCTGAGAACGAATGGCTTATTTACAGCTCTAAATGTGCTGTAATTAAATGTTCTTAACCACATATGCCATCAGCTTCTTGATTTATAAACAGTATTGCTGTCCTTACATCTGTTCCTTGCATTGAAGTCCAGTTAAAAAAAAGTAGAGACAATGCAACATTTTTGGCTTATTTCTAGGTATTAGGTAGGAATTCCTACCCAATTGCAAAAATTGCAAAAACTTTCAATGTAAGTAGAATTGAGCCGATAGAAACCAAAGGTGGGGGAATCTGCTTTCCTTAAATCCTTCCCTTTTTATTGGGTGGGTGGGGCAAAACTATATGATCGATCCTAAGCCTATTAAACTAAAAATATTAATCTAATTAATTCCCCTTGGCAGAACACCACAGGGTGACTTCTGTTCAAATTCAAAATTAACAAAGCTTATTCCCAGTGTGCGCTGAAAACAATAGACTGTCATTTTATTGGGTAATCCTATTGGTCCAGATCCCCAACACAGACCTTTCATTGGAGGGAGTCTGAAATCCAAAATTCTCAAATTATCCCAATGTGTTTCTGTCCAGCTTCCTCAACACAGGCCTTTAAATGGAGGGGGTCTAAAATCCAACATTCTCAAATCATCCCAATTGTTACTGTCCAACTTCCCCAACACAGACCTTTCAGTGAGGGGGTTCTGAAAACAAACTGCTAAATCACCCTGTGATTATTTTAAATCAAACGTGTGAGTGACATCATAATTGCCATATGCACTTGTACCAATCCATATATATCAAACTGCTAGCCTTTTAAGCATGCAGGAAAATCGAAATTGCACAGCACTACATATGTGACTTTTGATCATTGGCCAGTTTGATTATTTCTTGAAGTGTAATCTTTAGAAAGTTGTGAGTTGTGTTTTACCAACCATCTTGCATGATTTATTTGTGTAACAAAAAGATTAACTGTGAGACACAAAGAAGGTTTTTTTGGGATCTCTATTATCTATTTTCCGAATAAATACAAATATATTTCCTATACCCCGGCCTGGTTCTTAGCTCACTGTAGGCACAGAGGGGCAGATTTGTGTGGCTCTATATAAGTCTTCAGTAAGGCAAGTGCTAAAATACCTAAATGGTTTCATTGAGTTTGCATCTAATTACATTAGATTAATTGCTCAGGGTTACATTGAACATTCATACAGAATATTCCTCCTCAAATGAGATTGAGATTACTGTAAGAGGAAAAACATACATTAGGCGTCACATGAAAGCCGAAGAGGAACGTTATGTTTACCAAGGTAAGACGGACCCCAGAACTTGTTTAGTTAAACAGCATAGTTTTTAGTGCCTTCCTGAAGGCTTGGTGGGAATCAATACACCTCATGTGAAGAGGAAGAGAGTTCCAGTGCGTTGCTGCCAGGACTGGGAAGCTGGACCCACCGGTCTGCATTCTCTGTGATTTGGGCATGGAGTCCTGTTGGCATAGGCAGATCTTGTAGGTCTGGCTGAGGTGGGTTTGATAATTCTCTAAGCAAGGTATACGGGTGCTAGTTTACGGACACATTTATGTGTGTTGTGGTGTTATATCACCATAACACCATAGCAATTTGTATGATGGTAATTTTGGTTGCTGTCCTTTCGGTGCCACTGATTCTTGTTACCCATTTGTCGGAATGTTGACCGTGATGTCACAGTCCACTCCTCCAAGGTTCTAATTCAGGAATTAGATGCGTTTTTTCTCCATGTTCATGAACAAGGTTCTTGTCCCCGCCACCCATGCCACCATGAATGCTGACAGTGCCAGATTCTACACAAATGATGGTTTTCCAATTGTAGACAGAACACTGTGTTGTATTAGGTTCTGGGGCACATAGACCAAACTGGCTGCCTTCTGAGGAAGCAGAATGTTTTATCTGCAATGAGTGAGCACGGACACAGCAGTATAAGGGTAGGAAAGGTTTTTCGTAGGACCCCCCACAGGAGTTTGTCCACTCATCTCACACCTTAATATCTGTTCTGGAATCCACCCATACGTGGATAGCTTCCAGAACCGACACCAGATCCAACAATACTGCATTTCCCTATATCGGGGTGTGCCATTATGGTATTAAATAATAAATGTTCTTCTAGTAATATACAAAACCATTCTTGAAATTAGGAACTATTCTTCTATTCCGTCTTGAATGCCAGTTGACAGAACTTCTCCCTTCATCACTCTATATGCTACTTCTAACTCTGTTACTTTTTGTATCTGCATCCTTTGATCCTGATTCTTCACTCTGCCTTGACCCATGCTGAAGATTTAGCATTCCCTCGAGTTTTGCCTGTAAATCTTTCACTTTTGCTATGCTTTCTAAAGACTGCTTCTGTCCATTTTCCAGTGTCACAGGCTTCCCTCCAAATTCTATGATCTTCTGAGGCTCCTTGTATTTTGATAGACCTTTTAATATTTTCCGGGATTCTTCACTTAGACCCTGTCTCCTTTTGATACTTTAAAGAGGGTAGGCAATGTGCATGACTGATATTTACTGACGGCCCAATACTGAGATACATTCATTAATGAAGGTCTGTGCAGTGTAAGTCTGTCAAACGCATGCCAAACTCATGCCAAACGTGCCAAGGCTGGCTTCACCCTCACCTAGCAGACCCCCCCTTCTAGGTGGGAGTTTAGAATGTGGACTACTGAGTAGGACACGGGGCATCCATCTTTTGTGCCCCCTTTCGACTCCATCTTGGGTAAACAGGCCTCACTGCGATAGTACAGCAATGCTCAGCTCCCCTTCCACCGCAGCAGCCAAGGACAGAGACACACACACACAAGGCGCACAGGCAGCTGGCTGGCCCCCACCCTTGCACTCCCCCTGTGAATGAAAAGTTCTGCGCTCCCATTCTCACGCTGAAGCCGGAGAAAGTTGCAACAAACAATATGATACAGTTTTCTTCCTCTGAAATCACTGCTGGCATGAGAACCAGCATGTGAACCAGGATGAGCTAAGCACTTTCTGCTTGTTCGTCCCCATAAACGTGCAAGCCACCCACCCCCATTTAGAGCAATTTATTGCCATCCTGACCCTGCGCTCCCTATAAGGTATTTCTTTCAAGTGCCAGACCCTCACCTGTGCTGCGAAACCCACCCAACACACCCACTGCTAACCTTAAGCATCTTGCCACAATATATGTTTTTACTTATACTAATAGGTCTAAAACTTAGGAGATATGTGAAACACAGCTTGATTCTTTTTACATGCACAATAAAGGTCAAGGCCTCCAAATAAAACCACGAATGACCCAATTGTACTGACAATAATTACTATGTGTGACTTGTGTAGAAATATGAAAAGTAGCATAAAATGTTTAGATAATTTGTTATTTAGTGTTTTTCAAATGCAACATATTAGCTTAGGTAGTGACCACAGTGACCGGACCCTGACCTGCGTGGAGCACAAGATATTTGACATCTGTCATCTCGTCAACCACTCAGAAACCAGAAGGAAGAGATGCCACCCACACCTACAGCACCACACCACCTGGCCAATCGGGTCCATTTAGTATTTTTTGTTAGAGTTACTTTAATTGATATAAATATGAGTAATGATGTAAATGGAAGGTGGGTTTTTTTGGGTTAATTCCTAGCTGGAGAAATAAACCATCCTTTGAACTCTTGCAGCCGGGTGTCAGTGCCTCATTCTCCGACAGGGGTTGTGTTGGTTATTTTATTTTCTCTCACACATAGTAAGCCGGGGAAAGGCACCTACATTTTTGGTGACCCCCGCGACGTGATTTAGAGAGGTGCCTCAAGGCTTGCACCGCATGGCAGTAAAATCCAGGACGCCCCCAGCAAGACCATCGACTCCGCGGTTGACCAGACTGTGCACATCAAGAAGAAAGGGTCAAGGGTTGACGAATACCCGACCGAAAAGACTGCTCGCCAAGGCAGGCCACGGCTTGGTTGGGGGACGGACCTGAGCGAGGTCCGGCCGTGAGCGGCGACCCTCAGAGTACCTGATTGAACACGTGGAGTCCCGGTTGCAAAGACCCCAAAGGAAGGTACGGGGAAATACGGGAAGAAGGGAATTAGCAAACAAAGGGAAGGTAGTTAAGAATTCGGTCTGTGTGAGTGATGGCAAGGCTTTTTTGATCTATCCTGGAAGGGGCCCCTAAGGGACCCTGACATCTATGGAAACAAGGCGGGTCACCACACACGATAGAGACGCCAGACACGAGGTTGTATTCCCAAAGCTAGGGTTTTATTGCAAAGCAAAAGTCTCAGTTGGCCAACTCGGTCTCACGCCCCGCGACATGTATTTCTAGACCTCGAGGGACGCAAGAGAGTGAATTACGTACATTAGTTATATATATACAAAAGGCATATGAAACAATCAGCTATGACATGTTTAACACCCCTCTTTATTGGGTTTCTTTGAACTTGGTGTGATGATGGACATCTCCGACCACTATGACACCTTCAAACATCTATTCTAGTAACAATTTGCAATTTGTGAGTGCACAGGCATCTTTCGGTTATTGAATAGAACACGGTGCTTCTGTTCTTGGAAGCAAACTACATACGGGGGGGTTGCATTCCGGACCTTGCTATCTATCAGGTGCTATTCGCGTCCTGGGAGCCGACATGCTCTTAGCGGGCTCAGCAAAGGGGGGCCGTTAGAAAAGCATAATTCAAGCCTTTAGCAGTATTATTCTAACATATTGTACCATATAACGAGACTGGCTGGCAGCTGTGAAATGATTAAATGCCCTGCAGCTATGCT
The DNA here is from genome assembly GCF_040938575.1 of Ambystoma mexicanum. NCBI lineage: Eukaryota > Metazoa > Chordata > Amphibia > Caudata > Ambystomatidae > Ambystoma > Ambystoma mexicanum. The sequence goes on from NC_090928.1 coordinate 1,023,094,250, forward strand.
TCAAGGCTACATTAAGAAGGGAGCTGGGCATTCTTCCTGGCGCTGCCTATGTTTGTGTTTCAGCGAACTCTTGTTATCCTCTCGGCCCTGCGGCCTTGTCCTTTTCACATACAGACAACAATGTTCCACAGTCGAGCAGTGTAAGCGGAAAATATACTGCAAAGCAATAGGAACAGAAAGCAATGAGCAATGGTTAGAAAACAAAATGGCGATTCTTGTTACATCAAAATGGCCGTTCATTGGCAAACTCGAAAACCTATATTCTGTCGTATCGTGCATGAGACGGTTGGTCCACGGCCACCAAAATGCGTTTGCGGTCTCAAATTAGAGGTATCGTATTTCTAGACTGACAAACCCTCCTTTGGCCGTATGCCAAACGTCTCATCTATTTATTGAAACCTCCTCTAGTGATGATGAATCTGAAGTACTTATGTCTGAGTCTCGCATGCTATCGTGGACATCATTGTCTTCATCAATATCTATTGCCATCAACTCTTTCACTACTCTCATCTCATTTGGGTCTGGGCTAGTTCGATCATGAGGTTGTTTTTTCTTTGTTATCATATGCATGCATCCTTCCGTACATCCCTCAGTTACCTCAGCACAAACTATGGGTAAACAATGTATACAACAACAGCACGTTAGGAATATTCCAAACACCACTACTAATATTGAGATCAACTTCCATCCCCAAGATCGTAGTATTCCCCAAAACCAAGATCCTATTCCCCAGCTCCCTTCTCCAGTGGGGAGTTCAGAGCTTAGAAGGTGCATTTTCTTTATTGGAATAATCATCGACATAAACGCAACATGCTGATCCCACTATTTTGCAAATTCCCCCACGATCAACCAGGATTACATCGAGAGCCATTCTATTTTGCAGTGTCATTAACCTGATTCCTCTTTCTTCCAACGTCATGTTAAATAATATATCTGTTGTTGTGTTTATTGTATTCTTTAGGATTCTGGACAGTTGCCTTATATTATAGGAGTTCACTATCTGTCCTAAGAATGGAATTAATGATTTTGCTACATCAGTTGCTATTAAAACCCCTTTGTCAGTCCTTTTGACTCTAGTTCTAGATAATCTGGCCCTGGCTGCTGTTTCTAAGAGGAATACTCCCGGGAACAGTAGCCCTAGGTAACATGCACCTCCCCAGTTTCTGGGCAACCAAGGGTATGCTTTCTCTCCACATATAAAATAAACTGGATCACCTGCGTATACTGGTTCTATTTCCCATTTTAGTACCACTTTATTCATCCAACCAGTATATGTTCCGACTGAAAAAGAGCCTTTCTGTTTTAGACAAAAAGGGACAGTTCTTGGGCTATAATTCACCGTGTAAAATGGGGGAATTGCATCTTTGTTCCCTTCTGTTCTTACACGAAATGTCATTACAGATGTTTTTTCTGGCGGGGACAATCTATCTCGTCTATTTTGTCGTGTTCTCTTCCGTGTACTTTTCCTCGTGGACTCTGGGGCTATTACTTGTGCTTTATGGAAAATGGAACAACCCACAGGCTTCATTATTATCTCCTCAAACTCATTCATGTTGGTTCTGTCTAATTGACCCATACTACTCTTATTCCACTTCCCATAGAACATTGCACCTAAAGATGCACTTCATGCAGAACTTAATGGTAATGGCTGCACACACCACCCTATTCCTTTCCCAGCATGCTGTGGTAAATGGGCACATACCCAGCAGTTTGTTTTCTTTAGGATTGCATGTGTCATGTTCATTATCAGAAGTAAGGTGTTATTTCTAAAACCTTCCCTGTGTTTTTCTTCCATTGGGGGTAGGGTATAAGTGATCACCTGAACCGGGCTTTCAGTAATGGATATATTAATTATTGGTAAAAACATTTCTAATGGGTATATTGTTTCTACCCACCATAATAATAGGGCTGTCGATATTGGTGCTACCACACTCTTAAAGCACATTATTATCGTTAGTGTCAGCATACAATTTGTTTTACCATGCGTTTTTCTTAACCTTATAGTCTTCATAACTGACTCATTCTCAGCGGTTGTAGTGCAGGAGGAGGCTGGAACTGGTCCCGGCATGTTTCTCGTCGTCCTTCTTCTTCCTTATCACAGTTCGTTGTGGATATCTCTCTTCGTCGCGCTTGCTCTGATATCTATAAGTTCAATAGAATTATCACAATTCAGTTTTGCCTGTCCTTTTTAGCCTGGATTCGATTATTTGTTTTTTGGCGAGATCACTTGTCCCTTCTTATACTGCTCAGAGGACCTTTGATCAGTTATTGCCTCAGTATCATGTGCGCCCAGCTTGTCCGCTCTGGTTCCGGACACATGTACTGTTAATCAATTATCTCACTTGCCATAGTACCATGTGCGCCCAGCTTGTCCGTTCTGGTTCAGGACACATGTACTTTTTATGATCGCACCGAGGAGCTGCGAGTCTTGAATTGTCCGACTTGCACAATTCTCACGCTTCTCTCCTCTACACCCCTGGTTCCTTCTCCGTCCATGAGCTGAACCAGAGGTTGACATAAACACCAAACACAAAAAAAAAAGAATGCGGATCACTTTGCCTTCCGAGGCCGCAGGTTGTATCGCCTTGCTCCTGGTATCGTATGATCTGTGAACAGTGCCGGTGCACTTTCAGATTCAGGCTTGAATTCAGCCTGTGGCGCTACTGCAGGCGCTGGTGTGCGCCGCGCCAATGATGCAAATCCGTTTTTTGGTGTGCTGGCAAGTGCTGGTGGGCGCCAAAGGGGTACACAATTTGGTTTTGCTGCTATCTGCAAGGCAGATTTCACATCGGTCAGCAGTGATGTCGATTCTGCTGGGCAACGGTGGGGCACTTTTCGCCCTTCCCCCTTTTTGACAATCGTCTCAGGCTTTGTTTCGAGTTTCACTTCACGTTTTGGCAGATCAAGTGGCTGCTCACTGGCAACAGTTTCTTTCGATTCTGGGACCGCTGTTTCTTTCTGGTCAGCAGTGTCAGGCAAGACTTTCAGTGCACTTGGAATCTTTTTGGCATGGGTGGCATGGATCCACGACTTCCTTCCATCCACCTGTATTGCCGTCTGCGTCACCAAAAGTACTTGATGGGGCCCTCGCCACCTGGGTGCTAATGATGACTTTCTTTCAAAGTTTTTTAGCAGCACCCAGTCTCCTGGCTCCAGCACGTGCCCCGGACCGGCATACCGTACGGGTAATGCCTCCTGCACCTGCTGATGAATCAAACGCAATTTCTGCATTAAAAGGCCACAATAAGTACTAAGCACAGGATGTTCTATCTCACTAATTCGTTTTGGCTGAGGTGCGCACAAAACATTTGACGGCCTCCCCATTATGATCTCGTATGGGGAGAGCCCAGTTTTAGTCTGTACAGACGTATGCATGCATAATAGTGCTATTGGTAATGCATCCACCCAACTCAACTTGCTTCCCACACAAATCTTGCTAATCTTTGATTTAAGAATCCCGTTGTGCCTCTCCACAAGACCGGCAGAACTCGGATGCCTTGAACTATGGAATCTCTTATCAATCTGGAGACCTGCACATATCTGTAACACCACTGCACCCACAAAATGCGGTCCATTATCGGAAATAGGACACGGGGCAAGCCAAATCTGGAAAAATACTCCTTCAACATTACTTTTGCTGTAGTCATTGCTGTGCAATGTTTTAAAGGATATGCCTCCACCCATTACTGAATGCACAGATTACCATCAAGACATATTTTAAGTTTTGGCACCTCTCCATCTCTATGAAATCAAAATGAACTACCTCAAACGGCATGGAGGGCGGGCCAAAACTGCCTGTTGGTGTCACTGTTCCCTTTCCTACATTGTGTTGTAAACACGTGATACAGTTCTGCACCAACCTCTCTGCATTCTTTTTTATTCTTTACATTCTGCTATACTGTAGAAAGGTGCTGTATCATTTTCTTTGCACAGATGTGCGTAGGGCTGTCGCCATTGTGACCATTGCAGTCACATATGAATTTGGCAACATCCAGTTTCTAGTTTCCTTGTCCACCCAACAACCCTCCAAATCCAACTCAGCAGATCCCTCTGCCCATCCCTGTATTTCATCGGCCATAGCCTCGGCCTGCATTTCTTTGACAGTCGCAACTCCATCTTCTATCATACAGGGTACTTCCTCTGTCTGAACCGTCATCATCTAGGTATTCAAATCAGTGTCAGTTTGTTTCGCAATCCTGTCTGCAAACGCGTTTCCCTCTCCTATTTTGCATGTTACTTTTTTATGTGCCTCGCATTTCACTATTGCTAGGCGCTCTGGAAACGTGAGTGCAGACAGCAATCGTACAATCAAAGGGCCATGTTGAATTCTGGCACCATGTGATGTCAGAAACCCTCTCTCAGCCCAGAGTCGACCAAAGTTATGAACCACTCCAAATGCGTACTGACTATCAGTATATATATTCACATTCAAATTTTCAGAAATCTCGCAGGCTCTGGTTACTGCTATTATTTCCGCGGCTTGTGCTGAATTATAGGGGATTCTTTTACTTTCTACAATACTCTCTAGGGTAGTGATAGCGTATGCGGCAGTTGTCGTGCCATCTGGTAATTTAAAACATGAGCCGTCACAAAATAACTCTCCATCCGGCTATTTCTGTGGAATATCACTTAAATCAACTCTCCCCTTGGTTTCTTCCTCAGTGACCATTAAGCAATCGTGGGGGGGTGATTCATTCTTCCAAATTTCTTTTATGGTTAGTGGCATTAATTCTGCAGGATTCAAAGCGCTACACCTCATAATTTGGATATGGGGTGCGAACAAGATAATCTCATATCTTGTCAATCTAGCAGAGGTGAGGTCTTGCGTCTGTGTCCTATTTAATAGAAGGTCTATGGTATGTGGCACCATCAAAATTAAAGTGTGCCCCAATACCATCCCTTCCGTTTGTTTCACTGACGCAGCAGCCGCCGCGACATATCGCAAACATCGTGGTAGTGCGCGCTACACGGTCCAGCGCAGAAGAAAAAGAAAAATAGCCGCACGGCCTATTTCTTCCAGTGTCAAAACCGCCAATGCACATCCTTCACTTTCACAAACAAATAGTCTAAAAATGTTCTTATAGTTCGGCGTGCCCAAAACTGGAGCCGAGCATAATGCAGTTTTCAATCCATCAAATATAAAATGCTCTCTGACATTCCTCATCCCACTGCAAAGGCATAATCGCATCTTTTCTAGTCAAATTCACTAATGGTTTCACAATTAACGCAAAATTACCAATCCATTGTCGGCAATATAAAGCCATGCCTATTATGGCTCTGACTCCTTTTTGTGTCTTTGGAATAGGCATACAAGAACTACTTTCTATGCCTTCTGGTGTTAGTCTTCTCCCTCCTTTCGAAAGTAGGTAGCCCAAATAAGCTACCTCCTTTCGATTATACTGAAATTTCTTCAAACTAGCTTTATGGCCATGTGCCGCTAGGTGTGACAGTAGTAATACAGTGCTTTCTTTACAAATCTCCTCTGTGTCTGCAGCTAGCAATAAATCATCTATGTATTACAAAAGTACACAACCCACGGGTAATTCCAGCATGTCTAGCTGTTCTTTTAATGCTCTACTGTAAATACTTGGTCTTTCCGTATAACCTTGCAGAATCCGCGGGAATGTAAATGATCGTCCTAATGTGAACGCGAACAAATATCTACTGTCCTTGTCCACTGGAATACTAAAGAATGAGATTTTCAAATCTATTACACTAAAATATTCTGCTGAAACAGGTATCATTGTCAGAATTGTAGTGACGTCTGGCACTAGAGGAAATTGCGGATCTACTACCTTATTCAATGCGCGTAGATCAATTATGAAACGGTATGGTACCTCATTACCTCCTTTTTTATAAACCGAAAGAATTGGGCTGTTACATTTACAACCTGTGATTTCCTCAATTACCCCTAATTTCACCAAATCGGTAACAATACTCTTCAATCCTTTCTCACCTTCAACCGAAATTTTGTATTGGGGCATTCGCGGTAGGGTAACACCTTCTTTTAAAATAATCTTTACTGGCTCTATCTTTAAACATCCCACATCGTTGTCATGCATTGCCCATATACAGGTTGGTACTTTACTTAGTTCCCCTGGTAACGCTTTGGACATGAATTCTGACACAGGGGCATCGTGTGGCCATATCGTTAGAAACACTCCGTCTGCCGTGCAATGTATAACAGAACCTAGTTTTTTCAACAGATTTAATCCCAACAAATTTTCTCCACAATTTTCTGTTAGAAGGAAAGGACAATGTTCGGTAAATGGTCCTATGGTAACTGGGACTGGTTTGGACACTGGGTTTATGACTGGTGTACCTGCGAACCCTACGGAAATATTCTTTTTGTCATGATGCCTACCTCCAAGGAGCCAGGTCCGACCCAGCAACCCCAGAGGCAGGCATCATTCCCCCCAGGGAAGTGCCTGCGGGCCCAAGCTGGGGCCCTTTGGACACAGTCCTGGCGCCTTAGGCGCCAGGCTCATGTTAGACCCCTGTCCTGGCACCTTAAGCGCCAGGCTCATAAAGCTAGACATGTGTTCAAGTGTTTTAATGTGCACTTACCTGATGCAGACCATGCTGCTACATCCAGGCCCTCTTGAGGCCTGAATGGAACTACTTTACCTGTGGGACTACTTTCCACCTGGGTGTGGTCAGGGAAGGATACATACCTGATCGGTGGAAGGAAACATACCTGGAACTTCTTCCAAAGCTATTTAAACTACGCCCGATCAGCAACTCACGCTTCGCGTTGTTCTTCTCCTCTCAGCTGGACGCTCACCGTGTCAGCTCCTGCATCTGGACTTCAGCCACGCCTGTCAGCATCCTGGGTCACCTGCAAAGGGAGATAAGAGAGAATTGGTGAGAAAGAAGACCTTACCAGCTAAAGCTGCATCACGGAGACATCACACCGACGATCCTGAAAGGGAAGACATCATTTTAAAAGCATCTCGCTTCGATCGCTGCAGCGCTGCATTTCACTCACCTTTCCTGAGCGCCTCCATCTTCAGCAGCGATCATCCGAATCCGCACCCACTTCTCAGAGCCTAGAGAGAAAAAGACAAGAAGACAAGGGCCCTCATTAGGACTCTGGCGGAGTGGGTTTCCGCCAGCGGTAATCACGGCGGACCCGTCCGCCGTACTACGAGTTCCCTTAGCGCCATAGAGGTTTTCTCCGCCTGGTTTTACCGGGCGGAGAAAACCATGGCGCTAAGGGACCTCGTTGTTAATTACGCCGCCGTACTTTACGGCGGCGTAATTAACTCCTTCCCCACTCCCATTATACCCTATGGGGCAAGAATGGGAATGGGGAAGGGTAAAATGGGGATTGGGGATTTACCGCTCCGCCAAGGTCGGCATGGGGTGGTAAATCCGCCAACCCCCATGGCGCTATCGGCGGCTTTCCGCCATGCGCCGCGGTGCATTTAGCACCGCGGATTCCGCCAGGGTCGTAATGAGGGCCAAGGTGAGAGAAGGAAGAGAATAGGAAAGGCTCAGTTTCCTTCTAAGACTTACCTGTTGGGTCATTCCCATTTCATTTCGGGTCCTGCCACTTCCTGGCATTCCGGACCCCGGCCCCTATGGGGAAAAAAGACAAAGACATTGAATGAGCGAATGCAAAGACGTTACCTGAACGCTCATCCAGAACTTACCTGTCATTTACTGAAACTGCACGTTTCAGTTCGGGTCGGCGCCATATCTCCGGCATTCCGAACCCCGGCCCCTAAGGGGAAAAAGACATAAGCATTAGCGCTTGCTGCAATAAGACAATGAACATTATTATTAAGCTTGAACTTTTGAACTTGCAACAGAACTCTTACAGCGCCTCACCTGAATAGTCAAGCTTATTTTGAACTCCCATCAAACCTCAATCCAGACTTCACGGGGAATCGTGGAAGGGTATCATGGAGGGTTGGAAGGGAGTGGGAGGCTTGAGCATTATTCCGTCAGTAGGTAATACTCCCTTTTCACGCACAGAGGAATATTCCTGCGAGCCAGAAAAGCCAGAGTAGAGGGGCCCTTCCTGTCCATCTTCAGAGTCCTGCGCTTCACCATTGAAGAAGCATCAGCACTCGAAGCCAGACCTGCGCCTCCGTGGGAATCAGGTGAGCTTGACACTTTTGCCCTGACAGTGGTATATTCGGAACCAAGTGATGGTCTATTGAACACTTCTGTGCTCCTGTATCTACAAGAAAGCGGTGCTCCTCATTCCTGACTCTCATTTCTACGTAGGGTCCTCTCTGATTCACGGGAATAGACACTGGTTCCGACCCCTGTCCTGGGCTGTCCTATTGGGGAAATAACACATTGTCTGATGTATAATCATTACTATTACTGTAATACGTGTTTGGCTGTGTATCAAAAACATTTCCACTCTTCTCTCTATTTCCCCCACTCTGATTTCCATATTGTTGATTTTGCTGTCCCTGACTCTGGTTTGGGGCATTTTGGTTTTGGCCTTGGTTTTGATTACCACAGTTATTATGATGCTTCTGCATACTATTCCTATTTGGTCCATTCGCTCCTGGGTGTCCTCTATGCTGTCTCCTCTGACCAGACCCATTTCTATTCTGTAGATGCGGGCATTGCGCTCGTTAATGTCCTTCCTCTTTACAATATGCACACTGATTCGGCCCCACTGTTCCCCCATGCATATTCGAACTACTCCTTCCTTGTGCGTTCCCTCACCCTCTATTATGTCCTACTACTTTATGCATTAATACTTGTGTCTTTAGATTTACCCTATCCCTCTCTTCTTTTTCTTTTCCTGCAGTCACTCTGCGCTCATAATATTGGGCCATATGCAGTACTTCGCCCAACGTTTTTGCTTGCCATGCACTCTCTGATGTCATTATTAGATCCTGAATTGGAAGTTTTAACCCCCTCACATATTTGTCAACAAATAACCTCTTTCCTGCTTCTGAACCCACATCCTGCCCACTGAAGTCTGTGAATACTTCTTCAAATCTATTAAAATAATCTGTAGCGAACTCATCTTTGCCTTCTACACATGCAGTCAATTTGTCCCATTGGATTCTTTTCTCTGGGACAATTGTTTTTAACTTCTGTACTATACGTGCTGGTAATGCCACCAGGTTCGGTCCTGGTGTTCCTCCAACCTCTTTATTTCTGTCTTCTATTATCAAGTCCGCCCATGTGGCACCAAAGGCAGTTGTGTCATCTACCTTCCTTATTTGTTTCCATATGTCTGCTGGCAGGATCACCGGGAATATTAGGTCTATATCACCCATGGTAAGCACGGATGACTGTAGTCAGGACTCTACTTCCTTGTAAAACCCTGCAGGATTCTTTCTTACATCAGGAATCGTCTGCTTTATGTTGTTCACCTCCTGTCTGGAAAAGGGGACATGTACATATTGGGCGGTGTAATGGGCTGGTATTACCTGTGCCGCTACATTGCCCACTGCGGGAACCTCCACTTTGGGTACAAAGGTAGGTGGGACCTCTCTCATAGGAAATGCCCCACTTACCGTCCCTCCCCCTTCTCTTAGATGTAACAATATTCCCAGATCCAATAATAGGGCTGTTTCTCCTGTCCCTCGCTCTAATGCTCTTCTATATACTGCCATTATTTCAGGCGGGCTGGCCTTATCGTTTTTTATATCTCTATCTAATAAATGTTCAACCATCGATTGTAGCGCTTTTCTTTTCATAGGCATGGAATATTCATCAAATATCTCGTGTATCTCCATTGTGGGAATACTAGGATCTGACATCCATCTAAACGCTTCTCGCATACATACTTTTAACTTGTCGCCCCTTTGTACTGATGAAATCAAATGTCGTTGCTGTATATATGGCTCTACAGTTTCCTTTCTATTTCTCCCGATATCTTTACTCCTGTACCTGGGTGCAGTAAACATTTCGGCATAGTCATTATCTAATTCATCTTTAAACTCAAAAAGTCTATACACATGTTCTCTCACTTCTTCATCCCTCTCCCTACAGTGTGCTAATGCATTCAAATCTAACAATCGCTGCAGTGGTAATTTCCCAATTAGCTGTTTCCATCTCTCCACCAAATATTCACCCATGCATTCCAACACTACCTGTCTTTTGTTGCTTCTACGAAAGTCATATATCGAAGCCAAAGTTGCCATCCCATCATTCCCGTCTATATACATCTCTGCCTGTTGCTGCAATTCCACCTTCCTTTCCTTGCTGATTGCGCTGTGGGTTACCCTTGTGCACTCCCGTTGGTCAGTCCCGGCTCTTGCCCCGTGGTTTCAACTTCAACCCCGGGAGGAACGGACGGTACTGAGTCTGTGTCTAAGGCGGGAGGTGCGGATGGGACAATGGGAACAGCGAGTGTCTGTTGTGGGCCTGGTTGGCTAGCAGGAAGTGTTACCTGCTACGGTCTGTGGCTGTGGGAAGGCTTGAGCTACAGGAGGGGGAGCTTGGGCTACGGACGGGGTCTGGGCAATAGCTACTGACGTATCTGGTCTTACTTCTGATCTTGGGCCTTGGTTCGTATGGGTCAATATATTTTCTATCTATTCATCTTTCATGTGTAATTCTCGTTGTGGGTATATCTTTTCTATATTCAACTGGTCACGCCTGCCTGCCCTTCTTAGACTCTCAGTCCACTCCTCCTCTTCTTTTTCTTCCGCTACCTCACCTTTTGATTTATGCCTGTGCGCATGCTTTGCTCTGCTTTTAAATCGGAGCATTGCTTCCTTTCTCCAGTCTTTAATAGTTTCAAATGCTGCAGGACGCGCTTTCTTTCTTATCAACACACTTTCCAAGTTATCTATCCTCGCCATCTCAGAACTACCATTAATCGGCCACTGATGGTCTTGTTGCTTTCTGGTTTGCCTATGCCAGGTCTCACAGAATATTATCGCACCCACTCCATACTTCACATACATCTCATACGCCGGCGTTCCCCCAGGTGGTACAATTTGGTCATTTTCCAAAGATTGTCTACCATAGTGGAAAAACCCCGCTAAGGTGGACAATATCCCAGGCATGTTTCAACCTTCCCCCTGGTTAATCAACCTTACCTAGGGCGTTTGATTTTGCAAAGTCAACTCTCAACCAATATCAGGATACTTTGAATCGGGGAATGACTCACCTGATAAATCAAGTCGTCTGTATACTGACGCACCAAAGGACGTCGTGTCTGCGTTTCTTGGCTTCGGCCTCGTTTCGGGACCCTCGCCTCCTTGTCCTCTAGCCAGGCACATCGATCAGATGTGTGCAGATCTGCAAAGGAGTCTCTCATCACTTTTACAGGGTGCCCCGAACACCTCTTGATCCCGGCTCGATCGTCCCGTCCTCGCCGTTCTCTGCCTTTCTCAATTACAACGTTACGCGAAGGAACAAGTGGGGGAGGGTCCCTGTTCGGGCGCCATCTTGAAAGGGGCCCCTAGGGGACCCTGACGTCTATGGAAACAAGGTGGGTCACCACACACGATAGAGACGCCAGATACAAGGTTGTATTCCCAAAGCTAGGGTTTTATTGCAAAGCAAAAGTCTCAGTTGGCCAACTCGGTCTCACGCCCCGCGACGTGTATCTCTAGACCTCCAGGGACGCAAGAGAGTGAATTACGTACATCAGTTACATATATACAAAATGCATATCAAACAATCAGCTATGACATGTTTAACACCCCTCTTTATTGGGTTTCTTTGAACTTGGTGTGATGATGGACATCTCCGACCACTATGACACCTTCAAACATCTATTCTAGTAACAATTTGCAATTTGTGAGTGCATAGGCATCTTTCGGTTATTGAATAGAACACAGCGCTTCTGTTCTTGGAAGCGAAATACATAAGGGGGGGAGTTGCATTCCGGACCTTGCTATCTTTCAGGTGCTATTCGCGTCCTGGGAGCTGACATGCTCTTAGCAGGCTCATCAAAGGGGGGCCATTATAAAAGCATAATTCAAGCCTTTAGCGGTATTATTCTAACATATTCTACCATATAACGAGACTGGCTGGCAGCTGTGAAATGATTAAATGCCCTGCAGCTCTGCTTCAAGGCTACATTAAGGAGGGAGCTGGGCATTCTTCCTGGCGCTGCCTACCTTTGTGTTTCAGCGAACTCTTGTTATCCTCTCGACCTGCGGCCTTGTCCTTTTCACATACAGACAACAATGTTCCACAGTCGAGCAGTGTAAGCGGAAAATATACTGCGAAGCAATAGAAACACAAAGCAATGAGCAATAGTTAGAAAACAAAATGGCAATTCTTGGTACATCAAAATGGCCGTTCATTGGCAAACTCAAAAACCTATATTCTGTCGTATCGTGCATGAGATGGTTGGTCCACGGCCACCAAAATGCGTTTGCGGTCTCAAATTAGAGGTATCCGTATTTCTAGACTGACAATCCTTTATATGGCCATTAGGTGTTGTAAGAAGTGAGAAGAAGAGAAGATGAATAGAAACGAGCATATATCGTCTACAAGAAGAGAATACAAATGGCTCGCCACCGTAGACAAAATTCATCTCAAAATCGCTTCCCTCACCCACAAATGTATCAACAACAAAGCTCCACCTTACCTCATGGATAGATTACGTAAAAGGACCTCTTCCAGACCTACCAGAGTAGCCAACGCAAACTGCCTCCAAGTCCCGCGCTTCAAACTTGCCACTATAGGAGGAAATAGCTTCCCGGTTAAGGCCGCGCAATTATGGAACTCCCTCCCCCATGACGTCAGAGAACCTCAGCCTTTTGCAAAATTTAGACAAAACCTCACTAGGTGGCTGAGAGCGAATGACAGCTAACTAGTCCACTTGTCACACTGTACATTACTGTATATAACTATATATTACGTGAACAGGAGCATGCTCCTTGCTCCCTTGTCCTTGATCTCTCCCTGTTCATATCTGCTTGCTCTAATATTGTTTATGTCTACACTTCCTGCCTTTTCCTGTACTTGCAATTAGCCGAGCATATCTGTAACCAAGCTCAGCGCATCTCTGTACCTCCATCTGATTTCTATGTACCTGTAACTAAGTTGAGCATATCCTTGTCTGTTTGCGCCCTGATACTCCAGGGTATGGCGCTGTAAAGACTGGTAGGGGGGTCTGTACTTCCGCTCTCTATATGGTAGAGGGGAGGCACAGAGGACCCCAGCCAAGATTCTCTAATATGGTAACGATGGACGAGCAATCAAGGCCTAGCTTCTCAGGAGGTGATGCAGGCTGGTTCTTAAGTACAGTGTATCCCCAAGCCCCCACAAAGGAATGTCCACACACTGTATTACTGAAAACACAGTCTTTATATAATTAATATTCAAGGGTTATGTACACTTATCACAATAACGCACTTTGTGCTCAGGAAAATCAGCAATGGTAAATATCTACAATTCTAAAGTGGTACCACTAATATTAGACCTCATTAAAGTGCATTCACAATACTGTAAAAATGGCACACAGATCAATAAGAAGGAAACCAGCAATAGAGAGAGGAGAGATAAAAGATGGTTGAAACAATAGGCAGAATACTGGCCCTAGCTACTGGACACAGTTCTGTGTGGAGATCCCCCCACCTGGGCAACCTGTAAAATAAAGAGATATAACACAAGCCCAGTCCATATATTGTTCAATAGTCTTATTCTCTCCTACAATGTTTTTACCCCCCCAATGTACCTGGTGGAGTCGAGTTCCTCGAAGAGGCGTCGACAGATCCTTCTTGAATGACCCCCTTTAAAGCAGGAGTCACGGATCGTCGAGAGGCGTCGAGAAGCGTCGAAGAACTCGGTGTTCGGTGTCGGGGAATCGACGGCCCTTCTTGAATGCCTTCCCTTTCAAGCGGGAGACACGGGGCGTCGAACGTCCGACAACAAACAAGGTAGAACGGCGTCGATGAGGCGGCAGGCTTCGATCCGAGCGGTGCTCGTCGGCGTCGAGACGTCGGCGTCCTGCGAGGAAGAGGCGTGCGGGACACCTCGGCGACACTAGTTCTGGACCGCAAAGATTGTGGGTGACGGTGGCCCAGCAAGGGCGTCGAGTCGCTCGAGTCTTTGGGGTCGTGAGGTGGCGGGAAACCCACCGGCGGATTCTCCTCGGCGCGTTGGTCGTCCTCGACTTTCTCCGGCGGGACAAAGCGGTCGACGATGCGGACGAGGGAGTCCTTCAAGGCAAATGTTCTTAGGCAAGGAGCGGACGGCTCCGGTCGTCGGCGGCACGGCGTCAAGTGGTTCCCACGGCTGGGCAACACAACTTCGACGGGCCTCCAGCGGTTACACAGACCTGCGAACCCTGGTCGACGGCAATGGACTTCGACGGCGTCGATGTCCGGGTGCTTCACTTCGATCTCCTCGGCGGTCCCGTCTCGGGTCGGCAGCCTTTCGAGGGTCTGACTTCCAGGGCGCTTCGGCGAAGATTCAGCGGTGCTCGATGGTCCCTCGGAGCACGGGAAGAGGGCGCCTAGCCAGGTCCTCTCTCGGGTCAGTCCTCGACGATTTCGACAACCTTCAGTTTTTGTCGAAGCAAATGCCACAGCAAGTCTTCTTCTTCCAGCTGGACGTCGAGGATCAGCAAATCCAGTTACTCTTGAGTGGAGACTCAGCTTCTGAATGCTTCTGAACAATTTCCAGTGGTGAGAGGTCCCCAGATATACTATTCTGTCTCTCATCCACACTGCTGGCACACACACAGCAGCCAATCACACAGAAGGGCATTCATGCAGTCAGTCAGCCAATCAGGCACACAGTGCATTCAGGCCACACTCCTCCCTTTCAGACACTCACAACAAGGAATGTGGATTGGGACAAGTACCCAGCCATTCAACACTACACACTGCATTCAGGCCAGTTTCGGGCAGGGCTGTCTCAGTCTTTGTCTCACAGGCCAGAAACCAGACAACCACAACAAGAAGTGCATATTGGTCACACACTCCATTCACCCAGGTCCCACCCACAGGAGGTACCCACAACATACAGTCAAAGGGAAGGCTCCAGTCAGTCTAGCTGGGCCTTCACAACAACACCATATATGGAACTTCCACCCAACAGCCAGTCAGGGGGAAGGGACAGAGTCAGGGCATCCCAGGACTTTGGGAAAACAAGACAACAGGCAATAGAAAGCAAGAGGCCACAGGGGCCATCTTGTTTCTATCAGGAATCAACTGATCCCAAGGGCAGGGCCTGGGTATCCCACAATGGAGGACACCCAGAGCACCTGTCCAATTCAGCATGGAGCTGCCACCAGCCCATACCCTGCTCTGTGGGCCACCCACAGGTGCCCAAAAACATACACTAGGGGCACAGGGTTGTACCCCTACCCATGGGTGCCATAAGGGTATCCCATGGGTCTGTTCACCAAACCAAAAGAGAGCTGCACTGCCAGGAGTCCCTCATGGACTCCTGGGCAAAAAACATGACAGAACACACGGTAAAAGCAGAAAAAGGACAAGGATTCAGAGGCCCTGTCCCTCAGATGCATTTCCAGCATCACAGTCGCCCCCCCCAGACTGAGGTGGAGGGTGTCTAATCTCCCACGGGATAGACACCCTCATCCAGACGGTCAACATACCTTCTGGAAAGGCCATCTGCATTATCGTGACTCTTCCCTGGTCTGTGCTCTATGGTGAAGTCTAGCCCTTGTAGGCTAATCGACCACCTGAGCAATTTCGGATTCTCACCCTTCATCTGCATAAGCCACTTCAGGGGCTTATGATCTGTTTGGACCTTGAAGGTAGACCCCGTAAGGTAGGGCCTAAAACGCCTAAGGCTCCAAACTATACTAAAACATTCCTTTTCAACAGTAGCCCACCTAAGTTCTCTACCCTTGAGTTGTCTACTGATGAATATGATAGGATGTTCTCTCCCTTTGTCATCTAACTGGGACAAGACAGCTCCAATTCCGGTGTCGCAGGCATCCGTCTGGACGATAAAGGGTCGGCTGTAGTCAGGCGCACACAACACAGGTGCCCTACACAGACTTTCTTTCAAGCCATCAAAGGCCCTCTGACAGTCTTCGGTCCAATTAACCTTCCTAGGCTGTTTGGGCGAAGTTAGAGCTGTCAGGGGTGCAGCTATGGTTCCATAGTCTGCCATGAAATTGCGATAGTACCCAGTGAGGCCCAAAAAGGCTCTCACCTGGGTTTGAGTAGTGGGAGTCTCCCAGTTCTGTACGTCCTGTACCTTACTGGAAAGAGGCTGGATTTGACCCCCTCCTACCTCATGACCAAGATAGGTAACTTTCCCCTGAGCTATCTGGCACTTGGTGGCCTTGATAGGGAGGTTAGCCCTTTTCAAGGCCTGCAACACCTTATCCAGATGTGTCAAATGCTCTTCCCAGGTGGAACTGTAGACGGCAATGTCGTCTAAGTAAGCCACACAAAAGGCTTCCAGCCCACTGAGCGCATGGTTGACCAATCTCTGGAAGGTGGCAGGGGCATTCTTCAACCCAAAGGGCATGACCCTAAACTGGTAGAGTCCCTCAGGTGTGGAGAATGCCGTCTTTTCCTTGGCATGGTCCGTCAGAGCTATTTGCCAATAGCCTGAGGTAAGGTCAAAGGTGCTCACAAATTTGGCAGCACCTATGGTGTCCACGAGCTCATCAGCCCTGGGCAATGGGTGCGCGTCAGTTTTGGTGACGGCATTGACTCCTCGGTAGTCCACACAGAACCTCCAATCCTTGGTACCTGCCTGGGAACTTGCCTTGGGGACAAGGACCACTGGACTGGACCAGGGACTGGTTGAGGGTTCAATAACACCCAGATCCAACATCTTGGCGACCTCAGCCTGGATGTGGTTTTTGACGGTATCTGACATACGATAGCTCCTGCTCTTGACAGGCACACTGTCACCAGTGTCAATTTCGTGCTTACACCACGGTGTAAGGCCCGGTGTCAGTGAAAACAGAGAGGCATACTGCTGGAGCAAAGCCCTGCAGGCCCTCTGCTGCTCTGTTGTCAAATCTGGAGAGAGTTGTACTCCCTCCACTGAGCCATCCTGAGGGTTGCTATGCAGCAAATCAGGAAGGGGCTCACTCTCATCCTCTTCTTGCCCTGAAGCTAGCAAGAGACATGAGACCTCCGCTCGTCTGTGGAAAGGCTTGAGCCTGTTGACATGGAATACCTGAGGGGCTACCCCAGAGGCACCCATGTCAACCAGATAATTGACTTCGCCCATCTTGGAGATGATCCTGAAGGGTCCAGTCCACTTGTCTGCCAAAGCTCTAGGTTTGGTAGGCTCCATCACAAGGATTTCCTGTCCCGGAGTCCAATCCACTTGCGAGGCTTTAAGGTCATGCCAGTACTTATTCAATTCCTGGCTGGCCTTGAGATTCGCTGTTGCCTGACCCATCATCTGTGTCATCCTCCGCCTGAGGCCTAACACATAGTCCCCCACTTGCTTGGCGGGACCTGGAGGGGTGGCTTCCAAGCCTTCTCGGATCAAGGCGAGGGGCCCCCTCACGGGATGTCCAAAGAGTAACTCAAAGGGGCTGAACCCAACACCCTCTTGAGGTACTTCTCTGTAAGCAAACAGTAGGCATGGCAGGAGGAGATCCCATTTCCTCCTTAGGGGCTCTTCCAAAGCACCTAGCATGCCCTTGAGAGTTTTATTAAATCTCTCAACCAGACCATTGGTCTGGGGGTGGTAAGAGGTGGAGAACTTGTAGGTTACCCCGCACTCTTTCCACATGGTTTTCATGTAACTAGACATGAAGTTGGATCCTCTGTCAGAGACGACCTCCTTGGGGAATCCAACACGGGTGAAAATGCCCAGGAGAGCCCTGGCAACCACCTTGGCAGTAACAGTCCGAAGGGGTATTGCCTCAGGGTACCTGGTGGCATGATCTACCAAGACCAGGATGAACCGATGTCCACCTGAAGTGGGAGGGTCAAGGGGACCGACGATGTCGATGCCCACCCTCTCAAATGGTGTGCCAACCACTGGTAATGGCTGCAGTGGGGCAATGATCCTGCCTCCAGTCTTGCCAGACAACTGACAAGTGGGGCAGGTCCTGCAGTGGGACTCCACCTCTACTCCCATCCTTGGCCAGTAGAAATGGGCAGAGAGCCTCTGCTTAGTCTTCTTAGTCCCAAGATGACCAGCCAAGGGCACCTCATGCGCCAACTGCAGTAGGAAGGGCCTGTAAACCTGGGGTACCACCAACCTCTTGCGGGCACCAGGTTCAGGCTTAGTGGGCTCACTAACAAGGAGCTCACCCTCCCAATAAATCTTGAATGTCCTAGGCACTTCACCTTGTGCCTGGGACAGGGCCTGCTTCCTCAGACCCTCGAGAGAGTGGCACTCTCTCTGTCCTTTACAGAAGTCTGCCCGGGAGGGTCCCCCTTCAGCTAACAAGCATTGAAGGTCGGGATGATCCTCCGGGTTGAGAACCTCTCCCACAGGAGAGTCTTCTGTCTCTTCTCCCACAAGAGTTGAGTTTGGGTTTTCCACTGGACCCAGCCCGTCCGGAGCATGGATCCCAATGGGTGCTGTCGGAACAGCAGGAAGAGAAGGTGCTCCCTCCACAGAGGTGGCCTTCTTGGTCTTCCTTCTTCTTGCCTTAGGCCTCGCCTTTGGCTCGGGTACCTGACTCACAGCCAGACCCGGTGTCACCTGTGACCTAGTGACCGCAGCAGCAGTCATGGGAAGACCATCCGAGATCAACCCCAACTCTACTAGATCATTTCCTAACAGAATGTTAGCAGGGACATTGTCCTGAACCAGGACAGGAAGCTTTGCTGTCTTGTCTCCAATCATGAGTGTGACTAAGGTTACAGGTGACAATTTGGGAGGCCCACCAGCTAACCTGGTGGTTTGCAGAGGAGCACCTTCATAGTCCTCTGGCTTGAGCAGGGTCCTGTCCACCACTGTCATGCTTGCCCCAGTGTCTCTCAAGCCAGTAGAAGGCTGACCATTCAAGAGGACACTTCTCAAAAACCTACGGGTGTTCTGTGGGATAGTCGCCAGTACTTCTGCGTACTGGTCCCAGGCCCCAAGGGACACTAAGGAAATCTCTACAGGAGCACCAAAGGTGATTCCTGTAGAGGAGGGGAGGACAGTGGCCTCCACCTCAGACATGGGGTAAGGGTAGGTCAGGCTGACAGCCTGTACTCCAAGTGCCTTACCTTTACACTTGGGGTCACCCCTTTTGTGATCCAGAGCCCCACAATCCCAACAAGTGCCAGGAGTGCGGGGTACGGTACTGGAACCACTGGGAACCTGCTTTGCAGCAGGTGGACCACTACTCTTATTCCCACCCACAGAGGACTTATCCCCACTAGATTTTTGGGTCTTAGGAGAGGAAGGTTTTGGTTTACCCGACTGTGACTGCTTTTGGGACTCCTCAGCTTTCGGAGAGGCCCCCTTTTCTTTGTCCTTGTCCTTCCCACTGGAGTCCTTAGGGGACACCCGGTGGGAGACCCACTTGTCAGCCAACCTAGCCAGCTTAAAGGGGTCCAAAATGTTCTGGTCAGCCACATACTGACGCAGCTCTGGTGAACAGGCTTCAGAAAAATGCTCAAAAAACAAGAGGTGGGACAACTCAACAAAAGTTTTCACCTTGTATCCATCAATCCACCCCATCATGTTCATGTGCGCAGTACTCACCCAGTCAACCCAAGACACATTCTCTCTTTTCTTAAATTCCCTGAACCTTTTAAGGTATTGGGTAGGTGTCTTGCCAAACTTGGCAATTAAAGCAGACTTCATACACTCATACTGACCCCTTTCTTCCACACTCAGCTTCAGAATACAGTCATATCCAGTTTGAGGCACTCGGCTTAACAAACACTTAGCCCAATCTCTTTTATCCACATCATGAATTGCACAAGCCATTTCAAACGCTTCAATCCATTGGAGGATATCTGAACCCTCCACAAACACACCAACCAGATCTTTCATAAACTTGGTGGCTGGGGACCTGACACTCTCACTGGTCTTAGCTGAAGTCTCCACTCTAGCTTTCTCTAGCTGGATTCTCTGACATTCAGTGTCCTGGCTTTTGAGTTCAAGGTCCTTATTTCTGAGTTCAAGATCCCTATTCTTGAGTTCCACTTGCTGTGCCAGCTCCTCTTTCTTAAGCTCAGCTTCTATTTCCAACTTGCGATATTCAAAGGCTAACTTCATCCTTAATAACTCAAGTTCCATGGAATTGCTGGGGTTTGGAACAGAGGCAGCAGGAATGGCGGCACTCCCAGAAACAGATTCAGCGACAACCCCAGGGGCAGAGTCCTCACTGGTTGCATCCCCCCCTTCATCAAGAGTTTCACCATCAGTCTGGTAGTCCACCAGGGCAGCTATCAGCTCAGCCCTAGACTTATCCACAAAGTCTAACTCCCTGGCTTCACAAGCACTCTGGAGAGCCTCTAAGCTCATCCTAGTCAATTTACCATTCGCAATGGACTCCATTGCTTGTAATGCAGTTATTTGGAACACACCCAAACCTTAATCTAATAAAGTGCGGATATTTTGTAAGTGGCACGGTTATACACTGAGTCTTAAAACCATAAGCATCCCACCGCTGGCCACCAGCTGTAAAGACTGGTAGGGGGGTCTGTACTTCCGCTCTCTATATGGTAGAGGGGAGGCACAGAGGACCCCAGCCAAGATTCTCTAATATGGTAACGATGGACGAGCAATCAAGGCCTAGCTTCTCAGGAGGTGATGCAGGCTGGTTCTTAAGTACAGTGTATCCCCAAGCCCCCACAAAGGAATGTCCACACACTGTATTACTGAAAACACAGTCTTTATATAATTAATATTCAAGGGTTATGTACACTTATCACAATAACGCACTTTGTGCTCAGGAAAATCAGCAATGGTAAATATCTACAATTCTAAAGTGGTACCACTAATATTAGACCTCATTAAAGTGCATTCACAATACTGTAAAAATGGCACACAGATCAATAAGAAGGAAACCAGCAATAGAGAGAGGAGAGATAAAAGATGGTTGAAACAATAGGCAGAATACTGGCCCTAGCTACTGGACACAGTTCTGTGTGGAGATCCCCCCACCTGGGCAACCTGTAAAATAAAGAGATATAACACAAGCCCAGTCCATATATTGTTCAATAGTCTTATTCTCTCCTACAATGTTTTTACCCCCCCAATGTACCTGGTGGAGTCGAGTTCCTCGAAGAGGCGTCGACAGATCCTTCTTGAATGACCCCCTTTAAAGCAGGAGTCACGGATCGTCGAGAGGCGTCGAGAAGCGTCGAAGAACTCGGTGTTCGGTGTCGGGGAATCGACGGCCCTTCTTGAATGCCTTCCCTTTCAAGCGGGAGACACGGGGCGTCGAACGTCCGACAACAAACAAGGTAGAACGGCGTCGATGAGGCGGCAGGCTTCGATCCGAGCGGTGCTCGTCGGCGTCGAGACGTCGGCGTCCTGCGAGGAAGAGGCGTGCGGGGCACCTCGGCGACACTAGTTCTGGACCGCAAAGATTGTGGGTGACGGTGGCCCAGCAAGGGCGTCGAGTCGCTCGAGTCTTTGGGGTCGTGAGGTGGCGGGAAACCCACCGGCGGATTCTCCTCGGCGCGTTGGTCGTCCTCGACTTTCTCCGGCGGGACAAAGCGGTCGACGATGCGGACGAGGGAGTCCTTCAAGGCAAATGTTCTTAGGCAAGGAGCGGACGGCTCCGGTCGTCGGCGGCACGGCGTCAAGTGGTTCCCACGGCTGGGCAACACAACTTCGACGGGCCTCCAGCGGTTACACAGACCTGCGAACCCTGGTCGACGGCAATGGACTTCGACGGCGTCGATGTCCGGGTGCTTCACTTCGATCTCCTCGGCGGTCCCGTCTCGGGTCGGCAGCCTTTCGAGGGTCTGACTTCCAGGGCGCTTCGGCGAAGATTCAGCGGTGCTCGATGGTCCCTCGGAGCACGGGAAGAGGGCGCCTAGCCAGGTCCTCTCTCGGGTCAGTCCTCGACGATTTCGACAACCTTCAGTTTCTGTCGAAGCAAATGCCACAGCAAGTCTTCTTCTTCCAGCTGGACGTCGAGGATCAGCAAATCCAGTTACTCTTGAGTGGAGACTCAGCTTCTGAATGCTTCTGAACAATTTCCAGTGGTGAGAGGTCCCCAGATATACTATTCTGTCTCTCATCCACACTGCTGGCACACACACAGCAGCCAATCACACAGAAGGGCATTCATGCAGTCAGTCAGCAATCAGGCACACAGTGCATTCAGGCCACACTCCTCCCTTTCAGACACTCACAACAAGGAATGTGGATTGGGACAAGTACCCAGCCATTCAACACTACACACTGCATTCAGGCCAGTTTCGGGCAGGGCTGTCTCAGTCTTTGTCTCACAGGCCAGAAACCAGACAACCACAACAAGAAGTGCATATTGGTCACACACTCCATTCACCCAGGTCCCACCCACAGGAGGTACCCACAACATACAGTCAAAGGGAAGGCTCCAGTCAGTCTAGCTGGGCCTTCACAACAACACCATATATGGAACTTCCACCCAACAGCCAGTCAGGGGGAAGGGACAGAGTCAGGGCATCCCAGGACTTTGGGAAAACAAGACAACAGGCAATAGAAAGCAAGAGGCCACAGGGGCCATCTTGTTTCTATCAGGAATCAACTGATCCCAATGGCAGGGCCTGGGTATCCCAAAATGGAGGACACCCAGAGCACCTGTCCAATTCAGCATGGAGCTGCCACCAGCCCATACCCTGCTCTGTGGGCCACCCACAGGTGCCCAAAAACATACACTAGGGGCACAGGGTTGTACCCCTACCCATGGGTGCCATAAGGGTATCCCATGGGTCTGTTCACCAAACCAAAAGAGAGCTGCACTGCCAGGAGTCCCTCATGGACTCCTGGGCAGAAAACATGACAGAACACACGGTAAAAACAGAAAAAGGACAAGGATTCAGAGGCCCTGTCCCTCAGATGCATTTCCAGCATCACAGGCGCGCTATATAAATAATAAACTAAACTAAACTAAACTAAACTAAGTGGTATCCTAGCCCATACGGGGTAGAAGGCGGCGCCGCCTAGCATTTGTCCCGACCAAGTGCAGAATAGAGATAAAGAGAAAATAGTAGGGGTCTCATATATTGAGTAGACTCAGAGTAGTTTTAGAATATTCTTTTTCCGTGGAGGTAAGAAATCTTGAGAGATAATAAAAGTGAAAGAGGTGGGGAGTGAATGCGAAATAGTAGAATAGGGAAGAAGAAAAACCAGGGACAGTAACGGGAATAGGGAAAGAACAAACGCGCGCAGGCAGTGCATGTGTATGTTGCATGATTATATGTTTGTCGGTCCACTTTGTGTATATGTCCTGTTGAACACGCTAAAGTATTTCAGTACAAGGAACTTGTTGATTAATGAATAATAGGCAAATAAATAAATTGTGAGAGGTGACCAGGTAACACCTCTAAGAAAGAACAGCTAATGTGACATACCATAATTGCGAGCATTGATAAAGAACGTATTTTCACATATTGTAACTGACATATCAAGTGAAAGGTGGGAAGGGACTCAAGGGTACCAGAACACACAAGAAAGGGAAAGTAACGCCACTGGCACATATTTGCGACAGGATACAGAAGTATCATGATCAGTGGATCACTGAGATAAAAGGAGATGGGGTTATACCAATTTGGCCAGAAGGAGGTTCATTCGACAAAAGAGTGTTGGACCTAGTATCAACACATTTGCTAGCCCGATACAAAGGGAAACAGTTACAGATCCGGAGAGAAGTGTTGGATTTATGGCGAATGTTCGAGGAAGTTACCCCCACGGCAGAGGTAGGTACAAGCCAAATGATAGAAAAGCAGAAAATACCTGAAGAAGTAAGCAGGACACCAAAAGGGGAGTGCTCAACAACAACAACTGAGAAAGAAGTAACAAAAATCTATCCCTTAATAACCAGGCCAGCAGTAGGGTTTAATGAGCCCATGTATATACCACCCACCCCCACTGCTCCGTGCGGGGCAACAGCCCATGAACCCCCACCATATGACAAAGGAGGCCCCACGAGTGCGCCTCCTGTGAACATAGCACGTTTAACAGGCGATTTAAATCGCCAGCTAGCACACACACAAATGGAAATAACACGGCTAAGAGCTCTATGTGACAAGGGGCAAATGCTGCCAGGGGGTGAGGTACCCCTGCTGTCGCTGGCAGATCTCACACCTCCGATAGGGGCAGCAAGCAATACAACCCCATCAGTCTCGGTATCAGGACAATCCATAGCATCGCAAGGGACGTCATCACAGTAAAGACAAGAACAAGAGTGGAAGTCAGGACAGTTCCTGTTCCAATTGAATAACAAGCCAGCGAGAATTATATGCCCAGATACACCAGAGAGTCAACAAGGTGGAGATCAGGATGAAAGACAAGGAAGTGAACCCAAGGAAAATTGGGAGGATAATAACGAGCCAGAGTCATAAATAGAAGAAGTATGGAATGATTTAGATGAATACGAAGAGGCAGCTACCGCAGAGGGTTTCCCACTGCCAAACTGCCGTTACCCAGGCACACTATCACCACCATTATGGCAGGGTAGATTAAGACAACGAACAGGGAGGACAGGGAACATACTGGTAAGTAAAACGAAAAAAGGGAAAACGATCAAAACAGGAAAGATACAGAAACTACAAATGCCACTGATACATAAAGGAGCAGGTAGGCCAAACTATATTCCGTGGGCCCAAATGGACAAAAACAACCTGTTAAAACTCCTCCCCCCGCTGACGGGAGGAGCAGGTAAGTGGATACATGTATTTGAGAAGAACACAGCAGGGGTGCCGTTAGCTATAGGTGATCTGAAAAGCTTATTAGTATTAGCAATCGGGGACCAAGCAGACACAATCTGGGAAAGGGCAGGGTTCCCGGGAGTAACAATGAGCTGTGATCGCCACGATGGATCACCATTCAATAATGTTCGAGCACAAGTGTGGGATGCATTGCGGCATGCATTTCCAGATGTTCCAGATTTACATGCAGTGATGCAGTGCAAAATGGAGGAGAGCGAGGATCCTGCGCAATTCATTTTGTGAGTGCAAGACTTATGGAGAAGTGAAACTGGTACGGCATGGAATCAATCAACAGCCTTATTTTATTTTATCATTAAAAAGGGGTTGCCGAAACAGGTGCAGAAGGCCTTGGACAAAATAGCTGGGATCGAAGCCAAAGGGTGGCTTGAAATTCAGAGCATAATTGTACACCATTGGAGGAGGATCAAAGAGAAGGAAAAGGAGGTCACACAAAAGAGGCTGGCTGACGAAGCAAAATTAGTGCAGACAAAATTAGTGAAGGTCGCCGCCATTACTGCCAGTATAACCGCAGACAGAGGAAACGAAGGAGAGGAAAACGCGGGAGGAAGGCCCGTTGGGATAGCAGCGCAGTGGGTTGGAGAGGACCAAGGACAGTGGAACGAAGAGGAACAGCCATGCCAAGGATCACAGTGACAGAACAGGCCGGCCCAAGGAAGAGGTGGGTACCGTGGGCAGAGGAGAGGATACGGAGGAATGGGAAACAGAGGGTATGGTGGGCAAGGACCAAGAGGAGGACAACAGGGGTCATGTTGGAATTGTGGAAGGTGGGGACATTATTCATGAGATTGTAGAATGCGACCATCAGGGTATTTTCAGGGGCAGCAGCAGCACATGAACAATGAACAGGGGTGGGGCTGCCCACACCCAGGTAGCCCTTGTGGAGCTCCAATGGGGAAGGGGGGACAACAAGATCAGTACTGCTATGACCCCCAAATGCAACAAAGACAGCCAGCCCCACAACAGCAGCAACAGCAGCAGCCACAACAGCAAAACGCACTACAACCCATGGCGAGACAAAACCCAGTAGGGAACATAAACAATAACCCTTTTGCAGCGGCCGCAAATGGTGCCCTTGCACCATACCGTGGCGTAACGGTCGTAGGTGACAATGTTTTTTCAATGCCAGGTCAGAAAAGATACCAAGACTAGGACAGCCCACAGGGAGTACTTGCGTGTCCAGTCCTATCCACCACACAAAGTGCAAATGAGGAACCACTAGTGACGGCAGAGATAGGAAACAAGCAGTTTATCTTTATGGTAGACTCTGGAGCAGAAAAATCATGTCTCACAGAAGGGCGGTTTCAGCTCTCGGGAAGAAATTTGGAGACACAGGGGTTCTCTGGGGCTATTTTAAAGGTTCCTTATACAAAAGATCTTGATGTAACAGTAGGGGGAAAAACAGTGTGCACACCCTTATTGTATTACAAAGACGTGCCAATCAATTTGATGGGACGAGACTTGCTCAGTAAGTTAAACAGGACCATAGCCTTTACTGAAAGAGGGATAGTGTGCTCGACGCCAGGGGTATGCCCCGTTCGAGCACTCCTGATAATAAGCATGATTACAAAGGAAGTTGCAGTAAGAGGGATCCCCATTGACATGGACATGTTTGTCTATGGAATACAGGTATTAGCCCGAGTAGTGCCTGAAATAACACAAAAAGAGTGGAGAATACCATCAGACTTCATATTCCGCCCAATCACACCAACAGATGTAGTGCCAGGCACAATTATATCTATAGGCATTGAGGCAGTTCAAGTTTCCAACAAACGCATTGTGGTCATAGGCCTGGACGCGCAGGGACACGAGTGGAAAAGTGTGCTATGCATAGAGCTGAACATAATGCTAAAAGATATAACTGATGAAGAATTGTTTACCGATTACGAGGTGGATGGAGAAATAATAATGGAAATAGGCATACCATGTGACATTATGGACCAATTCAGAGAAATACACAACCCACTCATGGCTAACATAAAGGCCACACTGACAATATTTGAGGAAGACATGGCCAGGGTAGTACCTGAAATTTGGACTACAGGGCCACACGATGTGGGATTGTTGCATGAGGTGACTCCCATAAAGATAAAACTGAAACCAGGTGCCCTCCCACCCAGAGTGAAACAATACCCAATATCCAAAGAAGCAGAGGAAGGTATTAGAGAAACAGTGAATGCACGCCTAAGCCAAGGTATCTCCGTGCCATCAAGTTCCCCATGCAACACAGCGATTTTTCTGATTAAAAAATGACGTCATCCAAAAAGAGTTCCCATTAGTGCCTAAACCGGCATCAATACTGTGCAGTATACCAAAAGAGGCAACTTGCTTCACGGTCATTGATTTGAAAAATGCCTTTTTCTCTGTGCCACTTGCACCAGAATCGCAGCACCTTACAGCCTTTACATTATGAAACTGCAGATATGAACACCGCAGACTCCCACACGGGTATTGCGAGAGCCCAAGCACTTTAAACAGAGTACTACGAGAAGACATCGGCAACATAGATGTAGGGAGCACCATTATACAGTACGTAGATAATTTACTCGTCTGCAGCAAAACAGAAGAAGAGTGTAGAGAAGACTCGATAACATTGCTTAACGTATTGGCTGCCAAGGGATACAAAGTGGACAAAGGAAAGTTACAATACTGCCTTGCAGACGTTGTATATCTCGGCCAGCAAATATCTAAAGATGGAAAAAGAATACTACCAGACAGAGCTGCTGCCATTCAACACATTATCATACCAAAAACAGTGAAGGACATGCAGAAATTTCTTGGCATATGTAACTATTGCCGAGCATGGATCCTCGATTATGCAGCATACACAAGGCCAATGCTACAAGCACTGAAAGAAGCACAGAAGAACAGAGCCACAATAAAATGGACACATGAGACAATTGCCCAATTCTCCTGAGTAAAAGGCCTTATTGCAGACGCCCCAGTCCTTGCAAATCCAGATTATGAAAGGGAATTTTTCCTGTTTTCACATAGCAATGGAACATTGATAACAGAGGTATTGACACAAAAGACATCGCTAGGCCACAAACCATTAGCGTACTACAGTGCAATATTAGACCCAGTAATGCAGGGACATTTTGCTTGCGAACAGGCCCTTGCTGCAGCGACCTTCGCCATTGAGGAAAGTGCCACGATCGTAATGGGATGTTCAGTGACGCTATATGCGAAACACTCGTTATTTGCTATCTTGGAAAGATCAAAATCTACTCTCACAACACAGAGAGCATCTGCCTATGAAATAATAATATCCAGTCCAAATGTACACGTGGTCAGATGCAAGATAGTGAACTGAGCCACATTCATTACAGAGCCATGCACAACTGAAGATTTACAGGAACACAATTGTAGCACATATGAGGGAGCGGGCGATGACATTCCCAAAGCAAGAGAAAATGCCCTTACAGAAGGAGAAATCTATTTCATAGACGGGTCAGCATCCATAAATTCAGGGACAGGAGAGAAACATGTGGGGATGGCAGTAGTGCGCATGGAAGAAGACACATACAAAGTGATTGTTCAAAAGCGCCTCCCCTCACATTACTCTGCACAAGCAGCCAAACTGACTGCACTAATCAGCACGTTACACACAGCCAAAGATTTTGCCGTAACAATATATTCAGACTCAGTTTACGCCACCACCACAGTTCACTCAAGGCTATCACGCTGGCGAAGGAGAGGGTTCAGAAGAGCAGACGGGTCTCCCGTACAACATGCCCCGTTACTAAATGAACTAATAGAAGCTTTAGCATAGCCATCGGTAGTGGCAGTGGTTAAATGCCAAGCCCATACCAATAACACAGACGCTGTCTCATTGGGGAACGCGGCAGCCGGCAGAGCAGTGAAGGAAGCCTCGTACTTCAATAAGACACCAACATCAGAGTACGTTGTAAAAACAGCCACAGCAGAACAACCAGCGGAAGCATACAGTAACACGCCCATAGCACAATTGATAGAACTCCAGAGAAGGGCCCCACCGGAAGAGCAGGAGTTGTGGGGCAAACAAGGGTGTAAACAATCAGCCACAGATCTCATTTGGACACAGGAAACCACAGGCAAGGTAGTGATGCCTGTACAATTATTAGAAATAGCGTTCCAACAACTGCACTTCCCAGCTCATGTTGCAAAACAACACATCGCCTCAGACATTCATGAAGATTGGTTTGTTCCCAATCTGCACGAATAATTGTCTAAGTTTGTGATTGAATGTACTACATGCCAAACTTACAATTCAGGGATGACATTACGAACTCTGCGTGGCACTTTGCCACACCCTACAGGTCCATTCAGAGAACTACATATCGACTACGCCGATATGGGAGAAAGATGTAATGGAGCGAGATACTTGATTGTGGTGGTATGCCCTTTTTCACGGTGGGTGGAAGCAGGCCACTGTCCCCATCCGGATGCAAAATGTGCTGCCAAGTTCCTTGTGCAAGAAGTATTCTGGCGGTGGGGAATCTGTGACGTGATCCGTTCAGACAACGGCACACACTTTGTGAATGATCTCTTCAAAGAAGTAACCTCCCTTCTGGGGGTGAAACATAAACTATGTTCGATTTATCATCCAATGGCCAATGGAGTTGTGGAGAGGATCAACGGGCTGCTCAAAATCAATTTATCGAAATTATGCAGCACGATGAAAAAGAATTGGGTATATTGTCTGCCCCTAGCATTGTTCCAACTCAGAAATCAACCATGCAAGGATCACCATTTGAGCCCGCACGTAATCGTGACGGGGAGAAGAATGCACACGCCTCTCTCTCCTGTTAGGAGGGCGTCTCATGCACACAGGGCTGCCACAGTGCTGGGGGAAGAGTTTAAGGAATACCTAGCACAGCTAACGCACGCAGTGCGCAGCATAGCAAAACATATTGCTCCGCCATTTACTGAAGATGTAGCAACAGACACCTCCATGCCGGCAGCAGATAGCCCGGAGGGGCCATTAATGCCAGGGGAACACATCTATGTTAGAAGTTTTGTAAGAAGGTGGAATTCACCAAGATTTCATGGTCCACACACAGTGGTGTACAGCACCCCAACTGCAGTTCAAGTGAACAGACTGAAATACTGGGTGCACCTCTCAGACGTGAGAAGGGCGTACAGTGTCGCACTCCCCTAAAATGAAACAGACTGTGTGAATGGCATCTCTAACACAGTCTGACAGGATGAAAACTGCAACTAAGACAGGGAAAGTATAGTGAAAAAGCAAAATGTTTTTTATATATTCTGCCTCTCTCTCTCTCTCATATGAATCGTGTTATTTTTTCTATTTTTCTTCATTGTTTTTATGATAAATGGAAAGAAATTGTTAAATGCCTATTTGAGCAAAAAGATGAAAAAGAATGAACAATTGCAAATATGTTTCTTTTCATGATGACTTAACGAATTTGTCTCACCCACATAGGTTCAACATGAGCCAATGCGATGAAACGGCTGAGCAGGCTGAAATGTTAGTTAGAAAAAGGGATGCCACTAGGGCCAGTAGATTGAGCAATGTAGAATACATTATAAAATATGCTGCCATACTATTTGCAATAATGATGTTTCATTTTATTTTGTATAATGTTGTTTTATTTGTGGCAAATGAAATGTACAAAGGGGGAGCGGGGCTAACATGACAAAACCAGGGTTTAAACTAATATGGACTGGAGTAACAACCATCTTGAAGGACACTTATAACGTTGAATCAAATAGTATAAATGCAACGCCACCCTATAACAAATTGCATGTGAACAAAACTGCTATTCCATTGTTGAGTAATACTATGGCCAAGGAAATAGAGCTTGGATGGAATGTAAATGACGATTACTATTGGTTGACTAACTCCAGAAATACAAGCATGCACACACGCAAGGCACCAGAAACCACTACTGAATACACGCATGTCACCATGAACAACATTGATGATGCATGGTCCAGAATATTCCCGCTGCAATATCAACGAGTTGGTATCCAATTAAAAACAAAAGAAGGAGGAGAAAAAGGGGGGCGGGAAAAAACAGATATGATATTTATCACAACCTGGGGTTAGATGAAATAGAGGACCCCCGACACCCTGACCAATCAAATAAATGGTATTCAGACATGAGCACCGCAGCAAAGCAAGCAAGCAATGAAAGTTACTACGTGTGCTCACTTATTCATCATGCAACTGGAACCCCAAGAATGTTAATTTCACAGAAAGTACCCTTGTCTGAGGCCCAATGTTTCATTCATCTGATGCTGTGTAGAATAAAAAAGACATTTCAGGCACACACAGTCACCATGGAAAAATTGGAAAACGAACAAACATGCACCAGCAGACGACAAGGAGTAATTTGCCTCCAAGAGCCATTTTTCATCATAAAAGGGACAAGGTATGCAGAGGACAAGTGGCATGATGAAACGATTGAATGCAAAGCTGAGGGGCTTTGAGCGCTGCCAGACGAAACATACGAGTGGGCAAAAGAAACGTGCATCCCCATCTGGTCACAGCATATCACCGAGCTGACATGGGTCACACCCCTGGAGAGACCCATAAAGATTCAAAGGGAAATACTGCACGAACTTTGCTTCCATGGAGAAGGGAAAGGGAATATGGGAAACGCACAGCAGTGCAATAAGACTTTAATCATACCAGATATGAAAAAAGGCACTGCTGCATTAATGGACATATACTGGATCTGTGCAAACAAGCTTACCTGCATCTCCCAGCATTCTGGAGGGGCACTTGTGCCCTAGCCACACTTCACTCAGCACTAATGGTGATACCAGAGAGCCACGTTCAGTTTACAGCAAGGTCTTTGAAGGATAGTTCGACAGCAGACCAATCGGCTGACATATCGGCAGCAGGGCAATCGGCTGAACCATCGACAGCGCCCGATGAGACAATCAAGGAGCCCCCAGCATACGAACTATTGTCAGAAGAAACATTGATAACCAAGTTGTCACGCAGCAAAAGATCCAATTATATTACATCCAAATCGTCAGAACTCCTTGCTGAAATCCCGCAGCAGTATAAGCTTTTCTCATCTGCAGAGACATTTTTTGCATCATTTCTAGCACCAGGCGTTCAAGCAAGTACAAACGCGAAATGGCTGCAGTTAACAGGCTGGGAGCTCATCCAGCTGGCTAACGACACTGAAGAAGGATTCAACATCATAAAAATAGAGCTCTGTGCACTGCGCCTGATGACGATGCAAAACAGATATGTCTTAGATCTTATCACGGCGATGGACGGCGGTGTTTGCAAAAAAATTGGGGGGGCGTGCTGCACGTTCGTACCAACTTCAGATGCTGACAACAGGACACTGTCACACGTGATAACAGCAGTGCATAATTTAGGAGAAAGAATGAGAACAGAAGGTGGAGCAGAGAACAACATGTGGTTCAACAATCAGTTCAGCTGGATACCATCATGGGTGAACATAGCAGCGAAGATACTCATTCCCATTATTGTCTTTCTTCTCCTAATAATCTGTGTGTGCCAATTGGGACTAAGATGCTGTGAAAATAATATGCCTAATTCAGCGATGATGATGGTAACAGTGGGCCGACAGACAACGGTGGCCACCATGATAGATGCCCAAGTACAAACTGGGGAATACACCACACCACAGTATAGAATGACTGCCATCTATAGGCAGTATGGGAACGTGGTCGATAATCTACATCACACTACCATTAAAGAACCAAAGGACTTGCTGTGGTATAACGAGGTTTGGATAGATTTAAATGGGGATGGTGGGATATAATTAATGGTCACCCCAGAAGAATACGCAAGAAGAGGTAACAGCTTAAGAAGTGTGTGCAAAGCATGGATGCCAATAAAGGGTACACCCGCTTGGGAAGAGGCTGTGGCTGAAGCTGAGCGCTACCGAAGGGAGAATGGAAAGAACAAGATAAGTAGTTCATTACTTTAGATGTAACGAAAGGGGAGAATGTATGGGAGTGAGGGGCCCCCAAGCCCCCTTGCGCCGTACACTCCTAAGTACAAGGCTTGGACCATGTGCCTCTGGTAGTGGGGTTGCCCCTTGCCCTTATGTAAAGTTAACCACGGTTAACCGCTAAGTAGATGGGACTACTGAGTAGGACATGGGGCATCCATCTTTTGTGCCCCCTTTCGACTCTATCTTGGGTAAACAGGCCTCACTGCGATAGTACAGCAATGCTCAGCTCCCCTTCCACTGCAGCAGGCAAGGACAGAGACACACACACACAAGGTGCGCAGGCAGCTGGCTGGCCCCCACCCTTGCACTCCCCCTGCGAAGGAAAGCTCTGCGCTCCCATTCTCACGCTGAAGCTGGAGAAAGTTGCAACAACCAATATGATACAGTTTTCTTCCTCTGAGATCACTGCTAGCATGAGAACCAGCATGTGAACCAGGATGAGCTAAGCACTTTCTGCTCGTTCATCCCCATAAACGTGCAAGCCACCCACCCCCATTTAGAGCAATTTATTGCCATCCTGACCCTGCGCTCCCTGTAAGGTATTTCTTTCAAGTGCCAGACCCTCGCCTGTGCTGCGAAACCCACCCAACACACCCACTACTAACCTTAAGCATCTCGCCACAATATATGTTTTTACTTATACTAATAGGTCTAAAACTTAGGAGATATGTGAAACACAGCTTGATTCTTTTTACATGCACAATAAAGGTCAAGGTCTCCAATTAAAACCACAAATGACCCAATTGTGCTGACAATAATTACTATGTGTGACTTGTGTAGCAATATGAAAAGATGCATAAAATGTTTAGATAATTTGTTATTTAGTGTTTTTCTAATGCAACATATTAGCTTAGGTAGTGACCACAGTGACCGGACCCTGACCTGCGTGGAGCACAAGATATTTGACGTCTGTCATCTCGTCAACCACTCAGCCAACCAGAAGGAAGAGATGCCACCCACACCTACAGCACCACACCGCCTGGCCAATGGGGTCCATTTAGTATTTTTTGTTAGAGTTACTTTAATTGATATATATATGAGTAATGATGTAAATGGAAGGTGGGTTTTTTTAGGTTATTTCCTAGCTGGAGAAATAAACCATCCTTTGAACTCTTGCAGCCGGTTCTCAGTGCCTCCTTCCCCGACAGGGGTTGTGTTGGTTATTTTATTTTCTCTCACATGTAGTAAGCCGGGGAAAGGCACCTACACAGGCCTCAACCCACACTGCAACCTGTGGTTCAATCCATATATGCGACTCATGAATTACATTGAACTTACTTATGAAAGGAGAATTAAAGCTTTGCCCAACGAAAACACTCGAATTCCATTTGCCAAATAGGGCATCTAGGCATGATTGGAGCTGGAGCTGCGGGCGAAGCCAATCCACTACCATGGAACGCGGGCTGAAACCATTGATATCAAGCCGCATTTCACAGAATGCACAGGCTGCCCCCCCCCCCGCCTCGGACTGCCATCTTGTCCCCACCTTCCTTTCCCTTTTTTTCTATAACCAACCCCCCTCCCCAGCATGACTTACCTGATTGTAACAGCGGAAAGGCTGCTTCTCCCTGTCTCCCTTTACCAGACTCAACGGAAATGGAAGACGGGATCTGTAAGGAGCCCGCCTTCCATCTCCACGGTGGCCATCTTGGAACTGTCATTTCAATGAATGAACTCTGCGAGGCATCCCAATCATTCGTTGAAAAGACGACGCCATCAGCACCCAGGGTTACCGCTTTGGTAACCCGTGGTGCTAACAGCATTAGTAACCCGTTCCATGGGCTGCACCAGAGATTTACGTCCCAATGCCCTTGTTAAAGGCCCTTGCTTCACTCAGGCCTTTAACTCGGGCTGCTTGGCCGTTACACCATCTCCACCCCCCCCACACCAAACCCCACCACGGTGTAGCCAGTGGAACGAGCTCCGGATGCCATATTCTGAATAGCATGATCTGATTTGCTCTTAGAAGCGTGCATCACCTGCCTTTCTTTATCTGTTATCCCTTAATTAGGTGGTGTACCAAATAAATGCGATGCATGTACATTTCTGTTCACTCTTTGATGACTTTCCTCTCTGATGTGGCAACATTTCCACGAATTTCTCAAACAAATATAAATAGTGTTTCACTCCACGGAGACTGCAACTAACAAAAAAGAGGTGACATTCGAAACTGCAGCCCATCTGTTAATGAAGCATTTATTTGCTGAACTTGCTGACAGCTGCTCCTGCCAGCGAACTAAAAAGCTAAACGTGATATAGTGAAATTAAACATCCACCGAGGTAGGAAGTGCTTAATTTCTCCAGCACTTGGAGATTGATCCGCTGCGATCAATTAATGGACCTGACACGGGCACGTCCTGTTCCCTGCCCTGCAACAGGACTGACTGGAAAGGGGAGGAGAAGGCGCAGGAATGGTGAACCGCTTTCAGGCAGCTACCAATGGGAAACACACGCTGCTCTGCGTTATACCGTCTGAAATGAGGGCACCCTGGCAGCCCAGGGATATTTCCTGCAGTAAAGGTTCATGTTAGTGATTTATAATGGGTTGAAGTCGTGCGTGCCGCGGCAGAAGTTGGCTTAAAGCTCCACATGGTTTGCCAGAGGCTGAGCACAGTAATACGTGTTTATGTTAGAAGCCTAAAGCAAACGGAGGGCGAGGTGGGACGGCCATCGACCAGAATGATCACGGGGGCGGCTCTGCCAGCGGTAACCTTGTTTAATGATATGTTGCCGGGCTCAACACCTTGCCGGGTCCGCGATTCCTCACCGGCTGGGCCCGCATGGGAGATCACGGCGGGGGGCTGATGGTGCAATCCGTCACTGGCAACCGGTGCCACCTGCACCAGCCTGACATGCATCCCCTCTGGACGCGTCAGACAGCCTGCCCGAGCCCACTGGGAGACACCGATAATGTGCAGCGCAGCAGACAAAAGTTCTTGTTCCGTCCGACGTGCAACTGCTCCACCTGGGCGGTGCCCTGCCCTTCGTTCCGCGCTCTGTCTGCAGCGCAGCTCAGTCGGTTCACAGTGGTGGTCTTGAAAACGATGCATTCGCAGCCGACAATGAGTAATGATATGTGATAAAAAAAAGATTCTGTAAGGGGGCCATCTAGTGAAAAAGGTGGAAATCCAAGTTGTTTTTTATTCATCCCGCAACAGTGAACAACTAACAGTAATACGGATTCCAGGATGCACATTAGACCGTATTGTGGCATCATGCCCACTGCCGCCACACCCTTGAGTTTTGATGCTGGATAGCGCAGTGCATTAGATCGGTAAACTTGACGCGTCCAATAACAATGCCGCGCGCTCTCTACCTCAGGACGCAGCATGTTAAATTAAAAGGTAGATGTAATGATGATTTCACAAACACCACTAAATAGTAAAACAAGCTGATCGGCGTTTTAGAATGTCTGCCAGGACAGCATGAATGCAGTATTTTCATAATAATGCATTATGGGGGCGGGCACAGGGTAGTCGCGGATCCGATCCTGCTTCTGGGAGGGGTGCATCTTTTACGTTTTACCTGGGCCTGACGGTGGTAGGCTAGGGTGTTCGCATTATTCACACAGTCATCAATCCTGACCAGGCTGGCACCGTGCAATAGGTCATGTGTACCCGACAATGTATGGCCGATGTTGACACGAGACCAGCAACGGCCATATTTCTTCAAATGCAGCGTGTTGACTTAGCAAGCAGGGCACGAGTGCCTGTGGATGGGATGCCCCCAGCATGGGGTTTGGCACATGTGGCGATTAGGCAGCCCTGTGTGGGCAGAACAATGCTACAAGGAGGTAGAGAGTGGAAAGGGTGCGGAGAAGCAAGATGCCCTTTTGTCTTGGGGCCTGTTCCCTGTTTTCTGAGCAGAGGGAGGATCTGAGGGAGATGGATGAAGGAAAAACACATGGAGACATTACAGAGAGTGGAGGGCTGGTGGCGAGAAGAGACAGCAGGAGGTCGACTGCGAGATTGGTAGGCTAAATTGATCAATAATATTAAGGCTAATGGAAGTGACATGCCTTGAATTAGAGTTTGCTGCCTCAGTTTTGGCATGTCTACATCAGGTTATTACATGGCAGCTCGAAGTAGAAACCAATTCAATGCAAATGTTCCAGTAGTAAACCCGTGTTCCGCATTTCTCCTGAATTTAAAAAAGAAAAGAAAACACATCTGGACTTCACGCATACATGTCCCACTACGTGTATCAGTATAGTCAGGAGGGGTCTATTTAAACTCTAAAAAACAGCCGCCCAGTGATTAACACTTGGATAAGCAATGTTTCACGTGTGCATTAAAATTACTGAGATCGATCTTTCTTTCTTTCTTTTCTTCCTTCCTTCCTTCCTTCCTTCCTTCTTTCCTTCCTTCCTTCCTTGTTTTTCTTTCTCCATACAAAAAGTCCTTTACACATTTATACTAGGCTATAACAGTGGTCTATGTGGGTGTTGTATATTTCAAAAGCTGCAACCAAGACAACAAGTACGTTTACGTGTGGATCATGATCACAGTATAATTCCTGGCCACAAAGTTATTGCCAAATTTATCCTGTAGTATAATTTATTGTGCTTTGGAGTATAGTGCTTCACTGAATGTGATAGCATTCTATTGCCAGCAATAATGTGGCAAAGTATAATTTATTGTGCTTTGGAGTATAGTGCTTCACTGAATGTGATAGCATTCTATTGCCAGCAATAATGTGGCAAAGTATAAAATGTGGCAAAGTATAATGTATTGTTCTTTGGAGTATAGCGCTTCACTGAATGTGATAGCATTCTATTGCCAGCAATAATGTGGCAAAGTATAATTTATTGTTCTTTGGAGTATAGGGCTTCACTGAATGTGATAGCATTCTATTGCCAGCAATAATGTGGCACACATATAGCCAGCCCTTTGTTGCTAGCATAACATATGGGTATGCAAATGGAGACAGGCTGCAGGTTTAAATGTACACACATTTTTTTTTCTCTTACTTGAAATGCCTCATTGACAGGAGACTACATTAGGTATCTAATTGACTGACTTAATTAACAAATACTAATCACTAGTACTACTCAGTAACATCATAATGTAATCTCCTTGTGTAAAATGAGGCAGAAATACATGTTCTGAGATTCATTTTTAAACGTACACTTGGATTATTCTTTCTTCTCTCTTTGTTCACTGTGTTTGCAGAAAGCAGAATCTACATGCCAGGAAATGAGTTTAGCTACAGTTTCTTACAGTAAAAAATGAGTTATTGTGGAAGGAAGGGTGATACAGTCTTTTTAATTTGATTGGTGAAGAGTATCTGCAGTGGTTCCACGTAAGCAGAGGGGGACGAGACAGAGGTTTGCTGGGAAAGTCTGACAGAAAAAAGTTCACATTGCTTTTTGCTGAGCTGCTGACACGGACCATGTGAGACTGGGCTGTGAGGAGGCATTCCCTGTCTCACTTAGCGCTGGCTTGAGAATTCCATATTCTCGCTGTGCACTTTAAGCTTTCAAGATTATGAAGACAACCCTGGGCCCATTCCTCGGAGGCGAGCGAATGGAGGTCGCCTGGGGGACAGAAAATTGGTAATTATCCAAGTGAATTGAGGTTATAGTGTGCTGTACGGATGACTTTCTATAAATATCAGGCAGGGAGAGTAGCCAAGGGAATCCCCTGTGTTTAATTGACAAAGTGAAGTTTGTTCTGTCGCTGTAATATTTTTTTTCTTCTTCTTGTTACAAATAATGCAGAGAGAATTTCTTTTTGTTGCTGTATTTTTTTTTTTCTCTTCTGTTTGTTACAGATAATGCAGCAGCAAAGAGGGTAAGATGTTATTTTGAAATGCAACTTTTTATAATACAAATGATATGTACACAAATCGTGTAGAGTGTTTTTTGCTGTTGTCTTTCCTTGGTGCATTTAGAATAATATCTTGGCAAAGGGGGAATATTTTTAGGTAATTCATGTGTCAGATGGAATAATAGCACTAGCAGTGATAAGTAGCTGTGTGCGTGTGTCCACTCAGGGCATGGTGTCTGAGTGGAATTTAATACAATAGACATTGCGGGGGTCCATGAACCAGCACAGAGGCCTATGGAAACATAGTTCACTAATGTATATAAATTAGTGATAATACCACAGGTTACTGAGAATGCTATAAATGAAATTTTGGTGTTTCTGAATGTAGGTCCAAGGCCTCTAGAGATCACAAGAATGTTATAAGAATAGGGAAGGTATTGTGTATGTTGGGGTCATAAACAAAACAGAAAAATCATGCTCACCACTAAATCACCAACAATAATGTATACCACTAAATGATCCCATATAATGTAGTAAGGAATGGTCACTGAAAGGAAATAAGGCCAAACCCAATCTAAATGCAAGGAGTAGCCATCACCAAATTACCATTATTTTTGGTGGTAAGAAAATACTGCCAGACCCCAAATCTACACAAAGGGCCTCATTAAAACCCTGGCTAGGACAATGGTGCTATTAGCACCATGGCCCATGCCGGATTCCGCCATGGTGGATGGCGGATTTACCGCCCCATTCCAAGGTTGGCGGGGCGGTAAATCCCCATTCACCATTGCCCCTTCCCCATTTCCATTTTTGCCCCATAGGGCTCAATGGGGATGGGGAAGGCGCTAATTACGGCACCGTAAGTTACAGTGCCGTAATTAGCACCAAGGTCGCTTAGCGCCTTGGACTTTAACGCCTGCAAAAAGCAGGCGTTAAAGTGGGAATCTGGCGTTAAGGGTTTAACGGCGCCGCAGCCTTTTACGGCGCCGCTAAACCCCTTAACGCCAGGGTTGTAATGAGGCCCAAAATATCCAACATATTTATGTTGCATTGGCTGGGTAAGTGATCATAGAGCACCTACTGGGCGTGGCAAGTGTGTCTCACACTACCATCTGTACATTAGAGGGAACCCATTTCATAATAGCAGTGTGTCACTAAAAAACGAATTTCAGAATGTCTCAAATAGAGGCCACATTTTCAGACTAGTGCAATATTTAGAGGCAAAGTTATATGCACATGGGACATGGTCATCAAATAATGCCACAGAATGGCGCAACCACACTTATGGTGAAGTGCAGAAAGAACCACTATACAACATTTTTGCAGAAGACAGCATAATTCAGGTCTGCCTTCTGAGATTATTAAATGCAGCTGATAAACATGCAGAGAAAGATTGTCTGATATTGCTATGCGCCAAGACCTGGTTTATTTTGAATAGGTCCCTGCGAATGCAAGAAAATTATACTAAGCTGATTAACAGGTTAAAAGCCGACCTAGATGGGGCAAGTAAAAAGGAGGAAATGTTAAGAGCAGAATTAGAAGGATATCAAAAAGACATGCAGTTAAAATGTAGAGATCTTGATATTCAATTGTCAAAAGCAAAAAACAGTCTGAGGACAGTGAACAAGAATTGGTACATTTAAAAGCGTTGGTAGACCACATTAGACATGATGAAGATGAGATTTTTTCAGAAATGCAGATTTTACAAAAGGAACATTATGAAAAAGAAAGTGATCTCCAAAATGCAGAACAGGAAATGGTTACAATGTTTCAAGAAAGAGACAAGAGAGACAAAGAATTCAATGAATGCCAAATGCAAATGTGCGACAAGCAGGAGGTAATTAATAAAATGAGTGATGAAAACAATTATTTGCAAAACGAGGCAGAAAGGCTGCTTAAGAAGTGTAAGGATTTGGAACAGCAAATATGCATTTCCAGGTCCCAGGATAGACGGCAGGGCACCACATTCAATGGAGTTGAGGTGAATCCTATTTCTACCCAAAGAGCTAGTGCCCCAGTGATTGGGCCGGTGACTGAACTTGGTTGCAGCGCCCTTGGGGGATTTGATACACCCATTGGGGGCCGCCACCAATCCCATACACCTGGAACCAGGGTTGAATCACCAAGTAGTGCAATTCAATGTATAGCAACAAGTAGCCCCATCAAAATAATGAAATCCATCAAAGCCCTGATCAAACCATTTAAAAAGGAGGGGAATGCTGCAGAGAGGATCACTTAGAAGTGGTCCATGACATTTTTAAAACCCTGCAGATACCTAAGGAACAATACAGGCAGTATTTTCATTTAACTCTAGATGCTCCTACAGCCAGTATCATAAGGGGATTAAATTAACAGCAGAATATGACATGGGCAGAGTTTGAAAAAGAGATTAGGCGTCATTTTTCTCCTTTCCAGTCATTGCAGGAGGCGAAGAAAGTTGCTTACACAATCACTGCTCGGCTTAATACATCCCCTAGCCAGTTTTTACAAGACTTAAAAAGAGCATTTTCTCGCTTTGATGTATCTTTTGACCCCAATTCTAATGAATTTAAAACTGCCTACTTCTATGGGCTACAGAAAGACATCATATCACAGTTGGTCCGTGAATTTGATTGTGACAAGTCCCTTGAATGGATTGTACACCAAAGCACAAAACTATATGAAGTACTCTATTGTTAGGGTAGAGAAAGTGATAAAATGAAAGACACCAGACCAAAAGCTAAAGAACCCTCAGCAACAGTGATGGAAATCTGGTCAGCCAAAATGGCCCTTGAGTCTGCTCAAAGTCCAGGTAAAAATGATTTGACACCTGAACAAAGGGGTAATCAACAAAGGTCGTCACTTCCTGCACCAATGTTTCAATCACATGATCCTAGTAATAGGGAGAGCTACATCAGCGCTAGGTACTTAGGTGACAGGCCCCGGGCAGGCAATCGGCCTGATATGTCAGGTATGAACAATAACCAGAGACAAAATCAGGATCAAAGAAATAATGGTCCCTACCAGACATTGGGGATGCAGAGCAGATTTGATCCCAACATCATAATATATGGTAATCAGGATAGACCACGATATGTGGATCGATTTACTGATAATGGGAATCAACATAGGGGTCAGTACCCACAACATGAGAGACATGATATGAGGCAGAATGTGAATTACGCTCCCCGTCAGTACAATGATTTCCCAGCTGGATGGGTGCGCCCCGCGCCCCGCTCCCCTCCACATATGAATCAAGAGTTCAGGAACAATCCCAATAGAAATCATTCCCCCAAGAGGTATCAGAATAGATCCAATCAGGGGGAAAACAACCAATATCGATCTAGGCCACAGAGAGAGGATTCTAGAGAGATGGAAAGATTCCAGTGTCTCGAGGCCCAAGTGAAAATGTTAGCTGAGCAAATAGGAAAGCTCTGTACAGCACAAAAACAGTCATCAAAGGAGGGGGCAGAAGGCCATAGCAATGACCGGGTGGTTTCTGAAAAGTAACTAAGTACTTATAATACCTGCAGTGCCAAGAAAACAGATTGCTCTGGTGTGATTTTCCATAATGACTCTGAGATGTATAAAGATTCAAAAATAAAGATACTGATAAATGAACATGTGACAGAAAGTGCAAATACCCTTATGAAAGAAAGTTCAGTTTTACCTAGAGCTGAATCAAACATTGGAGATTTGTACAAATAAAAAAGGAAAACCTGAAATTCCAAAGGAACAAAGAGACAGATTTAAGAAAAATGACTCATGCATGGGGAATACCAGTGAACAGGGAGTAAGTGGGGATGCTATAACTCCTTCCCTGGGCAATCAGAACAATAAGCAAACACAGGCAGAAAAAAGAAATACTCAAAAGGAGGGTACAGGTCAATCACCTGAAGAATTCTTTGAGCCACATATTTTTGAAGAAGTTAAAAAGACTGGTTCCATACTAAGTAACTAAAAACACACAGAGTTAGACAATGACAAATTGCCAAGTGATGTTGTTATACTGTTCAGTTGGAGGATTGTAATGTGACCTCTGATGATACCTGGGTGGATGGGCGAACGGTGGCCACACTCCAAAAAACCTCTGAACATGGAGAAATGAATAAAGTCTCTCACACAGAAATGGGCAAAAAGGAGGGAAACATGTCTTTCCATTTATCAATGTGCTTAGCCAAAAGTGAAAAAGGCCTGAGAAAGGTGAGCCCTGAAATCAGTAAGAATTCACACTTCTTATGTGTGTTAGAGGAAGTTGAAGACAGGTATTATGCTCCAATCACTGTAGAAGAGAAATACAATACATTTGCAATGATTGACACTGGCGCACAGGCCACAATTATGTCTAAAGAATTGGTAACGAGTATCAATGAAGGGTGATCCCCACCGAATCAGATCACAATGATGGAAAATGAAGGTCCAGTGCATAATTTTAATGGGGAGGAGGTGCCTATTATAAGTGTCACAGAGGTTGACATAAAGATAGGAAAACACAGAATGAAACAGAAGGTATTGATCACATCGATTTGTGAAATTCCATTTCTGATGGGAACAAATTGCCTGAAAAGATTGTCTCCTCTCATAAATGGGGTGAATGTAGTACTGTGGTCCTTAACCAAAAAACCATTGAGACCTAAGAAACTAAAATCACAAAACAGCAATGTAAATGAATGTCACACCGTTGCCAAAACAAATGATGCAGTAGAGGTATATCTCCAGAATAGCTTTATGCCTAGCGTCACTGTTATCTTGATGTGTCAAGATAAAATGCAGAGTGAAAATGAGAGACAATCTGTACAAATACATTTAGACCCAAGATGAAAATGGCAAACTGCAATAGATGAGCACACATTACGTTTTTATTTAAAAGAGAAGACATGAAAACAGAATACTGATCCTAAAACAGATACAGAAAAACACATTACTACTCCTGCTGAAATACACATGGAAGATGAGCAACCATGGGTTCACATTGGTATAAATGACTATTCTAAAATAATAAAAGCCACTTTAGTGCTTGAACAGGAAAGAAGCTCTATTAATGAGAAATTACTGCAAAAAATAATGGAGAGGGAGGAGATCCTGAAATTTAGAATTAGAAAACAATATGTCTCTGGTATGGACAGTCCAGACTTTGAAAATCGAATTGCAGGCAGATGCATGCTGAAGATTAGTATTAGACAAAAAACAATTCACCATAATGTTTGGATAGTGAGTGGGACACAAAG
Source organism: Ambystoma mexicanum (assembly GCF_040938575.1). Lineage (NCBI taxonomy): Eukaryota > Metazoa > Chordata > Amphibia > Caudata > Ambystomatidae > Ambystoma > Ambystoma mexicanum. The sequence continues at coordinate 1,023,137,908 of NC_090928.1, forward strand.
TGACTTGTACATGGGCAATGATATCATGCACAGAATGTGTATGGTGTTAGATTTCCTTAATCAAAAAATATGGTCACACCTAGGTGGGCCGGCACCTGAATTTGAAGACAAAAGAAGGGTTTATCATTGCACACAACTGGTCCCATATGCAATTGAATTACAGGTGAGGAAGGATACTATTATCCCTGCATTCACCAAGCAGTTTGCAATAACGCTGAAATGCAAAAATGGTCAGCAGATGAAGGATTCCGATGTATTTGTGTGCTTGAATGAATCCATAAAAAAGCAAGGCCTGGATTATGAATACATGCCATTGATAGATGTTGGTGAAGGGTCTGTAAGAATGACCATGACCCCCAACAAGGTATTAATGCTATTATCACAAGGCGTTGACTTTTTTCTCCTTCGAATAAAACGGGGGATGTGTGAAGGAAAGGAACATTTGATTGGTTGTGGTGTGGGCTATGGTTCCATGTCATTTCATCACAGGATGTTTTTTTCACGGGGTATTTTACCACAATTTTTTTGTCAAAAAAACCCATTGGATGTTTTTTTTGGGGGGTTCCCCCCCAACACCCCCATTTTTCTAAAAAATCTGATGGTTTTTTTCGAAAAAAAATCCCTGTAAAAATCCCTGCGAAAAAACATCCCGCGATGAAAGGACATCATACCGTGGGGGCTACAACTATCACTGTGCCCTAATAGGTCTTACCAATACTCATGCATACAAACAATGCTGCAAGTAGCCCAGCTGGAAAGCATCTTCATAATGCAATCACATGATGTGTATTATTTTAAAAATAATATCCTGTACTGAGACCTTCAACTTGACTGATACACTTGTACTATCAGAATACAAATGTGTCATACATATTCAAGTTCTGTGGATGCTGTTACAAAATAAGACATCACTCTAAGCAAATAATCAATACTAACCGACTGCACATTTTTGATTAAAATACTAAATATTGGAGTTTTATGGTACGTTATAAAAGACTGTTCAAGTTAAGAATACTTATTGGCTGATTAAAATACTCCTGTGCATTTAATGCTCCTTTAGCTATCTGCGTGCAGCCAGCAAGACACAAGTTTCAATCCAGGCACGGTTTACCAAGCCTTTCCCCCATCTGAGGTTGATACAAATGCAATATGACACTCAGAGGTAATTCCGCTTAATATTACAGCATTTGAAAGTGGGGGGAATCCAGCAAGAAGTGTTACACAAAAACTGGATTCCATTATCATACGTATTGTTCATGCCACACAGCTACGTGTGACAGAATTGCTGCTGTGAAAGATGGCATAATGCATCAATGACACCACCCCAAACCCGTACTACTTTGGATAGAAGGTGTGCCCTACACACCCTTGTTTTTAGTGTGAGTACACAGTCTATATCTGTTTATTGTGCATGTTGAAGTGAAAGAATGAACACAACACCCCAAAGCAGTCACAGCCGGAGGTTCTAGAGCTTGACGAAGGACACAGACCATGTTGTCCTCTCAAGGGTTATGGCCCTTCTTTTGAGTACCTATACATACCAATATTGCCAGATATTTTTCTCTCGTTTTTCTGTCTTCTGGTGTTGCATCTCTTTTGTCTACTGCATGCAATGCATGGGTCTGTACTTGACCTCATGTTCACAGGTTCAATAAAATTATTGCTATTGAGTTGGTAACAATGAACATCTGTCACCAGTGCTACGATGCAAGATGCACACCTGGGATGAAGGTGTGCTGAATACACTTGTGTCAATTGCAGACAATGATAACATCATAATGATACTAATTAATGCATATCTACAATACCAGGTATGACAATTGATCATCCCTGCGCTCTTATGGTTAAATTTGAATTCTTCAACCATATCAATTATCAAATATACACACGGCAGCACCAGGATCTTCTTGGCACTCACCTGAAAGTGCCAGAACAATCAACCTAAGTTCAACTTCAGATCATCCCCTATGGCCACTCAATTGGTTTCTTATTAATTCTTTTGTTTTTCTTTGTCTCCTATACCTACGTTTGTTTGATTTGGAAAATTGTGTTGACAATTTAAAAAATGCAAATTAGAGTCAATTGTTAGGGAAATGTGAAACTTAAGTCAGCCTTGAAGAAGCTCACGAGGGGCCACATGAATTGATGTGACACCTTAGTGAAACATGTGTTGGCAGGGACTTAGGCATGATAAATGGCATAGAAACTGAGGTACAAAATATGTTTGCTAAATCAGTGGATGTATTTGTGGTATTGCAAAAGAAAATAAGAAGAAGTTGCAAAAATACATTTGAGACATGGAATGGAATTAGTGTAGATGAGCTATAAGTTGGGGGAAAATTTCTCTAGGAAATAGGGAGAATTTGACAAGTATATAATAAGAAACTATTGAGCACACTTAGGGGATGATTTGAAGTTGGATTCAAGTTAATGCACATATCAGTGCTGGTAAAGAAACAAAAGAGCACATACTTGATGCACAAGCCAACATGTTTTCTAGAATCGTATTGATTGAATTGAACAATTGGATAGAAACGAATAACACTCTACCCCCACACCAAACAGGCTTTCGAAAGCACTCAAGCACTATGGAAAACTTTATTCACCACTGTGGAGGCGGCAGGGCACATTTGCAAACTTTCCATCCACACTGCCTTCATTGATTCTAGTGCAGCCTTTGACACAGTAGTGAGGAACAAACTCTGGCTAAAGTTCCTAAAATAGAAAATCCCAAAGGGCCTCTCCTCCATGTTTATAGCATTACATACAAATACTGCAGTCGGAATCTGTGCCAAGCAGCAGTGTTCTATGTCTGATTGGGTGTCAACATATGCAGGACTGAAGTAGGGCTGCATATTGGCCACACTCTTTTTGACCTATACTTGGAAGCGCTATCAGAGGCTCTTCCCACTGACAAAGCTTTCCTGCCGAAAATTGGCACACAAGTAATACAATGTTTAGGCTATGCCAGTGACCTAGTCATAATGGATTACATGCCTTAAGGGCTGCAGTTTTAATTGATCTCCTGCATACATATGCTACACATAATCGCCTCAGAATTAACATCAGCAAAACCATAATCATGGCATTCCACCCTGCTATGGCGACATATAAGAAGTACTGTTGGACTCTAAATAATTGCCTAGTGGAAGCAGTTAACAAATATACATATCTTGAAGTACTTATAGACAACAAACTAAGTTGGGGACCACAACTACAAAAAACACAACAAAAATCAATCAGCAGATCACACTACTATAAGCAATTTCTTCTAGGCATGGGGGGCATTCTGTTGATGCAATACTTATGTTTTTTCACTCCAGAATATTATCTATGATCACCTATGGGGCAGAGATCTGGGCCATAAAACATGGTTAAGCCTTAGATCAGATTGAAAGAAAATGCTTAAAGATACTGCTCAAAATCCCCATTCAGTCCCTACTGAGTATATCCTATTAGAATTTAACCTATGTCGGCATTCAGCAATTTTGAATATACAATATCTGAATCTACTTTGGAAATGTACCAATGCCTCATGTGGGTCTTTGCTGCATATCATCCATGAGGCTTTCAGATCACATAAGAATTTTCTAGGAGGGATTGCACAAAATCCCCAATTTGATAACAAGCAATTTTGGAGTAGATACCTCCCAGCTACTACTTATGGTAACAGTTTTCAACAGTACAAACTGGTCACACAACTGAATGTTGTGGGGTGTAATCACAGGATCCAAACCAACGGAACTGAAGGGCCATGTGAAAAAGGCATACCTGTCATTGCCAAAGCAGCATTTTAATTCACAAAAGCTGAGGAAATTCAAAGGTCCCTTTTGCATGAAAAATATGATTTTTATACACTGACACCAAAATGGCTTTGCATGTGTGTTTGCAGTTTAAAGGAAGACAAGAGAAAAATGTTCCCCTGTCAACATAAAGACAAGGAATAGACATGGCGTGTGTAAACAAAATGTAATATATATTATGCTTGACATGCGAAATACCGTCAAAAAGGGAAAAGAAAAACTTTGTTCCATTGGTCACATGAAGATTTAATTTAGACCCAAGGCAGATCCTTTTGGCTTGGTGGTGTGCAAACTTCACAAAGAACTACCCACTGCAAGCCTGGCTTATACATTCCCCCAGCTATGTACAACTGCAATAAAGTGTGTCCTGCTAATGGTGTCGAAAACAAAGTGTCCATCAGACTTGCTGTCTCTGAAAGCCCAGCTAGGGGTAGGACAAATGGCACTAGCCGGTGCATCCCAAGTATTTACAAGATGCAAACAACTTTGAACAACCAACTTCAAAGAGACTAATAAAAAACTCTGGTCACAGGCTGGTCCACAGGGGCAAATGGCAAATGGCCTGGAGGAAGGGAAGGTCATATTTGCACACATCAAGATTGCCTTTGTTTAAATGGACTGTCACAATGCTTGCATTATCTCAGCAACCACAGGTTGCACTGATCACATGTATGTTTCATTTTTTAGATAATTTCTGTGTGAATCCGGTGATATAAAATTCATCGACCTGCGATTCAGGGAACTGTAATGGTCATCTAAAATGGTTTTCTGTCTGACCTGAAAATGTCCCAAAATTACGAATTGTCGAACTTGTGGAGGTTAAAATTAAGTAAGTGGGGAATAAATTGAATGTTCCTAATGATTATGTTTTCTTTTTTTAAAACAACAGAAAATGTCCAAACGGCCATGCAGCATGGTGCAGACACAGTTGTTGTTTAGCTGAATCAGAAAATATATATGTATTATGGCAGTTACTAATACACCACAAAGATTTTGACACATTACTAGCTTTTGCAAAATTGACATGAGAAAAAATGGGGATTTTAAATGGAAGCTGCAATATGTCTGGTCCTGACTCCTAGGCCTATAGAGGAGATTGATTTGGGAGTGGAGAGAAGGGTATCTGTCAAATCCTATTTCCGAGAACTCTTGCGGGGTACTCCCTAAGACTGTAAACTTGATGGTGTCATCGCTGCTATATAATGTGTATGCACTAGAAACACTTTTAAAGGCGTGTTATAAATACCAAATCATATCATATCATACCATGTCATAGCATATCATATCATATAATTATGAGGAAGGGACATATCAGCTGAAATGTACCATTTGACAGCTGCAAGAAAACACCAAAAGGAGATTTTGCAGAGATTGCCTCTGGGTGGAGCTGCTATTTCTGGGAACTCATGAAAGCTCACTGGGTCCTATGGTGGAGAGCTGGAGGCCATCCTTGAGAGTGGAGTAATCCTGACATGCAGCTGGGTTTTCTGAACTTTAAACAGAGGCTTTCTATGTAAGCAGAACTGAGCCCACAGAGACCAAACCGTGGAGGAATCGACTTGCCTTAAATAATTTTCTGTTATAATGGGCAGGAGCAAAACCGTGAAGATCCTTAGCCTAATTAACTAGAAATATTAATCTAATTAATTCCTCTTGGCAGAACACCACGGGTTGATTTTTGTTAAAATTCGAACTTAAAAAAGCTCATTCCCAGTGTGCGCTGAAAACTATAGTCTGTAATGTCATTTGGTAATCCTATTTTGCCTGTTAACGCTGATTTCTTTGAGGAAGAGGGGTGCCTTTGTTCCTAAACCAAAACTAAACAAATCCTCCCCATTTTACCATCTGACTTCCCCAACACAGGTCTTTAAGTGGAGGGGATGAAACCAAAAATTCTTCAATGATCCCAATTCTTCTGTCCGACTTCCTGCACAAAGAACAACATATGGTGGGGGGGGGGTGGGGTGGGGGACGGCAGTCTGGAACACCCACTGCTAAATCATCCCATTTTATTTTCAAGAAAACATTGTGGGTGACGTCATAGTTTATTTATTTATTTATTTATCTATTTATTTTTACCTTTTTAAGCGCAAAATCCATGGGCATCAAGGCAGTGTTACAACCAGGTACTCTTACATTGTGGGAAGTCAGGAAGGAAGTAGAACATATAATAGAAGGTGAAGTGGCCAGGCACTAGATAAAGAGTCACGTTTTCAAGGCCTCTTTGAAGGCCTAGTAGGATTGTTCTGCCCTTAAGTGGGGAGGGAGAGAGTTCCATTGTAGAGTGGCTACTGTAAGGAAGCAGGCACCTCCAATTTTGGCTCACTTAGATTTCGGCAGAACAAGTCTGTGGACATAAGCTCTCCTGATGGGTCTGGAGGACTGGGCTTTAACAAATCCTTTGGAGAGGTAAGGTGGAGCTGTGTTGGGTGGGCATCTCTTTGTGATAGATAGTGTTTTGAAGATGATCGTCTCCTAAATTGGCAACCAGTGGCAATTCCGTCTTGCTTCAGAAATGTGGAGTATTTTAAGGATGTTGAGGGCAGCAGGGATGCCATTGTTTTGGATCACTTGTAATTTGTGAATGCTATGGGAGGATGTGCCTGCAAATAAGGAATTGCAATAATCCAGCCTGGCTCCAAAAATGGCTCTAGTGATGGTAAGGCAATTGGCAGTGGCTAGGAAGGGCCTGGCAGCATTGATGAGCTTCGTGGTGTCGGGGGGAAATTCTGCCGGGGTCGGCCGGGCCGTCCGCAGACCTCCGGGCAGGGAGGCCCCAACTCCTCCCGTATATCCCAGATGAGATAGAGTATGAGACACACACAAGGAGCAAGGTGACTCTGCTGTTTATTTAGACAAAACGGCAGGGATGGGTCAAGGAGCCTACGCGTTCGTCCTGACACACACACAATCGTGGGGCTCGCAGGCCCTTTTTACTGCATTATGACGCGCTACTTGCGTCACTTCAGAAAGTTAACAAAAAAACTATCGCCACTCTTAATTGGTTGCTCGAGTGGTAGGGTTAGTATAGTACACATATAGAGAATGATATTAGTGGACAAGGTGTAGTCAGGTGGTATATCTGGGTTGTCCCTACAATTAGATACATAAGAATTGTTACATGAAGACTCCTGAGGATTGGCTAATATTACTGACGTCTGAGATAAGAGCCCCATGTTCTGATTGGTGCACTCGTGAGCTTCCCAGCCTGGGACCACCGTTGTTCCCAGCTCTCGGTGTACCTGTGATTGCAACAATGTTTCAATATGGGTACGTGCAGACAATGTGAGGATTTATTCATAGGTGGAAGGCTGACCGCTCCCACTGTAGCAGATGTCCATTGATCCTTTCAAGTGTATCGGCCTGTGTCTCGTAGCGAGGGACCCAGACGCCTTTTCTCTCCTGGGTTTTGGCATCTCGTCAGGTTCGGCTTGGTCACGTGGGGAGGGACCGTGAAAGAGGCAGAATTCTGCACAATTAATATTGTTTTTTCTACTGCACGTCTGGTTTAATTTGCCGGCGTGACTTTATCGTTTGGGGCGCGGAGTGCGAGGTTGCAACATCGTGCCTTTGATGATTTGTTCTTGGAATGTGGGTTTGCAACATTGCGACCTTGGCTGGTTGTTCCACCGGGTTCTTTTTGCAGGATCAGCAACCTGACTCTTGCTTTGTTAATGTCCACGGGAGCTCTTGGTTGAGGCCTACTCGGGCCTGGTGCATAAGTAGTCCGTTTGGTGCATAGGTGCTTTTAGGTTATAATAGCATATATTTCCATGACCAGTATCGTGTTTCCATTATACCTCTCATGGTGGTAACGGGTTTCAAGAGAAGCGTGAGCAAGCGTTATAGATGAGTTCATGATGCGTCTTGCGTTTCTGCATTCTGAAAGCCTATGTAAAAATAATAAAGATGCACGTCCGTGAATATGCCTGTCGCCTACGTCAGAGCACTGAGTATGTTCTTCGTGTAGATTGGTGTGGAGATGTTCAGTGTGTATATTTGTACAGATGTGCTTCCCGTTGTCTAGGTCGTCATGGCATCTCTAACGACGTGTGGATTTTAGTCTAGCTGATCCGAGCCGCAGGTGTCGGCATGGCCAGTGCGGGCTGCTGGGCAGGCAGATGGACACATCCGTATGTTCCTGTACCAGGGTACCTGGTCGTCTGGTAAATGGACAAACTCTTCTCGCGGCGGGTGTCTGGGCCGTGACCCTCTAGGCCAAGCGCGAGAGGTGAAGGACGGAAGCCTGGTCTTCCATTCTCCCACTTCAGTCCCCCCTCTGGTCGACTTGTCGACCACAAACATATCCTTCTCGTTATCTCCTCTTACCCTCCATATCTTAGTTATCCCTCCGAGATGTCCATAATGGTTTACATGATCTTCAAATGACCACAGGCCCTTCACATCTCCTACTGCTAGTTTCTGTCCTGCGGTGTGTTTTTCCATTTCATATATCCACTTACCCGCACCTCCACTTAGTGATGGGAGCCTACATTTTATATTTTCTTTATCCGTATGTTTCCAAGGTACATACTGTGGTCTAACCCCTCCTCTCTCCAACAGTGGCATTAAATTCTGTCTTGTGTCACCCTTTACGCTCCATAATATTGAGTCTTCACACCCCTCCTCTTCCCCCGTTTCCTTTACTACTTCAAATTCTTCCTTACTACCTCTGCTCCTACCTCCCTCTTCTTCCTTTCCCCTTTTTTCGTCATTTCCTGTGTTCAATATGGGTATGTTTATTTGTCTGTCTTGCCTGCGACTAGGGAGGTCCCTAAGCCGACATGCATAAGGTGTAAGTTCGTTCATGAAGGGCGCGAGCTTTATTCTGTGCAGTGAGCGTGCGGTGGTTGAACATGTAGGGTGTGACGTGGGAGGGCGTGATGGGGATGTGGGTGGCGTGGTTTCATGGGTTTGTGTTTCCCCTATTCTTTTCACTCCCTCCTTACTTCTCTCCAGCTCCTCCCATCTTCTACTCATCCAGGGCGAATCTATGTTTGTTCTAGTGAGGTATAGCTTATCTAAGCTTTCCCTTTCACTCTTTCTTCCATCCTTCTCCACTCCTTCTTCCTCCTCACTGCAAAAGTCATTCATAAATGGCACCCCCCACTCTGCCTTTTTTCCTTTTATTGTTACTGTTTTTAAGTCTATTAGGTCTCTTTCTCCCCTTTCGTTGTTACCAACTGTTCCCCCTAGTGCTGATGTTGTTGCTACCTCTCTACTTTTATATACATCTCCCCATCTTTCACTCTCCCTACTCCTCCCTTCTCTTCCCCCTTCACTTCTCTCCTCCATTTCCCTACTATTTTCCTCCCTTTTCCTTTTCAATTCCTCCATTACTTCGTTGCTCATCTGTTCCAATATTCTTTCATCCTCTTTCTTCCTTTCCCATTTCACCCTTTCTCTTTCTACTATACTCTCTATTACCTTCCCCTCTTCATATCTCTTAGCTGTCTCTGATAGTACCCTCCTCCTCCATATTTCCATTTCCTTTTCCTTTTCTTCTTCTTCCTTCTTCTTCTCTCTCAGCACTACTCTTGATACCCTATCTGCTGCTGCTTTTACCCTTTCAGCTTCTCTCTTTTGCTCCTCATTTCGTTCCCTTAATTTTTCCAATTCGTTCTTACCTTCTTTCCTTTTCCTCACTCTCTCTCTTTCCTCCCTCTCAAGTTGTTTGATCAATTCATTCTGCTCATCCCTTAGTTTTGCTAATCTTTCCTCCAAAATCTCTTCCTTCTGCCGTAGTAGCTCCTCTCCCCTCATTTCACTCTCTCTGGCACTATCCTCGTTTGTTCTCTTTACCGCCTCCCTTTCTTCTCCAGTTAGTGAGCCTCGTAATTTCAATAATATCTGTGCAGCTACCCACTCATCGTTTCCTATCTCTACAGTCTGCTCTTCTCCAATCCTCCCTTCCCCCATTGGTATCTTCCTATGAGCCACATATGGTGGAGGGCTGTATGCCGGGTTCGAGTATCCTTCAGCCGCCCTGAACTGTCCTTCTATTTCTCCTAATTCTCTTAAAGGGTACAACCCTCCTCCCTCTGTTTTCACTCCCGGTGTTATGGGTATCTCATTGTTCGGTTCCTTTTTTATGTCGTTTGATTTATCAATCTTTTCTCCTCCCTGTCCTTCATTCCCCGTATTCTTTGTCCTTTCACACCCCTTTTCCCCATCCGTTCCTTCTTTCTTAATCTCCTTTTCTTCCGGTGTTTCCCCCATAGTGAACATTCCATTTGGTCCTGGTCGGGACCCCTGGAACATCCTCCATAAGTTAAACACTTCCACATGGTTTGCCAACTTCTTCCCCTTGTACGTATTGTGCAGATGGTTTAGTAGTGAATGTTGGGCATATGGATCGAAACTACCATTAGGCGGCCATGGTGTTAACATTTTGTTGTCCGTCCCCTGGGTCCACTCTATGCTGTACTTAATTAATTTCTCCCTATGTGGTGGCAGTGTGGTGCATATGTGTTGTAGTGGGGTAGTGAGGGTATTCCCCCACCCTCCCGACCCTCTCCCGTATGACATAATTGCACTCCCCTTGTTACCCTTCCCTTTACTAGCAGTTTACAATATACAACCTTATATTGCTTACCTTGCCCCGCAAGTGTGGGGACTTACGACAATCCTTTGACAAATTATGCAATAATAATAATAAAAAAATAAAAATAAAAAATAAAAAATAATAATAATAAAAACAAATATATATGTATATATGTATGATGTTATATTATATTCCTTCCCCTACGGCCCCCTGCGGCCGAAGCGCACGCAGCCCCCGCGGCTGCGTATCCCTTACGACGATCTTATACAGTCGCCCTGTTTCTCCGTTCTCCTCCCCCTTTTACACTTGCCGTGGCCGGCGTTCTCCGTGCGCAGCCACGCCCCTTTCCCCTTCTCCTCTTTCGATCCACTCGTTTATCGTTTATCTCCGTATCCGCTCCTTTATCATTTTTCTCTTCCCCACCACTCTCAAACCCAAAGTTTCTTGTGCTCGCGATATCTTATTAAATCCCTACTGGTGACGTCACCGATTTCTTCGAGCTACTGGTACATTCTTGTTATGTTCTTTAAGTTCAAAATACACTTGCAATCTACCCCGCTAACCCTACAGCTGTCTTCCTGTCTCTCCTGGAACAAGGTAATCTCATCAATAATATAACCGGACTGCGCACGCTGCGTCGCCTCGCGTGTGATACGCCCCTCAACAGGAGGGCTTAACCAGCCAATTATCTTCCGTTTTGGGCAACTATGTAACTAGCTACCGCCCACAGGGAAACGTCATCTACCTATCGAGTTTCTTGCTCGAACAATAGGGAACCTCATCTACTCATTGATCAATAAATGTCAAATCGTAGGAAACCACACACACCCACCCTCACACGTAGTCGCAATCTAGGCCATCAATGTCTTACGAGCGGCTGCACGTGATGTTTTCGTGCCCCGCCCCCCTCTTTCGCGTAACTCAGCCGACTGCTCTCGCACTCGTCCGCTACCATTCATTCCATTGGCAACCCTCAGTTAAACCTTCGCCGCACATCTGTACAATACCTCCCTCCTCCCTTATTTACTTCCTCCCCCTCCCTCACAATTTCGCATTGCTTGTTGTGCGTGTCATGCTCACCAAGTTCTCTCGATGCAGGGCCGCTCGACTGCGTGCACCCCTCCAAGCGGCTCGCCACCTCCCCTCGTCTGGACCACGTCTGGACACTCGCCGACCGCGGGCGGGATACTTCTCAACCGGCTCCCGAGGGCCAATATCCGGATTGCGCTGTCCGGTCTTCTCGCAGCTCCGCGATGGTCCTGTAGTCCTCAGAAGGGGGCAACGGCAGAGGGGGCCGCGCCGCCGGGCCTCCTCGCAACGGGAGTGCCTGGAAAAATTAAAAATAAAAGTCGATCTTAAACAGATCTCAGCAGTGCCTCCAACTTGTCGGGGGGAAATTCTGCCGGGGTCGGCCGGGCCGTCCGCAGACCTCCGGGCAGGGAGGCCCCAACTCCTCCCGTATATCCCAGATGAGATAGAGTATGAGACACACACAAGGAGCAAGGTGACTCTGCTGTTTATTTAGACAAAACGGCAGGGATGGGTCAAGGAGCGTACGCGTTCGTCCTGACACACACACAATCGTGGGGCTCGCAGGCCCGTTTTACTGCATTATGACGCGCTACTTGCGTCACTTCAGAAAGTTAACAAAAAACCTATCGCCACTCTTAATTGGTTGCTCGAGTGGTAGGGTTAGTATAGTACACATATAGAGAATGATATTAGTGGACAAGGTGTAGTCAGGTGGTATATCTGGGTTGTCCCTACAATTAGATACATAAGAATTGTTACATGAAGACTCCTGAGGATTGGCTAATATTACTGACGTCTGAGATAAGAGCCCCATGTTCTGATTGGTGCACTCGTGAGCTTCCCAGCCTGGGACCACCGTTGTTCCCAGCTCTCGGTGTACCTGTGATTGCAACAATGTTTCAATATGGGTACGTGCAGACAATGTGAGGATTTATTCATAGGTGGAAGGCTGACCGCTCCCACTGTAGCAGATGTCCATTGATCCTTTCAAGTGTATCGGCCTGTGTCTCGTAGCGAGGGACCCAGACGCCTTTTCTCTCCTGGGTTTTGGCATCTCGTCAGGTTCGGCTTGGTCACGTGGGGAGGGACCGTGAAAGAGGCAGAATTCTGCACAATTAATATTGTTTTTTCTACTGCACGTCTGGTTTAATTTGCCGGCGTGACTTTATCGTTTGGGGCGCGGAGTGCGAGGTTGCAACATCGTGCCTTTGATGATTTGTTCTTGGAATGTGGGTTTGCAACATTGCGACCTTGGCTGGTTGTTCCACCGGGTTCTTTCTGCAGGATCAGCAACCTGACTCTTGCTTTGTTAATGTCCACGGGAGCTCTTGGTTGAGGCCTACTCGGGCCTGGTGCATAAGTAGTCCGTTTGGTGCATAGGTGCTTTTAGGTTATAATAGCATATATTTCCATGACCAGTATCGTGTTTCCATTATACCTCTCATGGTGGTAACGGGTTTCAAGAGAAGCGTGAGCAAGCGTTATAGATGAGTTCATGATGCGTCTTGCGTTTCTGCATTCTGAAAGCCTATGTAAAAATAATAAAGATGCACGTCCGTGAATATGCCTGTCGCCTACGTCAGAGCACTGAGTATGTTCTTCGTGTAGATTGGTGTGGAGATGTTCAGTGTGTATATTTGTACAGATGTGCTTCCCGTTGTCTAGGTCGTCATGGCATCTCTAACGACGTGTGGATTTTAGTCTAGCTGATCCGAGCCGCAGGTGTCGGCATGGCCAGTGCGGGCTGCTGGGCAGGCAGATGGACACATCCGTATGTTCCTGTACCAGGGTACCTGGTCGTCTGGTAAATGGACAAACTCTTCTCGCGGCGGGTGTCTGGGCCGTGACCCTCTAGGCCAAGCGCGAGAGGTGAAGGACGGGAGCCTGGTCTTCCATTCTCCCACTTCAGTGGTGTATGCTGCAGATGTTATGATGGCTTTGACTTGCCATGTTAGGGAGAGTCAGGAGTCCAGGTAGACTCTTCAGGCCTTTACTGAAGTGGAGACTGGAATATGCAGACTGTCAATGTTAAAGTTTGTAAATGGGGAGGAGGAGTTTAGGATAGACGGTGGGCCGACCATCAGGATCTCTGTAGTTTCGTCATTTAGACAGAGACCAATGGTAGGCATCCAAGCCTGGACAACAAAGGCGAGGGAGTCATCTGCGTAGTTCCCAGTGAGGGATAGGAGAATGTGCGTATCATTGGCATAGTTAGTGTACGAGAGGTCGAAAAGGGGTTTTGTAAATATGTTTTAAAGTGTGGGCAAGACACATGAGCCTCCGGTCACTCCACAAGCAATGGGGGAGGAGGGCAGAGGCAGTGTCTGAGAAGACTTGCATGGTTCTGTCATCCAGGAATGAGGCTACCCAGGACATAGATTCATCGGAGAAGTTGGCTGCCTATGTCAGGTGGTTGCAGAGAATATTATGGTCCACCAAGTCAAAAGCAGTGGATAGGTCTAATAGGATAAGAATGGTGGGCTTGCCTTCGTCTCTGATGGCATCCAGTTGATTGTATTAAGTCCAACAAGGCTGGCTCTGTTCTGTGACCTGTCTGAAGCCTGATTGGTGAAGACACAGTTTTGGTTAGATTCAATATATTGCTGGATTTGTAGATAAGCCACCCAATTTAGGATTTTAAGCAAGAAAGGGATTGTCGTGACATGCCGATAGTTGTTAGGCATTGCCGGGCAGAGTAAACCATTTTTTGCGAGGGGAGGACCCAGGCTTTCGTCAGTGAGGTAGGAACTGTACCTGAGGAGAAGAAAGCGTTGATGAAAGGAGTGATTAAAGGGTTGAGTGTTTCTGTGCATTCTTTGATAACAGGGGCAGGGCAGGAGTCCCCTTTACATCTGGAGTGTTTGAGACTTTTGAGGATTGTACTCTCTTCTGTTTCTGAGACGAGGCAGAAATGGGAAGTTTCTTGATGGGGGTGGACATATTGTGGCATTGTGGGTAGTTGTGCTTTAATAGAGGTTCTTTTAGTGGCAATTTTTTCCTGAAGGGTGGCAACTTTTTTTAAGATAGCCTCTTGAATATTTGTATGCCAGGTTTTGTCTTTAATGATACCTGCGGGGTGGGGGCGGTACAGGGGCTTCAAGTTCCTAGAGGATAGTGAACAGCTTCTTTGTGTTTGAATTGGCTCGTGTTATTTTGTCATTATATGAGGTCGCTTTAGCCTGGGTAATGGCTAGTTTGTAGGACCTGGCTGCAGACTTAAACAGAGCCTTCTAGGTGTATGTTTGGTGTTTTTTCCAGGATTCTTCTGCCTGATGCTACTTCGCTCTCAGGGCTTGGAGGTTCCCACTAAACCAGGAGTTGGCATGGGATAGTGCTTTGTCCTTGTGTGGTGCCAAAGGGACGAATGTGTACACTGCATTTTCTAGAGTCTCCTGGTAAGGGTCAGCCAGTGCTGTTGGGTTGTCAGCCCTGTGAGCAAGGTGGTCAGGGTGGAGGTTGTCAAGAAGTGGTGCAATACTGTCTCCTGTGATTTTGCTAGCACTTCTAGCCCAAGTGGGGGCCATTACTGCCTACCAGCTGGACGGGAGTCCCTGGGTAGTGGGATGACAAAGTTCACAATTAAATGGTCAGACCAGGTGCATGGAGAGATATCTGTGATGTTGACCCTACAATGTCGGTCTCCCAGCCAGCCCAGGGTGTGGCCCTTGGCATGTGTGGGAGTGTGAAGCCGGGAGCTTCTAGCGCCCTCAGTAGTGAGGAGACATTATGGTCTGCAGGGTCGTTCAAGCCCAAATTCATGTCACCCATGATAATGATTTTGGATTTTGGTTTAAGGTTAGCATTAAGGAGATGAGTTAGATCATCTTCTAACATACCTATGGGTCCTGGTGGCCTGTAAAGTAGGTTCAGGGGTATAGAGCAGGTATATGAAGTTGTATGTTTAAGGTAGAGAAGGGCATGGTTCCCTTCTAGTTTGTCTGGGTATTCTCCGATATTCAAGCTATTTTGTGGATTAGTGCAACCACACCTTCCCTAGCATTCTACCTGTCTGTTCTTAGTATGGTGAACCCGGGTGGGATGGCAAGGGATATAGCCTGGGCCAGAGGCTGGATGTAGCCATGACTCTGTGATGGCTAGGAGATAATTTCATGTGACCTGAAATGTTCAAGATGAACTGAGTCAAATGGCTCAGCTGACATCGTATCTATGCTTTCAATTGCAGTTAGTGGAAGAGTGAGTGCAGAAGAGTGAGGCCTGTGCATGGAGTCAGACTGGGATTCTAAATGAGACGCAGCAAGAACTTAAACAGTTAGAAGATCAAGCACTCCATATTTTTGAGTTAAAACAATAATGCCTCATGGAACAACTGCAAAATGAGTTAAAAACCCAGAGCAAGAGAGCGCAGAACCTGAAACACAGTTTTCTGCACTGCAAGAGGCACATAAGGAGTGTGTAGAAAAGGTGAGCACACTGCAACATAAAGTCAATGGACAGACCAGTTATAATGGAGGGCTGCTAGATGACGTTATTGCCTTTCAATTACAAATGAAGGAGTTGAAAAATGAAAACAGACAGTTAATTGTAGAAGGGGATGATTCCCAAATTGACTTTGATCATGTATATACTTTAAAACAACTGAAAATTCACCTGGTGAAGGAAAAAAACCTCTTGAACAAGGAGAATAGTGTCCTTGCACATCAGGTGCACCAATGGAAAATTGATTTATAAAAGTGTCAGTGAGGTTCTCAGGAACTGACTGGAGATAGGTAAGAACATGTAGAACTCTTGGAAGAGTGTGAGAAGTGGAAGCTGACCTATTACAGGCAGCACAGTATAGAAACACTCAACAGATGAAATTGGTATATTGAAAGCAAACCACTTTGAATATGCACACACAATGCTGGGCCACACAATAAAAACGAGTCAATGCAGAATGAAATCAGGGAATTAAAAGATTGATTAATGTCCCAGAGTAAAGTGCTTGAGCCCAACCAGGCCCTGGTCTCAGAGTTGAAAAGCCAGCTCTCTGAACATTATAAGGAAATAAGGACAGAGAGAAGCAGGTCTGAGGGTTTGGCAAATGAAATTGAACATTACAAACAGGGACTGAGGCACTTTGACCAATCAGGATATGGGAATGGGACCTCTGATCTAGGGGTGATTCCCTCCCCACCAGGAATCTCATGCCAGTTAACCACAATTTCCTACTGGCCGACAGCGACTGACCTCATGCTTTCCACCTACCAAGCCCAAGGAAACATGAGATACCTAAACCTACCCATGCCTAGCCAAACCGATCCAGAAGGCCAGTCCTTATCTGAGATGGAGGAGTACTCACCTCTTGCACATAAAAAAACGAAGGTGACCGGACCAGTGTGTCCTGGGAAGTAAGGAATAATCCAGTGAGTTCTTCAGACCATGAAACTCCCTTGATGAGAAAATTAGGGAGTTGGATGTAAAGAAAAATGAGATTGCAGAGAGATCACCAAGCTCGCTTTGCTGGAGAAGAAGAATCAAAGCTTCTGCCCAGGAGGGGTATATTAAAAACCTCATTACATTAAGGGAAAGGGGTGAAATTCCCCAGACTCCCTGGAAGGAAGGATGAGGAAGCTGGGTTCTCTCCTGGACCTAAAAGTAACTACAGTTAGAGTGACCCTGAGAGTTCAATTTTTGGGCAGGCAAAAGGATTACAGACCCTGTGGTTCTGGGAGATATTCCCAGTCTCATAGAGATAGGGAGCACCTAGAGGACAGGGAAGGGAGTACCAGTAGCAGTTCTGAATCAGAAGGTGAATGGACTCCTGTGCAGAAGAAGAAAAAGACAGGGAAACCGAGCAAGGGATTTGTGAAAGACCCAATAAAACAAATCAAGGCCATAAAGAGTTTCCTGAAACCATACTACAATACCAAGTATTCGGTATCAGAGCACCTGGAAGTTTATGAGCAGATGATGGCAACATTCCATATCAGAAATGATATGACTTGTATAGCATTTTCTAAATGGACTTTCTCACCTGAGTGCTCGACTTTCTTTGCAGTACTGGAGGCCCAAGATCATTTTAAATGGTCACCTATAAGGCCGCCATTTAAAAAGGAATTTCCTCACACAGAAACCCACGGGAGGGCCATAAGGCTGCATATAATTTGCAATGTTGGGAGGATCAGGCACATATGGAGTTTGTGCGGGAGTTAAATCAGGCATTTGCACAGGACCCTTCATTGGGTGATTGGACAGGCTACCAGGATCTACGAGATCCAAAAAGCCCACTGAGAGTACAAACACCCCCCAAAAAGCCAAACCCATCTAACATCACTGCTGCTGCAAAAGTGGCAGAGGTAAAAACTACCATTCATTCAATATGGAGATGGGGGGCCTAAACGTAACCCTCCTACAAACAAGCAAAATGGAAGGCAGAAGCCCCCACCCCTCCCATATGGCCCAATGGAATGGTAGTCAGGCAGGGACCCAGAACAATGATCACTCAGACCATGCCACCTATCTAAGCCCTAGGTACAAGGGT
Organism: Ambystoma mexicanum; assembly: GCF_040938575.1. Lineage (NCBI taxonomy): Eukaryota > Metazoa > Chordata > Amphibia > Caudata > Ambystomatidae > Ambystoma > Ambystoma mexicanum. The sequence continues at coordinate 1,023,155,768 of NC_090928.1, forward strand.
ACCAAACCAATACTGGGGTATATATGCAATCCCCCGGGAAAGGGGGTGGACCAATCAGGTAAGAACTGCCTGAGAACTTCCTTACAAACTTCCCAAAAGGAGAGAAGTATCATTCCACCTCCCAATCTGACCTTTTTCCCCCAATATCCCCTGAACCAGGACTTTGAAAACAATCCTCCTCTCTCTCCCCGGTTCCAGGGCAATAGATCCCTGAACCCCTGAGAAGGGAGAATCAGGATGGTAAATTATGGGGGAAATTTCCAGTACTCGATCTACTCCGGGAGAATTGATATTTTATTAATATTTTATTTCTATCACGCTCGTACACAAGTGTTTCTGAGTGTGACAAGGCAAGGGAGGGGAAAAGGGGAAAGCAATACAACGATATTACTAGGCCCAGTGACCTTGAGAACGCGCAAGTGCATGGGAGGGGGTGAGTGCATGGAAGGTGGGAGAAGTGGAAAGTGCAGAGCAATAACAGATAAATAATAATGCATTAATAAATAATAAAGGCAACAAACAGTGGTAGTGCAGCCAGCAAGTGGCAAGTGCTGGGACAGATACCCTTTTTGGGAGCAGCAAGTTCCTCCATACAACCCAGAAAAGGTCTTACAGCTGGAGCGACTGGTCCAGCAACTGACTGACAACCTGGGTCCAACCTTCAACCTAACCCTGCTTCCCAGAAGTCAGCAACACCCAGATGTGATGCCCTAGGGGGAAATGACAATAGGAAATGTCCAACAAATCACAGGTTCCCTGAGTAGGGGGCCCGGGTGGAGAGACGATTCCAAGCCCTAGAGGGAGCTTACTTTCTCACCCAAACAGAAGCCCTAAAAACCTCTCAACCTGAAAGTGTCTCGTCGACCCCTGAAATGTTAGGACCCAAGGAACAAAGGGTAAGTAGGAGAGGCCAAAGACGAACCTACTTTGTGGAGGAACTCGGGTGGATCCCCTTTGAAAGAGAAGAATCCCCAGAAGATTCAGGTAAGCCAACCTTCTTTTTCAAAAATGCTGGGATCCCTCCAAAAGAAAAATGTGTTACAAACGACCCTGAGTGGGTCAGGGTAAGCATAGAGACTGATCCAGAACAAGAGAAACTTTAACACCAAAAAGGCAAGCCAGACAAAATTGAAACTGAGGGAATTTCCTTTCTCCAAACAGGTTCTGAGAACTGTTGCCAGGTAAAGGTGGACAGACAAGGAGCCCGCGAAAAGGAGGATTCTCCAACTACTCCCATTGTGAGATGAAAAGTTTTCTTTATAGATTCGCAAAAACTCAGACACTGAAAATTGCCCAAGATCACATGGTGTCGGAGTTAAATATTAAGAAAATGACCACCGGTCAAGGTGCAGGGTCAGTGTGTATTAACAGCTCTGGTGGGACTGAATCACAAGCCACCGTCCTGTCTAAAAAGGACTTTGACCAGCTAAACTCAGTGCAGGGGAGAGTGCTGTTGAAAACCGGATAGCCAGAGGGAAGGAAACCAGCTTGTGGACTTTAAGGCACTCACACCTTAAACCGACATTTTGCTAAGCTTTTGGCCTCATCCCTGGGCAGTGCAGGAACCTCCCAACATCCTCTTTCTTGTCCCCCCGACTGAAGCCCTGGAACAGCGAGATCTGCTCGAACTGCCAGGAACAACTGCCTCAGCTACAGCTCTTCTTCAATACAAAGGTACTGTGCAAACGCGGTCCGGAAATCTTTTCGCCCATTGTGAGAGTTCGTGGAAACATTCTCAACTTCGAAGGCTTGTCCTTCCGTAAACATTTTTCACACTTTTCGGCTAGCCAAACTCTTCTAAACTCTGTGGCAAAGACTCAACCGTTATCTACCAGAACTGTGCAATCCTATATAAAGACTCTGAACCATTGACTTTGGCCCAGGCCTATTGAGAAGAATTGCTGGTTGTAGCTAACTGATACCCTTTGCCCGGCCTATGAATGTATTTTGGCTGTCTGTTCTTATAACCTTGTCTTTTTATCCTTTTATTAAGTATCTGAAGTGTCATTTTGCTCCCACCTCAGGGGAGCTAAACTTGTTCATTTACTTACTTGTTGTGTATTTGTGATTTATTAGTGTGTAATATTGAGCTGCTCTTGCTAGTGTAATGTTTTCTAACTGACTGAGTAAATAAATGTATATTATTTTACCAAGACACCTTGAGTGTTTGTTTGAATCACTGTATTAGTTGGTCCTTTGTGTAAACTCTTGAGATAGGTCTGGCTGCTCAGCCATCGCTACTAATTTACTGTGTAGTACAGGCTTGTTCCAAAGGTAAAATTGTGCTTACACTTGTAGTCTTAATTGCATGTAGTGTTCCCAAAGGATACTGCATGAGATTCTGCTTAACATAAGAATATTACACTTTATAAGTAATTCAAGTTTGAAGCAAATAATAGAAGGATAGTCTACATCTTTTAAAAGATAAGCACGGGTTTCTGGAGGGTGGTTGTGAATAGATTTCATTTTGTAAATATTGTAACTCTTGATGAGCCTGGTTGCTACTGGGTTCTTTTTAACGAGGTATCTCATCCTCGGGATTCCTCCCTGTTGCCAAGGACGAGATAGCTCGTCCTTTCAGGCACTCTGTTTTGTGCGATCCCTGCAAAGCAGGGGTCGCACAAAACAGTAACCCAACCCCCGGGCTATTTGAGGGGGAGGTCCCCCTTCACTGCCCGGGGGTTGGATTACCTTCAATTTCACATCGGCGTGCGTGACGCACGCCGACATGAAATTGAAATTAAATTCACTGCGGCAGCCATTTTCGGCTGCCGTGGTAAAGACAGAAGGTTAGTGTTCACCTTACTCTGCCTCGATCTTCGGCTGTATTTCAAGCCGGAGATCGAGGCAGGTATCGTTGGAAAGGGGAGATTCTCCCCTTTCCAGCGATACCTTGTGTGACAGCATTGCTGGTCATGGATCGGGCACAGAGCTCCATCCGTGGCCAGCAATGGCCACTGGACCACCAGGGATCTGTTTTGGGAGTGGGGGAGCGGGGCTGCTTACTAGGTAAGTGACCCCCTCTCCCCCAACCCCTCAAAGCATGGTGCCACAGTGCTGGAGACCCCTGGGGGCAGTGATCATCTGCCCCCAGGGGTGAAGAAAAAAAAATTCAAAGGAAGGGGGGGAGGTGGAACGGGGTTTGGGGCCCTGCGGCCCACTAGACACCAGGGATATTGGAAAATGTGGTGTCGTTGGAAAGGTGAGATTCTCCCCTTTCCAACAACACCATGTATGATGCATTGCTGGTCACGGATCAGTGCAGAGCGCTCGATCCGTGACCAGCAACCCACTGAAACACCAGGGATATGTTTGTGATGTGGGGGGGGCTGCCCCCCCAGACCCCCAAAGCATGGGGGCACATATCTGATAAACCCTGGGGCAGATGGCTGATCATCTGCCCCCAGGGAAGGGGGCAAAATAAAAATAATAAAAAGAAGAACAAAATCAATGGGGGTGGGGCGTTGGGGGGCCCAGGATTTTTTGACCCCCTGATGGTAGCCCTTCCCCTGATGGTAGCCCACCCCATCCCACACCAAGTGGAAAGGGGGAGTCGCCCCTTGTAGCCCTCCCTGGGGGCAGATGTATGCCCCCAGGCAGGAGTAAATGAGGTGGCCCCCCATCCAATTGGGGGGTGGGATTATTGCCACCAGGAATAAGTGTGCAGGCCCCCCAAAGGATGGGGCCTGCAGGTTAGGGCCCCCCTGGGGGCAGATGGCTGATCATCTGCCCCGAGGGAAGGGGCAAAATGAAAAAAATGAAATAGAAATAATTACAAAAGGGAATTTTGGGTGGGAGTGGGGGGGCACTAGCCACCAGGGATTTATTTTACAGAAAAGGGGGGTGGCCATCTCCCCCTCACCCCAAGGGTAAATGGGGGCACCCCTTCTAGCCCTCCCTGGGGGCAGATATCTGCTCCTAGGATGGGGCATCTGACCACAGGGAAGGCTGCTTGAGATGCCCCCCTCTTATCTGCTCCCAGGGAGGCCTAAATGAGATGCCCCCCCTGCATTTGGTGTGGGATTAGAGGGTCACTCCCCATTACATTAGAAAATTACCTGGCGGTTTAGGGTGCCCCTCAGCCCACCCTAAAGTGCAGTGTACCATTTTTCATTTTCTTCTTTGTTTACGAAACTTGCCTTGGCGCAGAGGGGCACATTGGTGTGCCAATCTGGCCCCAGGGTGCCCAAATCTTTCTGCCCCACCCACCGGGGGGCCTGTCCCACACATTTTCGGTGGCCCTCTCCCCCCACCCCCAAATGGAGGGGGGGTGAACCTCACGCAGCCGTTTGTAGGAGGCCCAGGGATGCCTGCATGAGGTGCCCCCGCAACCCATTTGGGGTGAGGGGGGAGAGGGCAATCAAAAATTGTGGGACAGGCCCCCCAGTGGGTGGGGCAGTAAGGGTTGGGCACCCTAGGGCCAGATTGGCACACCAATGTGCCCCTCTGCGCCAAGGCACGTTTTGTAAACAAAGAAAACAATGGAAAATGGTGGAACGCATTTTAAGGGGGCTGTGGGGCACCCCAAAGGGACAGGGAATTTTCTAATGGGATGGGGCGTTGACCCCCCTACCACCCAACTGCAATGGAATGGGTGCCATGTCATGCAGCCCTCCCTGGGACCAGATATCTGCTCCTAGGAAGGGAGGCCTGAGCCCAGGGAGGAGTGCAGGATAGCCCCCCTTATCTGCCCCCGGGTAGGGCTACATGAGATGCCCTGCCCCTCCAATTGGGGTGGGGGTGGAGAGGTGCACCGCCCTTCCCATTAGAAAATTCCCCAGCGGTGTAGGGGGCCCCTCAGCCCCCGCTAAAGGGCAGCCTGCCATTTTGAATTATTTTCTTTGTTTACAAAACTTGCCTTGGCACTGAGGGGCACATTGGTGTGCCAATCTGGCCCTGGGGTGCCCAAACCTTTCTGCCCCACCCACTGGGGGGCATGTCCCACAAATTTGGGGGGCCCTCTCCAACCAACCCAAATGGAGGGGGGTGTACCTCATGCAGCCGTTTGTAGGAGGCCCAGGGATGCCTGCATGAGGTGCCCCCGCCACCCATTTGGGGTTAGGGGGAGAGGGCCCCCAAAGATTGTGGGACAGGCCCCCCAGTGGGTGGGGGAGTAAGGGTTGGGCACCCTAGGGCCAGATTGGCACACCAATGTGCCCCTCTGCACCAAGGCAAGTTTTGTAAACAAAGGAAAAAAGGGAAAATGATGGAACACATTTTAGGGGACTGTGGGGCACCCCAAAGGGACAGGGAATTTTCTAATGAGATGGGGCGTTGACCCCCCACCCCCACCCGCAATGGAGTGGGTGCCATGTCATGCAGCCCTCACTGGGACCAGATATCTGCTCCTAGGAAGGGATGCATGAGCCCAGGGAGGAGTGCAGTACAGCCCCCCTCCCTTATCTGCCACCAGGGAGGGCTACATTTTGCTGGTGTGACCATAGGTAACACATGTTTTTTGTTTTGTTTACAGCTTTTTCTATGCGAGCAGCTGCAACGTTATGTGAGTAATTTTTTTTATTATTCTATGGTTAGGGCCCACTGTCAGTGGGGTGGGTGAGACTGGGGCTGGATTGTTGGTGGTGTGGGTGGGAATGGGCCATCTGGGCAGATATGTTGGTGGGCTGGGACACAACTGCAGGGGCAGGCCACAAATTGCCCCCATGCCAGCAGAACATTGGTGTTTCCCTGGGAGCGTATCCCTCCCATGTGGGTTGTCCATCTGCAAGCCCAGGTTCCACCTCTGGCTGTGCTATATTACAGATGTCACCTCCGGGAGGAATGGGGATCCTGCTGGGGCTCCCTGGAGCTGCTGCTGTGCTTAGGGGACGGTACACCCACATGGTAAATGGATGTCCAAGGCCAGGGACATAACCTCCAACTGTCCTGGAGTTGCGGCTGGGCTGCATTACAGCTTTTCCCTTCAGGGAGGTATTGGCACACTGCCAAGACTCCCTGGTGGGGAGAAGCTGTAACGCAGGGCAGCAAGGTCTTGTCTGATTTGCATGAATCATACCTCTGCGGATTCCCACGGGTGTCCTCTTTTCGGAAATGCAGGGGGTTCCCTGTTTTCCGTTGTGGCTTGGACACCCGAGGCCCATATCTGTATGGTGTGCCCGTCTGGACAAAGTGTGAAATTCAGCTGTCATAACAGACTTGGGGTTACCTATGTTTTAGGCTTTCCCCTTGACGCCCAGTTAGGTGCGCCCACACATGTGAGGTACTGTTTTCATCAGGATACCTGTGGGAACGTGGGACGGTAGGCCATGTGTTGTTGGGGGTGTGTTTCGATGGGTGAGCCGAGTGAAATGTGCGGAAAATGTGTTTTTTTCCCCACATTTTGGACTTTGCCGGGGTTTCTGGGTAATATATTCGGGGCCGATTTGTACGAATCATATCTCTGCGGATTGCCACGGGTGTCCTCTTTTTGGAAATGCATGGGTTTCCTGTTTTCCTTGGTGGCTTGGACACCCGAGGCCCATATCTGTATGGTGTGCCCATCTGAGCAAAGTGTGAAATTCTGCTGTCATAGCAGACTTGGGGTTACCTGTATTTTAGGCTTTTCCCTTGGAGCCCAGGTAGGTGCACCCACACATGTGAGGACCTGTTTTCATTGGGACACCTGTGGGAACGCGGGGCGGTAGGCCATGTGTTGTTGGGGGCATGTTTCGATGGATCAGCCGAGTGAAATGTGCGGAAAATGTGTTTTTTTCCCCATATTTCGGAATTTGCAGGGGTGTCTGGGTAATACATTCTGGGGCGATTTGCACGAATCATACCTCTGCGGATTCCCAAGGGTGTCCTCTTTTTGGAAATGCATGGGGTTCCCTGTTTTCCTTAGTTGCTTGGACACCCGAGGCCCATATCTGTATGGTGTGTCCGTCTGGACAAAGTGTGAAATTCAGCTTTCATAACAGACTTGGGTTACCTGTGTTTTAGGCTTTTCCCTTGGCACCCAGGGAGGTGCACCCACACATGTGAGGTACCATTTTCATCAGTACACGTGTGGAAATGCAGGAAGGTATAACATTTATTGTGTTTGTGTGGTTTTCATAACGTTTTGACCCATTTGCTGGTGCCCTTTTTCACACAACCCTTTCATTTCCCAAATGTGCCCTACATTTAGTTGCTGCTTTAGGCACCATACACTTTTGTAACCTGCACAATAACCTACCCTTGAAAATGTCTGCCTATGCTGTTTCAAAAAATGTATGCTTCCCGTTCCTCACCACATTGGTTTTCCTGATTTACACATGCTAAGTGCGTCTGTTCAGGCTGTAAGCATAAAACTCCTGTGTACCATGGCTCAGTGTTTGGCTTGTGGTATTGCTTGTTTTGTAAAACACTACAAAAAATGTGTGCTTCCCTAATTGCAAGAGTCAGGGGAATGTAGCGGAGCATTGCTTTTCTCAAAATTCATAGAAGCCATTGCCGTACCAAGCCAACCATGTCCACCACATTCCTTTTTTTCGGTCATTTTCCTGCTTTCCCCCCAATCTATGGCATTTTCCCCAACCTAGTTGTTGCCCAACCTATGCAAATCACCCCTTCCTAAACTTGGAATGTTGTCTACTTTTCAGAAATGTATGCCTTTCTGTCCTCCAATTCGGCTTTCCTACCCTTTTCTTCCATTCCGTCCATGCATGTCCAATTGGCAAAAATGGACTAAAAATTTGGGTTGCCCCTTTTTTTTAAAGTGTACAGCTATGGTGGGGGACTCATAAAGTAAAAAACAAAAAATTCCAAAAGCTGTATAATGAGTTGAAAGTTAAATCCTTGAATTTATTCTAAGTTGGTATCAAAAGATATACTGATTAAATTGCCCTTTGTGGCCAAACCTCACTGGCAAAAATGGGCCAAAGTCGCCTACCTCTCACAAAACGGTTTATAACCACATCAAAATAATTTTTTTTTTGTTTCGAGCTGTTCCTGAAAGCCAGGAAATTGGGGAATACTGTTACGCTCAGCTGGCTCCCACAGGGGCGTTTATCTGAACTGGACAGCTGCGGTCTCCACCAATTTGACGCGTAGTGCCGAGACGACGGACTGGACTGGCCCACCTAGCTTTGTTTGCTTGGCCCGTAGGAATATTCTTCTGCAAATGGAGAAAGGGAATTAACCACCCGTGGAGTTGAGCGTTAACCCCCCCCCCTTACTCCCGCTGTTCTCCCCACTGATCACCTTTGATGTCCCCTCTTATAGTCTCACCTGATGGTTTGGAAAGATGAGCTCTCCATCCTGAATTAAGCGCAGGGGCGCGTAGATAACCAGTTGCTTCACTGGCTCGAAGGAATTGGTGAGTTCCAGAACAATATTGACTCTGAGATTCCCGGCAAGACGCCATAAGTATGTAGATCGTAAGAGTTCAAATGTCTGACTTTCACTCTTGTCCGATTCCTTGCAGGTTGCAGCTTGACCCTAGCGAAGAGTTCCTTTTGGCAACCGGTAATATTCAGGTAAGGACTTGTATTATCCAACACAGTTCGATAAAATAATGTCAATATGTAATCTGTTGCTTTCTCCCTTATTCAGGCGCTGAGAGAAAGTATGAAGTCTCGGGGAATAATGCCTCCGGCGGTAAAATCAGGTAAGTCTATTGTGGTGAGGAGGTTTCCTCTTGTTTGTCCCTTTGTTTCACCTTTCTGTCCTTTTGTTTCCCTTTAGGGGCCGGGGTTCGGCGAGGATGCAGTGGAAGCTATGCCGACCCGTGAAGAGGAATAGTACCCCCGGTGGTAAAATCAGGTAAGTCTATGGGGGGTAACTAATATTGCCTCTGTGTATTCCCTTGGCTCACCTTGCTGTTCTTGTCTTCCCCTTAGGTGCTGGAGTGCGGCAGGAACATGCAGAAGGCTGCGGTGGAATGTGAAGATTGCTGCGAAGGCCGGTGAGTTCAGCGCGACGCTGCAGCAGGCAAGGCGATGCGCATAAAATAACTTCTTTCTTCCAGCTCGAAGGCGCGATGGATTGGGAATTCAGTTAAGGATCAAAGGTATTGCTCTTGTTCTAACCTTTTCTGCTTCTTTCTCCCTTTTTCTAGGAGCTCCAGACTCGAGGCGGGCGTGGCAGAAGACTGGATGCAGACTTGCAGGCACGGTGAGCGTTACGCTGCTGGATGCAGTATAATGTGAAGCGTGTGCTGCTCTTCGGGCGTGGTTTAAATAGCCTCCAAAGTAGTCCCAGGTAAGTATTCCTCCCCAGCCCCACCCGAGTAAAAAATAGTCCCTAGGTAAAGTAATCCCTTCCAAGCCTCTTTTCGCTTGGAGCTCTTGCAGCATGGTCTGCATCAGGTAAGTTTGCAGCATGGTCTGCATCAGGTAAGTTTTAATCTATGAGCCTGGCGCCTATGGCGCCAGGACTGACTCTCCATATGAGCCTGGCGCCATAAACGCCAGGACTGCACCCAAATAGCCCCTAGCAGGGGTTGTTGGGCTTGCTTGGAATAACTTGATGCCTGCTTCCGGGGTTGCTGGACTTGGTCTGGGTCCCCGGGGGTAGGCATCATGACAAACACAGCACAGCAAACCATTTGTTCCTAGCTCTTACAATGAAAAAAGCACAGGCTTCTTTGTACATCATTTTATTGGCATTTTATGAAAAAAACACAAATCGTTCACCCTTTTTGCTTATTTTCTCTCACCCCCCTACAGCAGCCTAGTATTCCTGGGTGGCGTTACAACCACCTTCATGTAGGAAAAAGAAGGGGCCAAATTTGGCCGAGATATCTCATGTGACATAAAAGTTAGAAGGCATTGAATTGCAACATAACGAAATCACCAAAAACGGCCTTGGCACTGGGGGGAAAAACCCATGGCAGTTAAAGGGTTAACTGCTAGGCTAGATAAACATATGGGTGATTTAATTGATGAGACTCACGTGGGTTTTATTAAGCAGCACCATGGATATGATAATATCAGGACTCTCTTAGATATTTAAAATTTGTCATCCTCAGGTTCAGATGATTTACTCTTTATATTCCTAGAGGCCTAGAAGGCATTTGACAGTGTGAATTGGATTTTCTTGAATTTTACGTTGGCAAAAATGGGTTTTAGTCCTCTATTCATAAACACTGTTGGGGCATTGCAGTCGGATATCAGTGCCGGATCTAGGTAAATGGAGATCTTTCAGCTTCTTTTAGATTATTTAATGGTACTTGCCAGGGATGTCCCTTATCGCCTTATCTCCTCGAGTTGGCTCTTGAACATTTTTTAATATACATTCGGCAGTCCTATAGTTTGTCAGGCTTTAAAATAGGGGATATTGAAGTCAAAATTCCGGCTTATGCGGATGATGTATCATTCAAGCTAAAAAAGACGCCTATAACGATAGAATCTCCAACACATGCTCCAATACAAAGGAGTTATTTGCAATCCTGCGAGAACTTGAATCTCCCATACCACCACCCGATAACGTACCCAAAGACAATCAATGGTGTACCAATATCCAAACACCCTTGCAAATAAAGTAAAAACATTACAATCTAAAATTACCCTAAAAAAAGCCTCGCTCCCTCCCAGCGAAACTCCCAGTACGCCCACACCCACGACCACTCCCAATCCAAGCTTAGCACCTTTCAAATTCGCTAAAGTTTCCACTCATGAAACTGAAAAAATGATTGCCTCACTAAAACCCTAAAACTGCAAAGGTGATTACTGCCCGGCCCAGATAATTAAGAACTAGCCCCCTTCGTCCCCAAACTTACCAACGCCTCCTTCTCATCTAGCACAGTCCCAAGTAACTTAAAAAAGTCCTGGGTTCTCCCCCTGCTAAAAAAAACAAACCCTGGACCCCTCCATCCCCACCAACTATAGGCCCATAACCACTGTCCCCTTCCTCCTGAAGATAATTGACAGAGTGGCCTATCTCCAAATTCAGAAATACCTGGAGACCAACCAACTCCTTGGCACTCATCAATCTGGCTTCAGACCTCAGCACAGCACTGAGACCGTACTTATAGATCTCAAAGCACAAATTGACAAGCTCAATGACAAAGGAAACACAGCTATGCTACTCCTCCTTGATCTGTCGGCGGCCTTTGACCTAGTGGACCACGCAGTACTTTGCAAACACCTAGCGTCAGCCGCCCACTTCTCAAGTGAAGCTATAGTCTGGGTTCAATCTTTTCTCAACAATAGGAGTATGCGAGTCTTCTCCACCTTAGACTCTGCAGACCCTATCCAGACAACATGTGGAGTCCCACAGGGCTCTTATGTCTCGCCAACGATGTATAATATCTTTACTAAACCTCTATTCGACAAATTGGACAGACTGGGTGTCACCTACACAAATTATGCATGACGACACCCAGATCCTCATCCCCCTTTCGGGCAACTTCGATATGGATACAGCTTTAGTAAATAAAATGTACACCCTCATTCAGTCATGGATGGCAACCCATGGCCTCTGCCTGAGTGACGAAAAAACAGAGATCCTCATTCTAGGCTCACCTAAAAACCTAAACAAACTCGACTCTAACTACAGATCTTTTAATATCGACGGCAATATAATCCCCATCGCCAAAGAGGTGAAGACCCTTGGTTTCTACTTGGACTCTACCTTATCCTTAAGGAAACAAGTGAACTCCCTGGCCTCATCCACTGCCTATACTGGTAAACTCATTAAAGCATGCAGACCCTTCCTCTCATCAGCTAGCTGCATTAACCTAGCCAATGCACTTATCATCTCAAAACTGGATTAATGCAATGCACTTTATGCAGGCGAGAACAAATACATCATCAATAAACTCCAAACCCTGCAAAATAACGCACTCAGAACGGCCTTGAATCTACCAGTCAGAGAGCACATTTCAAATTCGCGTAGAAACTACAACTGGGTAAAAATTAGCGATAGGATCACCTTCAAAATTGTCACACTAACATTCAAATGCCTGAACAATGCTGCCCCCCATAACTCAGGTACAGAATAATAAGAAAAACCTCTGCACGACCAACCAGAACAGCCAACTCGTTCTGCCTTCAAACCCCAAGATTCAGACTAAAAAAGACAGGAGGCAATAGCTTCCCTGTGCAAGCAACTCAGTACTGGAACACCCTACCAGTTGAACTAAGAAGGGGCCAGTCCTACAACAGCTTCAGGCACCATACCCGCACCGTCGCAATGACCTTTGAAACCTGAGACCATGTGCATTGTGTATCGATACCATACGCACCCATCCGCGCTCTCGTGTAAAATGTACATAATGTATCTACTGTTTATAATATGTTACCCTCTATTTCTACATGTAAAAATAAAGAATGTATATAATGTAATTACTGTATATAACATATGATACCAACAACCTGGAATCTGTAACCTGTAAGCAAGTTCTAAGTATTCTTGTTACTCTGCGTGCCCAGCTACCCAAGGGTTTTCTGGCACCTTACAAATAAACGAACAAACAAACAAACAAACAAACAAATATAACAATTATTCTTGATAATCCTAAAGTAGGGGGTGACATTTTACGGAATATGATCGATGAAGTAGGCAGACTCTCAGGTTATAAAATTAATTGGGAGAAGACAGTTTTGTTCCCGGAAGTAACTGCTGAACCCATATGCATGCATTAGTATTGGCCGAACCCCAAACCCTCTCCCGTAATGATAGGCTCACAACTTGTGTCAAGTGTTGGCAATAAAAGGCTGTAGGATTTTATTGTACAGATATGAGTTATGGCAATAACAATATCATATCATGATGGTATCATACTTTTGGGCACCGGGTCCTGAGGTTACCCCCTCTGACCTGTGCCGCCACACACAGGCAGGTTGCCGGCTGACCGTGTTCCCCCAAGAGTATGCCCTAGAGACAGCCCCTGTGAGCAAGTGTTGCATTGATTTCCCGAAAGAAATGCCCCATGCCCTGGTTAGACAAATGGGTGCCGTCGTGGAGAAAGAGGTCTGGGTTGCCTAGTGTAATGGCCGGCTGTTTTATGAAACCCAGTCCTCTTGTCATACAGAATCTCTCTATCGTCCTGTTCAATTTTCTTCTGGATATGTCTATAGATTTGTAGCAGTTGACCCCTTGCCATTTCTTTCTTGGTAAGATGGCTGAGAAGTATATTTCCGTACCCCTCCAGTTGTGCGAAAGGCCTGCTAGGGAGGAGCAGATTTCTTTGCATAGGATGCGTCTAGTCGTGTTGACTAGGTCGTTGCCTCCTAGATGAATGATCAGGAATTCTGGGGGGTCCCTGTATGCCACCAATTCTGCTAGTGTTTCGTGGACGTCGGCCCAACGTAGGCCTCTGTATCCCCACTATGAAGTAATGGTGTTTCTGAAAGGTGGCCCTTCTTTAGTCTCTTCTGCCCATCTGCCTGTCCTGAAAACGGATGAATGGCCAACTATCCATGTTGATCGAGTGTGGTCCTAGATTCGCCTGTTGTTTCTGTGGTGGTGGGAGGGAGGGAAAAGAAAGAACATTTTTAGGGAGGATGGCTATATCAGTTGTGGTCTGATATATCTTTTATAACAGTCTGACTTCCATCCCCCTATGTTTTTTAGCTGTTGCGGTGCTAAGCCTCCCTGCCATGCTGCAGTGGCGACACCTATCCTGAAGGAATGAGTGCCAAACTGTTTGGGATCCCACCCTGCTTTGCTGATTGCTTTTATCTGCACTCCTTTAAATTGGTAGCGGCTTAGGGCCGATGCATCCTTGTGGATTAAAAAACTCCCCCCACTTTGGGTCGTTGTGCGTAATAGAGGTTGGTGATGCAAACCGGACAGTTTGTTGCTTCATCAGTGCAACAAATGTTGATGGTTCTGTTTGCACCCGTTTTCGACTGTTGCATTTATATGTTAACACTCTCCTGTCTCACCCTGATTTCCGTGACACCCAGGCCGTTTGTGGCCTTGGTGCTGGAAGCGATGAGTTCTCCTACCCGGAAAGCCCCAAAGTAGGCTAGGAAAAAGGCTGTTTTAAATAACATTATCTCGTATGGGTGCCAACATATGGCTTCCAACTGGCTTGCTATCTGCTCCAGTTTGCTGAAATCATGGGGTCAGCGGGTGTCCACTTGGGCACCCTCTATTCTGCCCCATCCCTTCATTGCATAAGAGATGAGGGCGTTCTGGGTGGGGTCTGAATCGCCCTGTATTTTTGTAAAATATGAAATTGCCACCAGGTGTCTTTTAGCCCAATCCCTTTTGAAACCTTGTTCCCGAGCCCATTTTAAAAATACTTTTATATCTTTAATCGTTATTAATTCTACGTGGTTTGCACCTGTGGCCTTAAATACTGTTTGCAAACACTTACTGTACTGTGTTGCAGTAGTGCTTGCCACTGCCCTCTCTGCCATCTACGTTAGGAAACCTGTGAGGTTGTTGGCACCTGTTGTTGATGTGCCGGATTCTTGTTGGGCATCCCGGCCTGGGCTCTCTGGCGCTGGCGTTGATGCCAATGTGTTGTTGGCACCCATTTTAGAGATGCCTGCTTTGTATTGGTCATCCCGGCCTGCACTCTCTGGTGCTGGCGTTGATGCCAATGTGTTGTTGGCACCCGTTTTAGAGGTGCCTAATTTGTATTGGTCATCCCAGCCTGCACTCTCTGGTGCTGGCGTTGAGGCCAATGTGTTGTTGGCACCCGTTTTCGAGGTGCCTGGTTTTCGTTGGGCATCCTGGCCTGTGCTCTCTGGTGTTGGCGTTGATGCCGTTATTCTTGTCTTCCCATTATTGCCCAGCATTCTGCTGGTATTGGCGTCATCTGTTCTTGGGCGTGTGGCGCTAGCTCTCGGAATCTTGTCCACTGGAAGCGAGAAAAGGCATCAGCAATGTTATTATCTGCCCCTGAAATGTGCTTCGCTCTGAGTACAACGTTTACTTGTAATGTGACTGTTGTAATGGCTCGTAATACTTTCAGTACTAAAGGGCATTTCGTAGACCTTCTATTCATGGAGCCCACTACAGCCATGTTATCGCATCAGATCAAAAGTTCCGTATTCGCTAGTCCCCTGCCCCAGATGTGTAATGTTAGCCAGATGGGAAATATTTCTAGTAGGGTGATATTTCTTGTCCACCCTGCTGCTTGCCATGAATTGGGCCAGTGTCCTGCCACCCATTCGGAGTCTAGTATGGCTCCAAACCCCATTGCTCCCAGCTGCGTCGGTGTATAGGACCCTGTTTGACCGGGTATTTAAAGGCATTCGCCAAAGTAAAGACCCGTTGAAATCGCTGAGGAATTTTCCCCATGTTTCCAGGTCTTGTTTCACCTCTCTGCCTAGACGGATATGCAAGTGTGGTTTGGTGAGTGATTTGATTTTGAACTCTAGGCTTCTGGAAAATATCCTCCCTTGAGGTATTATTCTGGATGCGAAATTGAGGCTGCCTGCTAAGGATTATATTTCCTTTACTGTCCCCTTTTCTTTCGTTATCATGTTTTGTATTTTAGACAGGAGTCTAAATAAAATATTTTTATTTTGGGGATTCTGCAGAGCCCCTTTGCTGTTTCAATTTCGATGCCCAGGAAAATTATGTTTGTGTCTGGTTTGGTGTTCTTTTTCCCTCGCTAGGGGAATTCCCCACTGTGCGGCCCTGTGCTCAAGTTTTGCTAAAGCCCTGCCGCATTCCCCGGAGTTTGGTGGCCCTATGACCATGAAATCATCTAGGTAATGCATTATTTTTGTCCCTGGTCTCTGCTTTAGGAAAGCCCATTGGAAAAAGGAACTGAATTGCTCAAATAGTGCACAGGATACTGCGCACCCCATGGGGAGGCATCTATCTACATAGAATTTGTTGTTAAAAGTGAAACCTAGCCACTGCTGCGACTCTGGGTGGACTGGCAAAAGTCTGAAAGAAGATTCAATGTCCAGCTTGGCCATTAAGGCATTTCTGCCGCACTCTTGTATGAGCCTTACCGCTTCTTGGAAATGCGTGTAAGATACGGCGGATTCTGTGTGTGGGATGCCGTCGTTTAAAGACTGGCCTTTAGGGTAGGAGAGGTGATGGATTAGCCTCATTTTCCCAGGCTCTTTTTTGGGGACCAGGCCTAGTGGCGATATTAAATAGTTCTTTAAAGGCATGGCGTCCCAGGGACCTGCTACCCTGCCTAGTTGCAGTTCTTTCTTGATTTTGGTTTCTACTATCTGGGGGTTGTCCCTGGCTGACTTTAGGTTCATCGGGATGGTGTGCGACCCAGTGCCCTTAAAGGGGATGGAAAAACCTTTGGTGAGACCCCACCATAGTATCCTGCTGATTTCCTTGTCTGGGTTGTTGTTTAGGGCGTCCTTAAAGTTGCCCGGGTTGATGGGTGTTCGTCCTGGTTCTAAAATTGGGATATCATTCTTTCTTGGCTGGTAGTCTGGTGCAGTTGCTTGCTGCATGGTCGCCGTTGCAGTTTGTGCAGGAGTGTTTGTACCAGCATTCTTTGCCCCATTTACACTGTTTTTCCCGAAATTTCTGCATGGGATGTTGGATTTGGCAGCCTGCTGTTTGTTCTGTCTGCGGGCATTATTTTTAGCCGCCCAAGGCTGGTTCCTCCGACAGGGCTGCTCCCCTTTTTTGGACTTATCATTGTCATGGGATTTGCTTCCTTGCGGATTTTTGGAAGAAAAATGCATGGTATCTACTTCCTGGGGAGGTTCGGCGTTGAGGGTGTATAAATCGTTCTGGACTTCATCCCACTCAATGGCCGCCTTTCTGACATGCTTCTCCTAAATCTGATGTCGTATGCTAGCCATGTCTTTCCCCTCTGTGTTACTTTTACTTCCCTTATTTTATCAACGTATGTCCAGATCTTCCTACCATCCATGGGGAATTTTTCTTCATATATTGTTGCTAAAATGGCAACGGTCTGTAACCAGTTGTCCCAGATTTGTTCGACCTGGGCGTTTCTGGCAATAGCTTTCTCTTCTATCTTTTTGGGGTCTCTGAAAGCGTCTTTCCCTTTGTGTTGGGCTTCTATTAGGGAAAGGATTTCTATAAATCCCTTGGCCCATATGGCTTCTTTTATTGTGGTATCAATGTTCCATGCCAGGCATCTTTTGTATCTATTTAATATCTCTGGAAAGATTTCATTTTTTGGTCTAACTGTGCATTACAGATTGTTACAATGTCAGTTGTATTGCTGCCAGGTGTCCCTGTCACGCCCGTGCTGTCTGTGCTGGGGGTTGCCCATGCTTTTAGAGCACCTGCTGAATCTGTTGCTGGAGTTGTGGAGGCTGTTGCATTTATAGCTGTGGGTGCTATTGGCAACTGCTGAGGTTGCTGTGGCGGGATTGCTGTAGGTAGTGTTACGGGTGGGTTGACAACTGTTATTGTAGGTTCTACTGCGATGGTAGGGTTTGAGGCCTCAGGTTCCCTTGTGGGCGATGTCTGTTTCCCCCTTATTTCTACCATTAGTTGCTGTAATTCCGCTACATTCTCACATACTTTTGACAATTTTTTGGTACCTTTTTTGGCGCCTTTGGATACTTTTCTCCTTTTTAATGGTGCAGAAACCTCCTCTTGGCTGGGTGGGCTGGTAATTCCTTCCCTGGGTAGGGCGTACATGTTTTCTCTAACCCATGTCCATCTGTAGTGCTCTGCCGCTTCAATGGCTGCTAACAATTGTGGTGATTTGGGCTTCTGCACCGGTGTTGAGGGTGCCCGTGTTTTCCGTTTGGGCCCCATGGTCTTCTATGCCTCTTATAGAAAAAGGAAAAGGTTTTATCAAGGAGTTACGATGGTGCTCTTGGCGAGCTCTGTGAGCCTGTTCTATTTGTTGCCCGTGCTGGGTAACTGTTGGCTGGTGCCTTCTTGACAGGGTTGAAAGAAAAATTGTCTCCTAGTGTCCACTTTGTGCGGTGCTTATTTTAAAAATGGGCAGGCCCCAGGCTTGTTTGACTGGTATTTAACTAATTGGTTTCGCTGTCAGGGCGCCAATGCAATATTGTAGAAATTATTTTTAATCTGCAGTATTTGGGCCCGCCGAGATTGAAATTGTGTTTGCAAGCTCTGCATGGATGTTAAGAAAAAACGAGCTCCCGGCTCGTCGTGCTACCAAACTGGCTGTGACTCTGCCCGAGTTTAAAACTGGCTTGTGTTATCTTGCCCCACTTGCCTTATAACGCGGGGGCTCCGGTCCACTGTATCAAATTGTATCTCTTCCGGACACAAATGTCTATTTTTCCTCCCTCGTAGCCCCAGCGCGGTGGCTCACCTGTAAGTTGTTGAATCGGCCACCGTCTGCACTGGGCTGCTCGGGTGCCTCTCTCTCCTTCGTTTGCACTGACTTGGGATGATTCCGCAGCACGCGTCTTTGTTTGTTTTGTTTTGGACACACTCTCCGCTCGCTTTTTCCTCTATGCTGAGATGTTGAGATTGACGCCGTCCGCGCTGGCTGTTCGGTTGCCTCTTCTTCCTTTGTTAAGGCTGTAATGCAATTGCTTTGAACAGTACAATGTTCAGGAAAGAAAAAAGACGCTGCGATGTACAGCGAACTTCAAGAATTGCTAAATAAGCAATAAGATTTGGAAGACACTGAGTAAACAGTGAACCTCCTGTTTGCTTGGGTCCCCGTTCTGGGTCCACAAACAGATTGTGTTTACTCTTAGCATGCTGCTCATATTTATAGGACCCAGGAGGCCCTGGGTCTTTGTTGTGTATGTGGTGGGGGCTGCTGTTGTCACAGCCCCCGACCGGATAGCCGACTGTCTGGCCCCCTGGTGGGGGCAGATCTTTTGAACCTGGGCCCTGCCTGATGGTTGTTTTCCTTATGGCGCTTAGCACCTTTCTGTTTGGAGGAAGGGTGAAATGACTGTTCACACCATACCCTTTCATGGCTTTGTGCTGCCGAGACTGCGTGTCTCCATAGCTGGGTGGAGGAGAGGAGCAGGCACGGGGAAGTTGGGGCTGCCCCTCTCCCAGCTGCCGATGGTAACAGCAGTTACCCTGCCTCGCTTGTGGAATGCCCATGCAGCATTGCCCAGAATGGTTGGCCTCAATATTGACAAGGTTTTAGAAACTATTAGGCAGAATATTCATAAATGGAGCAGACTCCTGTTGTCCATCTGGGTAAAGGTCAATGCCATCAAAATGGTGCTCTTACCCAAAGTTTTATATATTATTCAGTCACTCCCTTTAAAATTCACAAAAAAAGTTCTGGGTCATGTAAATCGTGTCGTCCAGTAGTTGTTATCGGGTACTGGGAAAAGTCAGAGGATACCTCAGTATTTAATAATTAGAAGTGTATGTGACGGGGGTTTTGGCTACCCTATCATTGAAAACTATTACAAGAGCTTTTTGATTCGAAAATCAGTCATCTATTCTTTCATGAATGATCCATGAGTCTCAATATGGGCGCAGATAGAAAAATATAAAATGAGCCCCTTTCGAAATGAATCCTTATACTCGCTTGGTAAATTACCTAGATCAGTCACTAATTTACAAACTGTACTTGCTACTAAAGATACAGTTATATCAATGATTGTGGAGGGTGGAGAAGAACTATATTTATATGAAGAAGCCTCCATCTGGCAGAATCCAGGACTACAGATTGATAATAGGATGCTATGTTGGAAAAGTTGGATGAATAAGGGTATAATGCTTATGAGAGATGTCTGCTATGAGGAGGAAATGCTATCCTTTGAGCTTCTGAAGGGTAGTATGCACTTCATATCCAGGAGCTAAGGAGATATAACTTGTTAAAGAGTTTGATATCTGAGAGAATATTAATGCTTGATAAACCTTTGTTACAAAGACTGGACAGGTGTAGTTTTCTTACAGTTGCTCCTCGTGTAGTGTCGAGTTATTTAAAACTCTTCCCGGAAGAAGAGAAGGTTAGAATTTCATGGAATGATTTACAAATTGCATGGCGTGAAGAAATAGGTGGGGAAATTACGATGAAGGATTGGGAAAGTCTATGGAACGTCCCGGTTAGGATGAAGATTGATCTGAATCTACGGTATATTCAGAAGAGGATCTTGGGGCGTCTCTTTTGGACCCCAGATAAGATGTACAGACTAGGTTTAAGGGATGATAATAAATGCTGGAGTTGCTCTAAGGAAGAAATCTCCACGCTTCAAATGTTATGGAACTGTATAAGGGTTAGGAGTTTCTGGGTTGATATTCTAGATAGGGTAGACTTAGTTTGGAACATGACCTTTCCAAGAACACCATTGACTGTACTTTTGAGATCTCCAATTGACACTCGCCATATGAGTTGCGACTCTATGTTGGGTTAATAAAGTTCTTCTGGTGGCGAAACAGCAAATTCTGTGCCTCTCGAAATGAGGAAAAAGCCATGCATTGAGGAATGGTTAATACAGGTGCAGTTGCTTTCACGTTTTGAGAAGATTAAATTTCATGCATTAAATAGAGAACATTCTTACAAAGAGCAATGGAGTGCATTTAATGAGTTCTATGCTTGAAAATTGTAAGAACAGGTTATAATTTGTTTGAAAATCATCTTTAGAGTGATTAATTTGATGGGGTGGCTTGGTGTTTGTCTTGTTTGGTGTTTTGTGTTTTTGTATATAATACTTTTGCTTATTTTGATTCTGTATTGTTTCAGAGTAAGATAGTTAAACTATGACTGACTGTATTTTAGTCATCTTCAAATTGTTTCTGTTTTATCTATATCAATGTATTTCATGCTGTAATGTTTTATTAGTACTCTGATTAATTCTTTTACATATATTATCTGTGTTGAAATGATATACATTTTGAAAATTAAAAAAAAGTAAAAAAAAGAAAAAAAAAGAAAATTCGACTTGAGGAATGAAGATCTATTATGATCCGAAGACACCAACAAAGAATATGAAGTAGGTGACAAAGTTTACCTGTACAATTTTCAAAGGAATCATGCCAAGGGACAGACATTTCTTCCATCTTGACGTGGCGCCTTTGAAATTGTAGATAAAATATCACGTGTTGCCTAAAAGATCTATATCCCAAAACGAGAACAGAAGACAAATGGGTCTGCATCAATCAATTGCTTTACAACTGATTGAGGAGTCAAATGAAAGATGAGCAGAGGAACCACCTGAAGAGAGGAAGGATGAAAAATTGGATAGAAATTAAGGTATATATATATATATGTATATATATATATATATATATATATATATAATACAAAAAGCTCTAGCTAACGCAGTGCACAAGCATACTTATTGTGGGTGCTCTTGAATGGCCGCAAGATTGGCCATTATTGAATAATACACAAGCGTGCTCTACTCTGCATGAGGTTTGCAGATGGTTTGAAAAACATCAAAACGAGTGAACACAAATTTCGAGAGCACTCAGTCTATGAAAGGTGCAAAATAACTTTATTCTTAACTGTTCATAAAAACTGTGTGTAAAACATGTTATTTAAAAGAACCAGCATACTCTTACTGAACAGCTTGTTACTGTCCTGGCTTGTTGGATTGTGCCACACGTTCCATCCCTCCTTCAGGGACTTCTTCGGACGAAATTACAATTCATTATGTTGGGCTCTTTTTTATTTCTATATTCTGCCAGGACACATGATATCAGTAGTCATATGACTTTTAAGTAGGTGAGCTCTCTAGGTTGAGTAAATCTGGTGGACAATTTATAACGTATAGTTGTAAGCAATAAGTATTTTAGTTGCGCAACTTAACCATAATGTCCCTTTAACAATATTTTTTGTCAGTGAATTTCCTAGGTTTTCAGCAGGGCACTTTAACTATAACGTTCCTTTATCATAGTTTTTTTAGTGAAGTGATAGGGTTTCAGTAGCGCAACTCAACCATAACGTCCCTTTTCACTGAATTTCGTAGGTTTTTACCGGGATACTCTTAGTTTGTATAGATGTTCTGTACAGCATACTGAAACCTGTGGCTCCATACTAATAGCCACAGTGGTTGCGAACAGTGCGTTTGTTCGCGGACATCGGGTGGCGTCCAACCTGTCGAGAAAGGGAAGGGAGGTCGTACATAGTGGTACCATGCAGCAAATACAAGAAACATATACAAACAGCAGCATGTACTTGAATTGGAAGGGAAAATGCAGTAGGTGTACAAACTCTGTACTTTTGAAACAAACAGTGCAAACGCTTAGGGTATGCAGCATAATGGAATGCACAAACAACAGAAGTAACGTCTGCCTTCAACAATCTTACCGCCGAGCTGCTTTACATAGGAACAAAGAACGAAGAGACAAAGTTAGGGCTGCAAACTGCTGAGAGCACAATGTCACTGTAACGTGGTAAGAACACCTAGGTTTACCTTATAATTGCACAGGTCCTGCAGTGTACAATAGTAGGAAAGCATGATGTTTTATTTTTGTGCGCAGCCATGGCAACCACCCTAGAATGGCTGGAAGAGAATTTCCCGCAAGACAAAATGGGTGAGGACGATAACCCCATTGGTAGGCACCGCAGTGTGAAAAGTAAAAGAATTACTGCAATCGCAAGCACCCTAGAATGGTTGGAAGAGAATTTCCCACATGACGAAATCAGTGACCATAGTAACCCCATAGGTAGGGAACACAGTGTGAAAAGTAACACAATCACAATATATTACTTCATGTATACCAAACACATTTGTTTTTCTTTAACAGAACAAAAAGGAGTACACCACAAGCAGCAGCTCTTCCACAGCAACATACGGCCACAGGAACTGAATGAAATGCTGCAAATAGCAAACTAGACTGCCTGGATGCCAAAATTGATGAATTGCTCAACAATGTTGCCACCTTGAAATATTTCAAACAAGGACATATTTTGGATAAAATAAAATACCACTGCACCACCTGCACATGCCCCCTTCCCCATTTTCCAGCTCGCCATCCCCGTTAATTCTGTGTCATGAGCGATGCTTCGATGAGACCTCAATCCCTTCCTCCCTGCACGACCAACGTGTAGAAATGACGAATTCCCCAGTATATGTATTTGTTTCTGGTCCACCTTCCCTTTCCTAATAGTGGCTGTGAATGTTTGGAAATAAAGGTTGATATGTAAATTGTTGCTGAATTTATATGTGCCTTCTCCTTTGTTTTAACAAGCCCATTATAACTCTGAGGGGCACAGTACTGGTGGGGATGATCGCAGATGAGGAAAATGGAGGACTCCTACGACCGCCGCACCTGGCCGGCCTATATGCAATCACAATGCAAGCATCCGTAGGACACCACTACGAGCTGCATGTCTGCATCCACAGAACCGCCTGTAAGTAGCTGTAGGACCGCACGTTTGTCGGTCGCAAAACTTTGCACATGCGTATCTCTTCCTCTGACTCCTGGTAACACCATCCCTGGCCAAGGTATGCATAGAAACGTGTGATGTACTTTTAGTAGGTGGAATTACTCACCCACATCCTGCGGGTACCTTTGCACGTGAACATCCCACCTACTGTACCGTTCACACACCCAGCTTATTTAGAAATGTGCTATACTTTTAAGTAGTCTGGGGATCCCAACGGTATCGGTAGGACACCTATGCACATGGGCACAAAATATTCCGGCCAACATGCATCCCGCTGACAGTCGTCCCAATGGAGAACAATTGCAACGTCACCATGAGAAAGGAACCACGCAGCACATGGGCCCTTTTTTGGCAGACATGATCCGGGCCCGTGCACATCAAAAAAGTACTATTTTCTGCAATTTAAGCACTGTTACTTTGAAAGTGCACCCTTACAGAGGTCCTACACTCTCCCTTTTGCATCTACTTATTTTTGGGAAAGATCTAGGGCCACTTTCCAGTTGCACGTGCATCACAACAGTCCAGTCCTATAAAAGGCCACACCCCACAGCTGCGCTGCAATCCGTGTTTGTCTTTCCAGAACAGAGCAGCGGTGCACATTGCTTCATGCAGATATTGCTTTGTGACCAAAACTGTGCCTCAAAACTACCTTTCCAAGTAATGTCCATGAGCTGCTGGTACTACCTCTGACTCAGCAGCACCCACACCCACCCTCACCACCACCACAACCACCTCCTTCTGAAGGGCCTGAACAAGGGATCAGGCGTGATAATGTAGATGGAGATCAAGAAGGAAAAGAGGATGAAGTAGAGCGATTCCCCCTTGCCTGCAGGCAGCGTGAGTCGTGGGTGTGGAAACTATTTACCACCGTAGGAGATGTGCCCAAATCATGTGCTAACCAGGTGAAATGCATTGTGTGCAACAGTACTCAGTCACTGAAAACCTGGCTTGTACAGCTGCAGCCCCACCTCCATGAGGCGGCACCTGAAATCGAACCACAAAGCAGTTGTTCATAGGGTTGTCCCCTTCGAACAAGGTTAATTTTCTCTGCAGCATCCTCCGCATCCGCTCCTGCCACTACTAGGGACACTCCAGTGGGCCAGGGCATCCCAAAACCAGCCTTGCAGGCCATACGCAGTGCAGCAGACCCGTACCTTTCAAAGATCACTATATTGTGCATGTACTGCGATGCGGTACTGTGCAGGGGGGAACAACTTCGAAGTGCTTTTGAGGCTTTGCACCGGGAGCATGACAAAGAGTGCCCCCTACGCAAGTAAGGTCCACCTAACAACTTCTGATCTCCACTTGCAGTTTCTTATCTGTTTGGTTGGTATCCTTTGCCAAACCTCCCTTACATTCCTTTCCTTCTGTGGCGTGTCTTAGAACAAGAGGAAAAATGCAACACAACCAGAAGGGAGGGAAGAAAAAGTCTCTTTTCAGAGCCACCTTGCACTGCTTAAAAATAGAATTTCAATGAAAGCATGCAGGCGGTCCCGCAGCCTATAAACGCAGCGCACAGGGTTTTGAAAAATGGGTGGCGCGACTCCGTCAAAAACAATGTATACATCCCCAAAACGAATGGTGGCTCTGAAAAGAGCCTTTTTGTACTGCTTGTGTTTGTAAGGTTGGAAGTGGTGAACACCCACAGTGGAAATGCTTGCTAAACTTGCAGGAAGCGTTGCACTGCATTTTTGATATTACGCAGAAACAGCTCATTGCCAGCATCAGTCAGATGAACTCCATCTGAACGAAAAATGTTGCTTCTACGAAGATTAAAGTTATCATTGTGGAAGGAGAACATGCCAACATCTCGCAAAAAGGCGCAAACAGCCTTGTTCACATTGCGCCGCGCTTTCTCCATTTGTGGCCCACACGAGGAAGAACGCAGCCACATCTATCTCTTGGCAATGCGAAGAAAAAGTATGTGTGACTTTGAAAACATTGCCATGAGTTGGCAAAATGTCTTCTTCATCACAAATGCAGTGAAATGCTGCTAACATGTCCTAAACTGTTCCCTCCACAATGAACAATAATAATGTCTGGATGACTGAGCGTCACCAAACAGGCTGAAAGAGGACAAACATGCAGTCACTTCATTCCACGTATTCCGTACCAGTGGACATCAACATTATAGAACCCAAGGTGTGCAGCCAGCGTTCGGCGTACACGTTTAACCAATGTAACCAGGAGTCACTCAAAAGTCATATAGTTTGCCTACTAAATGGCACAACCATACCCGTAGCCATGTACACTCCTGTTTGCAAACACACCTTCTGCCCTGTTTGCAAACACACCTTCTGCCACAATCTGTTGTTATGAACCACACTCAGGAAATCTTATTGACCAATCCCGAATCCTGCACAGTCCCATTTACATTCCAGCCACCCTGAAAAGGCTCGGAAGTAGCACGTGCGCACCTCCAAATGTTGCAGCTTTTGCAAACATATTGCACGGTGTGGGTGGGTACGCAAACACATTTGAAGCAGGATAGAGAATCCCCTCTTTGTTGGAAGTTGTGAAAAGTGTTTTTTTTTGTTTTAAAGCAACATGTAAAGAAACACATTTTTGTTTGGTATTTGTTGCAGATTGCTCTCTGCTTTTCTTCCTTACATTATTGTACAAGCTTCTGCAAACTACACTTTACATTGTAGAACACAAGACTATTTTCAATAGGGGAAAAAGAAAATATCAGCCCCACTGACAAACGTCACATTAGAAGCACTAAGGTTCTCATGGGCACAGAAGAACATCCCAGCATGGAACAGAAAAGCAGACATACACCTGATTCGACAATCCGTAGTCCTATTTCCATGGCAAGCATATTAAGAAGGACAGCATGTAGCAAGTGCGCTTTCCCAACTACCGGGAGGGCCACACCCCAGTAAAACAGGGGCAGTCCTTCTTCCCTTTCCAGTAGTCTTTTTCCAGCACTCCCTCATTGGCTACTGTTAAACGACTGTTAAACGGTCACACACGCATCCACCAATTACATCCAAGATTTCTGCATCTAACGCTATCATCTTTGTTGAACAGTCCATGCTAACCATTAAACATGCAGAGTTCAAGTGTCCTGTGAATCAAAAGCACCTGCACTGGAAAGTACTGTAAAACGATCTACGAGTTATGCATCCATGTACATCGGCATCACCACCAATCACCACGCCCTGTAGGTATCACTACTTTTTCTACAGTACATTTGCAACTGTCTTATAAGCCAGTCGCAACAGGATACCTGGCCATAACGTACTGAACATGCATACTTTTTTTTCTCCCATCACCTACCATGAAATGCCTCTTACAGTGGTAGGTGCTGGCAAAGTTGGCATTTGCCCATAGCAGCCGTTGTTATGTGCAAACAGTTACTCTGTTCTTTCGTTCTGTCAATTTTACAATGCTTTGCCCCATTAATGTGCAGAAAAGCATCAAACAGTGAATCCCACCAAACTAATCCAAGTGCATACATTACATACATAACAACAGTTTCCTGCCACTTACCTTTCACACTTTATAGATTGCAACATTACTTAAAAAAGAAAAAAATATATGTGTGCATTCACAACAGTACCATTAACTCATGTAGCAAGCATATATATGTAGAAATGTACATGCAAACGCACACACAAAAACATTCTGCTTTGCAGTCTGTACATCTTTCCGAACCTTTTTGTCATCCTTCCACAATGAGAAGTACTCCATTTTCAAAATGAATACTCTTACTCTAATACACACACTTGCTAAATAGGATGTCATACGATACACTTGCAAATAACCTACCCACTCCCTTAGCAAACGTGCTTATGCTCCCAAGTCCCGATTCATATAGTAAGCCACCCATTTATACACACACACTTTCTCTTTCTGCCAAGTTATCCCCCTACACTTTTAAAGAATGTATTGTACAAATGCAATCACTATGCCTTTAGCCAACACATTTTCTTACCATCTTCTTATACAGGTGCAGTACGCACCTCTCTCCTGAAAACCGCTGTTGTGTGCACTTCAAAATAAAACTTGCAATAAACCTACTCTCACCAAGAAGCAAATTAAGTACAATGGTATTGTAGTGTTTTACGTATCACTGGGAGAATGCACTATGCTTGTATTGTAGAATATAGATTTGCGGCAACCCACCAGTATGTACTTCATTGTTACTCATGACACCTCTACAGGTGCTCAGTGTTTATTATGTCGCCATCATTAGACTAATCCCCACATAGTATGATACTGTCCCCAACCAAAAGGTAGAGGCCATTACACAGGAACACTCTTCCAGTTATATGCCTACCCCCTTATTCAACCACTCATGCACATTGCACACATATACATTTGAAAATCTGCACACCCACACTTCCCTTTCTTCTCCAACAGCTACTACACAATGCCTACCAAACTGCAACTCCGTAGAAAGCAACACAGAAATAGAGCCACACAACCTAAAAGCATGGAAAGTAGCCATCCACTGCAAGTAGAACTTCTACAGAAAGTTTAAAGAGAAGAGCTAATACAGATGCACCTAACAGTAAAGAAAGTATAATTAATCTGTCAAAATGTGACAATGAAAAGAAAAGCACTAAAAAGAGTGCAACTCGCACTAGTGCACTACTGCTAACAGAGTACGTACAAATGTTAATGTAACCACAAGCAAGCATTCAAAAAAATGTTTTACAAAAAAAAGTTCCAAACAGAGTCCTTCATTACCTTATAAATGGAGGGGAGAAATCACACAAACCCTCAAAGCTTACAGCAGAAAAGTAATCCTGGAAGCCCTTGTAGACAGTGCAATGATCGTTAAACGGAAATTGTTTATAGTAATTTTAAACAGAATGAAACCACTAACAACATTTATTGGTAAACTACAAACAAACGCAATATCAGCATAGATACCTTTGGCCACATCTGTAAAGGTGAGTGGAGTCACACCACCAGCACAGAGCATACTTCCATGAAGAATCATACAAACAAGAGCAAACAAACCAAAATGCCTTACATCGAAGTGGACGAAGGTATGACAAGATACACAATAGCATAATGGAAGAAGAAACACTGCTTTCAGAAATATCCCCATCAAACTTAGATGTCACTCCCCATTCCACCAAACCAACACGCCTCACCCACAAATGGCCATGCACATCAATGTGTAACGTTCAGGAATGCTTAATCAAATCTTTGCAGCAGTTCCTCAATAACTATGTGAAAAACAACGAGAAAAGAAAGATTTAAATACTACAAACTATGGACTCATGTCCAGTGTGCAACTACACAGGGATACAAGGACATTCCTTAGCCTTTATTTCTGGACCTGCTTGAAAAGCACCTTCCACTGTATCAAAATGCTAGCAACCCACCATTCAACTGTCAGAAATCTACTGTACAAACTGTAACATGCAAAAAGTACCACTTTAGCACTGCAACATTTAAATGATATTCTCCTACACTGAAAAGCCAAACAAGTGCTCGAAGAAATAGAGCACATCCAAAGGAAATATTGTGGAACTGAAGAGAACTTACAAACTCCAACATTTTTAGACAACAGTACTGACAACATTGCAGATGTCAACTTTTTATTTTACACGTACAAAAAAGAAATACAAAAGTTCAAAAGCACATCTGATGAAATGCCAAACCAAGTATGTGTGTGTTGTCGTAGAACTTTCTATAGAAAGCGCATCAAAACTATAGATATAATGCAGAGAATAGAAGACAATGAGGAATCCCAATGGTTCCAATTAGCTCTGGACCTTACAGCTGAAAAAATATGAAATTACTAACACCTCCATACTGTGCACATACTGCACTGCAAAACGGGACAATAACCAAATGCCTTCACGGGCGATCAGTAATAATTTTTCCACTGCCAAATGCACAGGAGCAGCTTAATTTGTATGAGAGCATTATAATCCAAACAGTGCACCCATTTCAAGCAATAATATGACTTCCAACCGAAAACTGCAAAATTGGCTCCCACCGAATTACTGAGAGGCATTTGTGGGAAAATAGTTTATTTACCATTAGATCTGAAAGAAAATGTAGACATTCTATGAGTGCAAAGGCCAATACAAGAATCTTTGATTATCCTGGTAAATGGTGTACCTACAATGGACTAAAAAAATTGGCAGCAACTAGTGGACTTAAACAAAGTTAGGGAAGCCTTGCAATACCTTAAAAAAACAATGAATACTACAAGGAAATAAACATTGAAGAAAACCTGAGAGAAACCACCGAAATAATTCAGGACTCCTCAACAACTGGAAAATTTCAACATCTAGATCCTACTGCAGCCTCTAATATTTTAGAACACTACACAATTCACCCACAGCACTCCAAAGACACCATAGACGATGCACTAGAAACATATCAAATGTGGCAAGCCAAAGGTACGCCAATCAGTATATGGGAAAAAAGTGTAGAAGCACAAGCTAAGATATGATGAAAGGTGCACACAAATAACAGCATCAGAATACCGCAGTATGCGAATGTATTCTGAAGACCCTAGATTTAGACAGAATTTGGAGGACATATTCCACCTCTTCTTTGAAAGTATACTGGCAACGCTATGTTATGGAGTTGCACACACATTGAAAACAGGTTCCCATTTTCAAAACCTGTCTGCTACACAACTACATGAAAAGGTGCAAGACAAAGACAAAGTTTTACTGTCAAGCATTACAAATCTCTTGGCAAACATGCGTGGTACCAAAGAGTACTGGTTCCGACGGCAGGCAGATGTACGGTGTATGCTACGCAACCTTGGCCCACCCACATGATTTGTCACTTTAGGTTGTGCAGAGTATGCATGGGAAGAATTGCGCACTTTCCTACGCATAGCAAACAAAAACAAACAGGTGTAGACATGAAAACACCAGGAGAACTTTGCTCTCTTGATCCTTTAAATGTTTCACTGTACTTCAGCATAGCTTCCTTGCCATGATGCACTTCATTTGCAATAAAGCATTTCCTACACTTGGAGAAGTGGTACACTTCTTTTGGAGAAAAGAATATCAAGCCAGAGGAACACCACTCATCCACATGCTTTTGTGGATTGAAAATGCACCTAAATTTGGTGAGGAGAGTGATGAAACTGTTTTGCAGTTCATTCACAAATATGTCACTTGCAAAATCCCTTCAGAAAGTACATATAGTGACCTACAAGCACATATTTTGTAATTCCAATGACACAAATGTGGCAAGTATTGTCAGCACAAATATAAGAACAGAGGCAAATACTACACCAAATGCCGCTTTGGTTTCCCTAGACCAGTTTTGGCAACAGGGCAAGTAAACAGCTTCATGTCTTCGGTTTGACACAGTGTGAAAGGGAAATCTCCTAAGAACACATACTGCATAAAAAGGAGTGAAGCATCAAAGTACATCATTGATTACAATGCAATAATTGCCCTCCTATGCAATGCTAATGTTGATGTAAAGTACATTGCAGACAATTCCACTGCAGTTGCACAATATGTCACAGTCTACTTAACCAAAACAGAGCTCCAAGACCTCTGGGATGATATATCATCTGGCAAAACACTGGCACAAAAAATGTACAGCTTTGGCATAAAAATGCTGTCCCATAGAGAATGTGGCTGCTACGAAGCAGCAGACTGTTTAATCGTCACCGCCTTATATGGAAAATCTGAAAACATATTGTGGCTAAGCCTTCGTCCTGCTGCATCCAGAAAAAGAGTACTGAAATCGTCTGAAGACATACAAACAATAGCCAAAAATGATCCCAACAGCCAGGACATTTTGAAGAACAACTTTCTGGACACATGCTACCCGAACAGGAGTATTACTTTAGAAACCTTGTGCCTGTACCAGATAGTCCAAAACCTCTCATACAAAAATAACATTAAACCAGATGAGAAAAAAGGTAGATACAGAGTGGTAAGTTGTGAAGGCAGCCTGGTGAAACTTACCAAACGCAGCCTATTTAATCATATGAAATTGTCATTAAAAACTCCTCAACACAAAGAACTGTACTACATGGCTCTACTGCAACTTTTCAAACCATGGAGAAAAGAAGAAGATGTATTAGCCACCCACGTCTCCTATGAAGATGCTTTCAATGCAAGTGAAAGTATAATTAAATATGGAAACTTTACACTTGGACAATGAACGCCAACAAGAAGAAGAACTTCAAGCACAACTAAATGTAGACACTTCTGACAGCAGTGTACCTTCTCTAACAGGCAGCCAAGAACCACTTGGACAGCCACTCACAGCAAATTAGGCAGAATTAGCCATGATGGAAGTAACCACCACCATGCTTCAGTATGAGAAATCTTCAGAACAGTTGGCTGTACTGAAATCCCAGCTAAACAATGAGCAGTGTACCAATTTTCTAGTAGTGAAAAAATTGAACATGGTATACAGCACGAAAGTAAAATGTGTACCTGTGACAACTACAAACCTGTACTGCTGTATGTAATTGGTGGGGTCAGGGAAAACATTCTTAATAAAAATCATCAGTAAATACCTCCAACAATTAACAAACAACAACCTTTCAGGTGATGTAACTGCCCCGACAGGGTTAGCTGCCTACAACATAGGTGGAGTCACTCTACACCAATTGCTACTGCTTCCAGTAGAAAACCAAAACAAATGAGAGTACTATAAACTTTCAGCAGAAGCTGCTATTGAGCAAGGCAGAGTTTTGAAAAAAATGAAAATTCTCCTAATAGATGAGGTGAGCATGGTTTCTAACCAAATGTTAGCTTTGATTGGCCTCACATTGCAAGAGGTCCTCAAAACAGACTACAAAGAACTGTTTGGAGGAAAACATGTAATTGTTTTCGGAGATCTCCTTCAATTAACACCAGAAAAAAACATACGGATTGGTGTACTATCAAAGGAGGCAAAGTCTACCCTCAATTCTAGACGCACCCATGAGCTGTACAGGCTTTACACATGTGCTACTGATGTCATGGAACAATAAGCTCACAAAAATGTCACCTGTGTGTCATTAATGCCAACTCTAGCAAGCTGTGCACAATTCAATGCAACAATGCTGAAAAAAGAAAAACAACCACTTGTGGAAATTCACGCCACATACAAACTGGACGTACACGGTATGACAATACCTAGGTGTCAACAAGCAATAGCACAACTAAATACCTTAGAACACAGCTGGTTTTGAGAATATGTTAACATTATGTGTGAACTGTAGAGTAATTCTAAAGCGTAACCTTGACGTAGAGCAAGGTTTCGTTAATGGAGCACTTGGTACAGTTGTTGGCTTCCAGACATACCCACAGGACAACAGCATTCAGTTTGTCAACATCCAGTTTGACAAACTTTCAGAAGTTAAAAAGATAGGATGCACAACGGCTCGATTCCTTCTTTTCAAAGACATGTATGTACGCAGAGAACAGTTTTTTCTGTCGCTAGTTTATGCAGCAACTATTCATAAATCACAAGGTCTAACCTTGGATCAAGCATTGATTGATATTGGCAGCACAGTCTTTAAAGAAGGCATGAGTTACGTGGCACTGTCACAGCTGTGTACACTGGAAGGACTATATCTAGTGAATTGTGATGCAACTGTAGTTAGCGCAGACATTCCTTGCATCATAGAGTACAATAGACTATGTGCACTCTACACACCCCATCTGAACATGTACCCTGTTCCTCAGAAACCCAAAGGTTCCAAAAGAAAGCTCATTCCATCATCTAAATGATTTGGCAACATTACCACCAAAGAAATTGAAATCAGCTCATACTCCATCAACTACCAAAAGCAAAGACAAAAGAAGTAAAAAAAGACAAGACATACCCAACTCTACACACAAAAAAGTGCCTCATCAAACAAACCACATGCCCTTCCAACAAAGTACTCAGAAACAGAAGTACCTGGTCAATGCACATTTTCTAATACAACAGGTGTTAATTGCTATGCAAATGTAACAATGAATGTTCTATTCCAAATGCCAGCAATTGTTGAAAACATTTATTTAAATGGTGCAGACCAGTTGGGTTTACAAATGCTCATCCTTCACAGAAATGCAGCAAGAAATCCTGACAACATTTACATTGTCTCAGGAGAAAGGCAAGAATTGGACTTCTGTGCTGGAATGGTGAAATTCACGTTAAACAGACAAGAAGATCCACAGGAATTTCTAATGTACTTACTACAAATACTGGAAAGGGAAAACATACTCATGAATGAAATCTTTCAGCTTTCCTACATGTGGAAACATACATGCAGTCTCTGCAACCATGTCATCCAGGAACAAGTCACTAATGAATAATTTGTGTATGTATCAATACCTAACTGTGACTCCATTCCATTTCAGCAACTGGTGCAAAATTCCAACCATAGCATATTGTGTACATCGTGCAATTCTGATAATTGTTTGACGCTACATATACACTCACATAGTCAATATGTAATTGTATTGTTCTTAAGCTGCAATGCAGATGGAACCAAAGACAACTGCAAACTGACTGCCTTCACACATGGACAGGTATCAATTGGCAAGAAAACCTTCACAACAGTAGCCATCACGTACCACACAAGCGACACAACCAGTGCAGGCCACTATACCGCATACATTAGAAAGCAATGGTCATGGTGTGAATGCAATGATACTTCCATCATTCCAAAGCAGAGATAACCTGCAAATATTGCAAATGCCTACTTAATATTCTTGAAGCCAAAAGTTTGTCATTGATGTACAAACCTGCTATACACTACTCCCCAGAACCCACCTGTACCTTCGTAATTGCACAAAAAAGGAATTACCGTCCACACTGTGGACCTAAAGCAACTTAGCATACAGCAAGTATTCATGAAATTCATTAAAGTGTGTGTTGGACAATTTTATCACCAATGAACCCAATGAGTACACTCAGACAAACAATACGGCTACAGAAATGACACTAGCATTATTGTGCACATGATAGGTAAAAGGGAAAGTACTAAGTATGAGGGTTCAAAACTATCCTCAGTAACATCTGAAACCAGCAAGTATGCAAATAAGTCACCACCTGTCTAAGAATGCTCATACAAATGCAATACATCTGTAACTATCACTACGTAAACCCATAATGGTACACCACCACTTGAGAATGTACACAGATGTGAAAGTAGCAACAGGAATGCACAAGCTTGTAAACGTACCCTATAGGAATGGGACACTGTAAACAGTTAGAATACGCCACCTGGTATAAAACTGCAACCAGAATACTACAATGTTACCTGCGGCATTAAACAATCCAACTCAACCTTCAACTACCACTGTGCGAAAAGCATATCCTCAAAAACTTCCAATGTATGAACAGTTACAGTACACCAACAGCTACATAACTACCCTCAAAATTCTGCAGTAGCACTGGTACAATGGCACAATACCTCCAAAACACCAGCAGCAACCAAACGCATAAAGAAACAGTGCTACAAAAAATTAAGCAGGTAAACATTTATAAAACACTAACTGCTATACAATGCCACCCATACTACCAACATGTATACACCAGATATCGTAAACCATTGCATTTCCTCCTACTCCAAGAGCACACCTTAAAAATTGCTATAACCACTGCAAATGTTACTGTAATTCATTGTGCACCATAGCAGCAAACAAAATTCAGAAGTTTTTTTTAAAATCCAGCATGGATTTTTTTCCCCCACAGACCCAATGATTATCCACAGAAACAGGAACTGCGCACATTGCACAGTTCACTTGTTCAAATCATAGAACTTATGAAGTACTAGTTTTGAGGGTCAACAAAGTAAATGAAAATATGCAATGAGTGAACTGCAAAGTAACGAAATACCTGCTCTAACATGTTATGTTCTCTTTTCCCACAAATAATGCAGCAACGATTAGTACAACATTTCACATCCCATACACAAAAAACAGCACAGGCCCTCCACAATCAAAACAATAAGTATAACATTATTGGTATCCTAATTCTATGTAATATCCTCAGTGCAATGTGTGCACATATTTCTGCAATCCACATAGCAATGCCACAAAGTACAATGTACACCTATATTACACTACGTGGTTTGTGCCTACGCCCTACACGCTTCACTGCACATCGTATAGTGTAGGGGCTCTAGCCATACACTCAATATTGTAGACCCTGCCCACAACTACCCGAGTACAGTACAACCATGCATACAAACATCTATCCAAGTAATACAAACCCCAAACATAACACAGCCACCTGCCCCTTAGCCAGTGCAGTTCACATTGTATGACATTTCTTCCACACAATGGATAACCTCTTTCCTACATACACTGTTCACATAGGCCTATAATAAGTGGACACATTGAATGCACTATAGTACAGTAACCTACCTGATATTCTGTACAATTACATCCATATGGCTTACGTAACTGTCCTATGTGCAGCAACATTTCCCTCCTCGCATACCATTAGCACCATTTAGGGCATTAGGGCATCTTTATTGTTATGTACACCATTTCAAAAGAAGGTATAGAGGACAGATTTAACTGGAGCACATGGTACATAGCTCAGCAGTCATAGTTGACACTGTGTTACTCCTTAAAATTTCAACTTCTGATTCACTTTATTAATGTGTAATGGAAACACCATTTGAAAACAATAGCCCCCTTAGAGTGTTCGAAGGAGGTATGAAGTAATTCCTCTTCTTTGATCAATGTTATCCCCAACCATCTTCATGCTGCAAGACACCAAACTGCGTACGATGGCCCAGCCACCCACGTATACTGACCCATGGCACACACAGTTTGCCATTGTACACCGTTGCCTCAAACACAGTGCATATGGAAATGTTCCTTAGGGCCTATAAATACACATTTAATGTATGTTGCCTGCCATCTGTGCATTCAGTGCAGCATGTGTACGGCACCATCATCTCTCCTTATACATCATATTAACTTCACCATAATGACCCTACCAACACATGGTAAAATCGTTGCCGCCTGAATCCATTTTTTTTCATCATGGTCTCTGGAAAGTGAAACCTAACATACCTCTCCTTAAACAGTACAAATGCTCATTATAAAACTGCCTTGAGTGGGAAGCATGATTAGCTCCAAGGGCAGACATTGTATGGAATTGTAGAAAAAAAGGAAAGATAACTTACAATGCAGTTGCTCTGCCCATGTGCCCCAGAGGTAGTCTGCAACGATTCAATACACCGTAAACAGCAATTTGTCATCCACCCAATACAAGCATGGCATTTGCCAAAGTTATGTAAGTACAACTTTACATTACATGTCTATTAGGATTAAAATGTATTAGGCTGCAGTTCTGTATGCATAATTATGCACTCTCACTGCAATGATGGTCCACACACGGTTATGCCACAGACACATAGTTGTTCATCACAGACACATAGTTGCATATAGCACCTTGAACAGGTGCATCCCGAGTTAGGAATTGATTTTATCCCAGGTCTGGGGGCTCTCAGCTCCGCCAATCACAAATCATGACCCTAGGGGTGGGTTGCTGGGATCACCGACCAACCACATGGTCCGCACACTGTAACAATTTGTAATTAGCAATTTCTGGGGATAGTCCAGTCCTGACACCGGACATTGCCTTGTCCAATGAACTAACCTCTATATGCGATCCTATAGGGCAACTACCACACTATAGCCTATCCAGAGTGGAGTTAGGTTTCTGGAAATGGGCCCGAAGTGTGCCGATGTTGTGATGCCATCCGTCATCAAGCTGAGATGTGCCTGGACTCGCCTCTGTGCATTTGATCCCTGTGCTTTGTTGGCTGTAATAAACCCAGTTGGACTTGCTACTTGTCTGGACCATTACTTTCTTTTCTGTTGGGAAGGAGTTAGGCCTTTCATGAGTTCGGCATCCACAAACTCCTAGCACGTCATGAACATACCAGGGAGTTCCCTCCTAACAATTGCCTTACCCCAAAAGCTAAGCTTTGCATTCACCTCTACCCCAATGTGGGCGTTTTATGTATTTTAAACCTTTGTGAGCCCGGCATACGTCTTCCCTCTCCTGAGTTCTCTTTCCTTGGCATTGTTGTTCTGGGTACTCCAATAGTTCACTTTTAACCCTTTGTATATCATCTTCCGGTACCAATTTGTATTTGTGGCAGCCATATTCATAAGAAATAGAGAAGGCAAAACCCCATCGGTATCTCACTCCCTTTTCCTTAAGCGACTGTGTAAGTGGAGCACACAACCTTTTTCTAAGTATAAAAGTAGTGTAAGTGACTTCAATCCCGCAATCCAACTAAGTCAATTCCTAGTCTGGGATGCCCGATGGAAGCCCTTATTAATATATTTGTATGTCAAATTCTTTGAACCTGGATGATAAACCCTTATATAACGCCCCTCTCTTTGAATTCCACTGACCTCACTGAGCCAAGAAGTAAGTTTGTTTTGCAAATTAAAAGATTTATTTGAGGAATAAAACAATATATATATCACACTTTTATGAATAAATTAATATTTGATAGCACACTTATGAATATAACAGTGATCAGCAGTGGACAATAGCACAATTCTTTAATCACTTAGGAGTTGGTATAGAAAGAATAAGGTATCAGAGAATGCTTTGTATGGTTTCAAGGAAATGCAAGATGGGAAAGAATGCAACACATAAATAAACTTGATATGAATTAGATCAGAAGATAATATAATCACTTTTTCGCCTGTGACTACTCACTCCCCCCCTATGCAATATGAAGAGATGGAAAGGAGAGCATTCAGGTTTCCAGAATACAATCAAATGCAGTTCATTTCCAGTTCCCCCCAGCAAGCTTAGAGAAAACCAGTATGATTTTAAAACACAGGCAAAATACTTTTAAATGTGATTGCAATGAAGTGAAAAATATGCTACATTCGCTAAAGGAGATTCAGGGTAGATGATAACTACTTTGAATTGGTACAGGTCAACACTGGCAATGATTCATGAATGATTATCAGATTGAAAACGAAATTCAGCAGTTGCAAGCAAAAGACAGCAATTTTTAACAAGTGGTGAAATTGAGCTAATTTTCAATTCGCTGCACTTTTTCCGCGTGCATATATCGTGATTACGGAAAAACTATCTTGGTATCTTGGGTTTGTTGGACAACTTAGGATCGTAGCTTTAAAATGACAGTTAAATTTTGCTTCTAGGATGTGCGGTTCAAAAGATACGGACGTTTTTGTGGAGGTAGATTTTCAAAAATAAAGCCAAGATTTCAGAATGACAGATGACGCTTTGACAGATTTGAAATCACAGGATGGACACAAAATTCTGAATGCAGTTCTGGACAGGTTGAAATGGTTTAAATAAGATTATTTTAGACTAAGAGATTGGTTCTGTACAGTTCTTAGACTGGATACTAACTCCTAGTTTTGGACTGGAATGGACCTCGTCACAGATCTGGTCAGGTTTGAACTGCACTCTTGCCACCGGATGGTTAGGCACTGGTTCTGCTCACAGCGTGGCCTCTGGTCTTCTATCGGCACTGCACAGCGGTCTGGTCTGGGTCTGATGGGTTCTGGATACAGCTCTGCTTTCTGGGTCTGGTTCTGGCACAGGGTTCAAGCCAGAAGCAAAACAGCTCGCCCGGCTGTTGAATAGTTTAGTTAGGTTGCTGGTTTCTGAGGCCTGCTGAGAAGAGTTCAGCTTGTGGATTAGGCCTCAGCTTCTCCAAGTTTCTAGAGTTGGGTTCTAGAGTTTTGGTTCTGGAGTCTGTCTGGAATCTGGAGCCTCAGAAGTCTGGAGTCTTTGTCTGGATATGGTTGGGCAGTGTGCTGCGCAGGAATCGATGAGTAGTGGAAAATTCAGTGTATCTATCTGGGTCTCAGTGGTTCTTTTTATGTGTTTCCAAATGAGGTGTGGAGGCTGGCTTTCTATGCCCAACCCACTAAGGATCTGATAGGCTAAAGGATTTACTGTCCTCTGACTGGAGAAGGGAGTAGTGAGTCAGAATGAGTCATCAGGTATCATCTTTATGGCTGAAGGAAAGAACACTCCCCTTTGGTTTCTCAAGAAAATCCATTTTTCATAATCAAACCTGCTTCCCAGATAAACAAGTTGTTGAGAATACCTGAACATATCACATATTAATTAAGACAGGTCTCTTTTTAACCCTGCTCTTTCTAAGAGCTTGGGTTCAGAAATGCCAACTTATTCACAATTTTAGTGGGTTGGCAATATTGGTTTTGCACCAAACCTTACACAGAGGTAGACACCCTCTCTGCGCATATTACTGTATGTTTTCATTTTTTCTAGTATAAACACAGTGTCTGCAATATTAATAATTACGGGGCTTGGCCTCAGAACATCCCATAGCGTCCAACTTAGTCTCGAACTGTGAATGCATTTTTCATAATAAGAATCCCCAAATTATACATTTTTGTCAGCTTGGTAAAATTTGTTACAAGCAATTTTATAAAACATACATTTGCTCTCAATGGAATTCACATCTCAGTTTGGTCCGCCCCTAGAAGCTTGGCTTGCCTCAGAGGTCACATGTCTTGTTTTTCCCAGAGCAGTGTTGACAGTTAAACCCAAATCAGCATATCCTATTCAGCTGAAAGAATGCATTGTCTTGTGTTCCTGCTAGCATACCAGGGTGCCACTCTCCATCTGATTAACAGGACTATGCGATTGCCTGCCTTCTGGTATATAGGCCTGAGAACAAATGGTGTGAAAGCTTCCGAGAGACAGCCAGCCTTTTGGAGTTTTAATTAACTCAGATTGCCTTCTAGTCAATGGCAACTTAGTTCCTTGTGAAAAAAAAATATAAGATCATAAACTGAAATAAGCAACATATCTTTAATCAAGTCTTTTTCTTCATTAAATCAATGTGTGGCACTCTATCTGGCATTTTGATGGAATTCTCTACTTTGGCAAAGTTTTAGCTTCTGCAATTTAGGCTCTCTTGTCAGAATTTAGAGAGCGCCAGTGCCGGTCAGTGGCGAGCCCCGGTACTGCACCCATTTTTGACAGCTGTCTTGAATTAATATCTTTAAAAAGGGGATTTAGCTTGGTATCATAGGATTCTCACTGATATTGTACTGATGCGGATTCTTGCAGTAAAGTAATGTGGAACACCCAACAAGAAGGTTTGATCTGTATGGTGGTTTTAGGCAGTGATCTCCTGTGGTCACTGACATAGGCAAAAATGGATGGCAGCCTATTTTTCATGTTTTTCCTGCGCACTTTCTGGTGATTTTTGGCCAGCAGCATGCTTTCCTGCAGCCATTATGATGTTTCCGCTGCCAGTAATGCACAATGATGTTGCAGGGCTTGGATGAGTGGGTTCAAACATCCCACAGTAGAAAGAACTTGACATTTTTTTTCGGTGCATTACCAAATGCTATAGGGCCCTGTCTCCTTGCATTGTCAAAGATCTTAGCCTTCTCTGAGTAATAGTGAAATTGGGCAAGGATTGTTTTGAGTCCCCTTGAGGCCCCTCCAGAAAGATGGGATTGGTCTATAGTGGGTTCCTCTATTGTGTCATCCCAGAACAAGGATTTATTAACATCAAATATGGCCCTCTTTATGGCTCGCTCAGCATCACCTTCCCTTTTGGGGAACCCAAAATATCTGAGGTTGTTACTGTGCTTTCTATTTTCAAAGTTGTCCATTTTGAGGAACATTTCGACTCTCTCCGTTCGAGCTCCGAAAGCCTCATGTCGGTTGGAGATTCCATGATGTCAACCAATGATTCATTGACCTCCAGGCCTTGAATTAGTCCACCCTTCAATCAAGTTTGTCCAGCATTTGACGATTGCTAGCCTGAATGCCCCTTTTTCTCCTTCAGGAGCACAGCCATGTCCTTCTTCGTGGACATTGGCTCATCGGCCATGTTCACCATTGGGATTCATTAAGTAGGTAGAGTAGGTGTCAGATGTCCAAGGAAACTATATTTCTGTTGGGAGCCTCTCCAGGTCATCAGTCACCAGCGAGACGCTCCACTCCCCCTTTCCTTCCCGTTGCAGTGACTGTTCCTTGCAATCCTTACCTCATCGGGGAAATCCGAGAAAGGGGTGGTTCTAGATGTCACCAGATCATTGACCATCTCAAAAATTTATTATTCTGGACCATTGCCTTCCCTCGGCACGTGGGAAGTGTAGATGAGAAGATGCCATGGGGCCCCAGCACAGGAACAGCCCGGGGTTTGCACTCAGTCACCCCCAGCAACCACTATTTGGGGTGACTGAGTGCAAACCCCGTAGCTACTAAGTCAGCTATCTCTGCCCAGTACATGATGAACTGGAGAGGATCAGTCACACAGATTTATCATGGTTCAAGGGAGCCTCTTTAGTGGTACCCCCTTGTATTGTTTTGCATTGTACCAGGACTTGTAAAGAACAACTATGTCCCGTAGGCGTCTAGGCCCCATTGCTGTATTTCGGGCAGCCTCACATAAATAGACACACTTACTGTACACTTGGATTAGAAGGATGTGTGCACCACTCCGTACGACCCGATGTAGTTGCTTGTTGGTCATTTATCTTATCACTCCATGGGTCCAAGGTTCTGGGAGTACACCCTCCTCTAGACACAGTTTAATCGCATATGCTTTGGATAGAGTACCTCATGTTGTTGGTAATGCATTAGGTGCTTCTCTTGTCGCTAGCCCCTATAGGGCTAATGCTCTTTTCGCTGTTGTACCATGGAGCTCTCCGCCACGCCCCTTCTTGGGATTCTCACTGGGGAGCTGAGCAGGCTCGCTCAATCCCCTTGCCCCCTCTCGGTTTGCGATGCAGTCATGCTCCTTTCCGGGTCACATCCCAAGGTATGCAAAGGTAGTGGGCGCCCCTCTCTCGACAGAACAAGGCCTGATAACCTGTTCAGTGGTTATTAACCACTTGAGAGTTCGCAGCCACTGCTTTTACTCACTGTGCCTTTCACAGATGGGAAATATCCATTTGCATATCAGTCTTTGTCCTGCCCAGGGGCAGTCCAGCACCGAAATGCAATGGCAATTCCAACCTGAACGAGAGTACCACCAGCAACCCCATACACGTGTTTCACCCTTGTTGGGGATCATCAGTGAGGTGAAGCTGATGCCTCTCTAAGCACAGTGAGAGGGAGACCACGTCTGGTTGCCCCCAGGAGACCTAGGGTTACCAATCCCAGGTTCCTTGAAATTTAGTATGCAAAGGTAGCGGGCGCCCCTCTCTCGACAGAACAAGGCCTGATAACCTGTTCAGTGGTTATTAACCACTTGAGAGTTCGCAGCCACTGCTTTTACTCACTGTGCCTTTCACAGATGGGAAATATCCATTTGCATATCAGTCTTTGTCCTGCCCAGGGGCAGTCCAGCACCGAAATGCAATGGCAATTCCAACCTGAACAAGAGTACCACCAGCAACCCCATACACGTGTTTCACCCTTGTTGGGGATCATCAGTGAGGTGAAGCTGATGCCTCTCTAAGCACAGTGAGAGGGAGACCACGTCTGGTTGCCCCCAGGAGACCTAGGGTTACCAATCCCAGGTTCCTTGAAATTTAGTATGCAAAGGTAGCGGGCGCCCCTCTCTCGACAGAACAAGGCCTGATAACCTGTTCAGTGGTTATTAACCACTTGAGAGTTCGCAGCCACTGCTTTTACTCACTGTGCCTTTCACAGATGGGAAATATCCATTTGCATATCAGTCTTTGTCCTGCCCAGGGGCAGTCCAGCACCGAAATGCAATGGCAATTCCAACCTGAACGAGAGTACCACCAGCAACCCCATACACGTGTTTCACCCTTGTTGGGGATCATCAGTGAGGTGAAGCTGATGCCTCTCTAAGCACAGTGAGAGGGAGACCACGTCTGGTTGCCCCCAGGAGACCTAGGGTTACCAATCCCAGGTTCCTTGAAATTTAGTATGCAAAGGTAGC
This sequence comes from Ambystoma mexicanum, assembly GCF_040938575.1. Lineage (NCBI taxonomy): Eukaryota > Metazoa > Chordata > Amphibia > Caudata > Ambystomatidae > Ambystoma > Ambystoma mexicanum. The sequence continues at coordinate 1,023,198,700 of NC_090928.1, forward strand.
GGGCGCCCCTCTCTCGACAGAACAAGGCCTGATAACCTGTTCAGTGGTTATTAACCACTTGAGAGTTCGCAGCCACTGCTTTTACTCACTGTGCCTTTCACAGATGGGAAATATCCATTTGCATATCAGTCTTTGTCCTGCCCAGGGGCAGTCCAGCACCGAAATGCAATGGCAATTCCAACCTGAACGAGAGTACCACCAGCAACCCCATACACGTGTTTCACCCTTGTTGGGGATCATCAATGAGGTGAAGCTGATGCCTCTCTAAGCACAGTGAGAGGGAGACCACGTCTGGTTGCCCCCAGGAGACCTAGGGTTACCAATCCCAGGTTCCTTGAAATTTAGTATATTGGTAACCGTAGGTCTCCTGGGGGCAACCAGACGTGGTCTCCCTCTCACTGTGCTTAGAGAGGCATCAGCTTCACCTCACTGATGATCTCCAACAAGGGTGAAACACGTGTATGGGGTTGCTGGTGGTACTCTCGTTCAGGTTGGAATTGCCATTGCATTTCGGTGCTGGACTGCCCCTGGGCAGGACAAAGACTGATATGCAAATGGATATTTCCCATCTGTGAAAGGCACAGTGAGTAAAAGCAGTGGCTGCGAACTCTCAAGTGGTTAATAACCACTGAACAGGTTATCAGGCCTTGTTCTGTCGAGAGAGGGGCGCCCGCTACCTTTGCATACTAAATTTCAAGGTACCTGGGATTGGTAACCCTAGGTCTCCTGGGGGCAACCAGACGTGGTCTCCCTCTCACTGTGCTTAGAGAGGCATCAGCTTCACCTCACTGATGATCCCCAACAAGGGTGAAACACGTGTATGGGGTTGCTGGTGGTACTCTCGTTCAGGTTGGAATTGCCATTGCATTTCGGTGCTGGACTGCCCCTGGGCAGGACAAAGACTGATATGCAAATGGATATTTCCCATCTGTGAAAGGCACAGTGAGTAAAAGCAGTGGCTGCGAACTCTCAAGTGGTTAATAACCACTGAACAGGTTATCAGGCCTTGTTCTGTCGAGAGAGGGGCGCCCGCTACCTTTGTAAAACACATCCCAAGGTAATCCATATGGGGAAAATGGCTCACCACCATTTTAAAGGTAATGGCACCCCATCAATTGCATGTGGTGCGTCCACATCCCTGCAAGGCACCTTTCAAGTTGCAGTGTCACATGGAGTACCACAGGGCTCTATCATAGGCTGGATCAGCGCAATCAACCGGGCCAATTTCTCACACGGATGGCTCTGGCTCCTGCACACCGATTGTCTGCCAATTTGGAGTGAGTTTTCTCCAGTTCTTTCTGTCGTAGGCCTGAGCTTTGGTTCTGCAAATGGGGTGGTGGGGGATCAAAGATTAGACTGGCTTATACGCAGCAATTTTGTCATAGATTACATTGTGCTGCTTAGAAGCTGCATTGCATTATTTAGGATTAGAGGTTTAGAAATATATATATTCCAATAATTTGATGCGAATATCTCCATATTTGTAAATTAAACATAAAGTTAGGGTGCCAGCTTTGACTTATATCTTCCATCGAAAGAGCATATAAATTCAAACACTGCCTGTTTCCTGTCCCAGATATTTGGGATGGGATTGTGCAACGGGGAGTGTTTAATCAGAGGGTGTTCATTAGCGAAATGAATATTATTACCCACAAAAACAGTCGGCGGTGTTTTTACAGGAACAATTGCAAATACAATGGCTTATTGCTACCATTTTCTATAATATGTGCTGTAAAATGCACACTCTAACCAGTTTGTTTGGACATTTATATACTACAAAACCTCAGGAATCTGAGCGCTGCTTATTTCCCACTGTGTGTGGTGCTCATTTATCGACATCAGAAGGATGAGTTTGGCCCTGCTGGGATTCGAACCTGCGTCAGCAGGCTCTGCAAGGATGTAAAAGCGAGCGCTTTACTCGCTGTACTATCTGACCAGCAGTTATTTGAAAATCTGTCTCTGAGTGAGAACCAGCAAAACATCCCTGAGGTGGTTTGCGTTTACTCGCTGCAATTGCTCACTCATTCCAATTCAGTGAAAATATGGATGCACCACAAAATTCTAAAGGTGTGCATTTTCGACTTTTTTTAATTCCATAGGAAAATATTGTAAGCTCCACCCATTCCCACACTTCAAAAGTCACAGGCAAACACTGTTGACCTGCCACATCTCACGTGTGTGAAGTTTTCTGATGCAGCAAATAGGCTCCATGAGTGATATACAAAATCAATAAAAGAAAAGAAAATGCTTCCAAGAAACATTATTCAGTTGCCTTTCCATCAATTGTCTACACATGTGTTGTCACTGGACGTTATTTCAAAAGGAAATATGTTAATTCTGTTTACTTTTACTGATGTTGGACACACACGTCTATTTTACATCAGGAAATTATGTTGTCAGCTGACAGCGTACACATTCGCCTGTTCCCACATTTCCATACTGTGTGGTATGATTATCCTTGCACTTACATGGTAGGACGTGGAAAATATTTCTCCATCTGGAACATCTGGCTCATTGGTGGACTCCTGGGGTAGTTGTGTTGGCAGCATAGCGTTTGCCTCTGGGTTTATCATATGGCTAGAAAGGCAACAGACTGTCAACCTGCATCCACATCCCTGGGACTCATCTATGTGTGATTAATAGCCCACTTGTATCCATTTATTAATCTTAGCCGAATGATAAGCAGATGGAGCTAACAGATAAGCATGAGGAGGTGTGCAGGAAACACACTCATAGCTCACAGTTATTGTATGTGGAATCATACTTTCTCTGTAAAGATCTTTGCACTGTACTTGTATCAAATGGGAAATTCCTGTTTGAAGATGCATTCAATACACAGGTTGATATTGACAAAAACAACTGGGCTGGGTGGGTCTCTGCTTGTAATAATATGTACAATGCATGGAGCCCACGCGTGAACTGGATTGTATATAATCATTTGATAATAAGAGTTATAATTGCCAATTTCAGTGTTACTTTATTTAAATGTGTTGTTGATGAGCTGAGGTGCTCCTGTCTGATTCAAACCTGTTACTGTTGGATTCACACAGACGTCAGTGATGAGTGCTTAAGTCTCCATGTTAAATTTCCACGTTAGATGAAGTATTAATGAATTAAACTATTGGAAAACGGTTTGTTTCTAGATGTGGCACTTTAGTTCTTATTGAATATGTGTCTCATTGTCCACAGGGTTGGTGTGGCATGTGCGGTGGCACCGTGTTGTAATGCACTGAAGATTAGTTAACAAAAGAGATACAGACATGGGCCCTCATTACGACCCTGGCGGAAAGCGACTGACCGGAGCGCCACAGCGTAAATAGCGTTTCCGCCATTGCACGAAGGAGCAAAGTGCGGCCCATTCCGACCCATCGGGCACGAGCACCACGGCATGGCGGAAGTGCAAAGTCCGCGATGGCGGAAATGACCCCAAAACGGCCCACACCGCCGCCGTACGGCGCCCTAGGTGCAATACCGCCACCCCTCTTAGCGGTCACCGCAGTGTGCGCCTACTGGAAAGTACGGTGGCCGGAAATATACGGAAACGGAAGTTAAAACATGGGCCCGGAACGGGAAACATCCCGGCGTACACCTATAAATACACTAAAACCACACAACCACTAAAATCACTACCCTGAAACACACCCCAACCCGTCAACCACCCTAGCGAAACCAAGAAAAATGGGAAAAGTAGCGAAGAAAGCGTGCGACCGCAAGCGGCAGGTCCACTTCTCCCGTGAGGAACTCACCGTGCTAACAGAGACCCTCCAGGAGAATGCTGCCGTCGTCTTCTCCACGCAAATGACCAGAACGGCACTTGCAAACAAGAAGGCCATATGGGCTCTGGTGGCACAGCGGGTAAGTGCGGTGGGGACCGCACCCCGCACCCCACAGCAATGCCGCAAGCGATGGGACGACCTGCGGATACGCGTCCGCAGCATACTCTCTGCCAACCGCAACATTGCCACAGCCACCGGGGGAGGTCCTGAATCACCCATCAAGTTGACCCCCTGGGAAGAAATCTGTGCCTCCACCATCGGAATGGAGAGTATAGAGGGAGTCGGAGGGATGGAGAAAGGAGTGCAGACATCCGAAGATTCAGGTAGGTGGGCCAGATAAAACAATGCCAAATCCACACAGTCCATCCATGTGAAGTACCATGCGTCCACATAGTGCAACAGAAACACATGTCCAGGAGAACGTCCACACACATCGGCCTGCAAGCGCACGTTAAAACCCACAATAAATACATAAATAATTAAAAACCCCTAATACACGCACTACACGTGCAGCAGGCACACCCTAACTGCAGGCTGCCAGACAACTGCACCCTCACTCCACACACAAATCAAAGCACCTCCAAGGCCCCGACCCAAATCACCCTCAGGTACCACCCCAATGCATGTGATACAATGCCATTCCAATTCCCACAGACCCATCAATAACCCTCGCCCTCCTTTACTCCACCACAGGGTCCGATCCAAACGACGAGCTACAGGACACCCCTACCAGCACACCTGCAAAGAGGGCCAAGACCAACGGCCAGAGACCCTCCACCTCAGCTGCACGCATCAAGACACGGCAGCAGCACAAATCAGGTGGCAGCACAGAGGAGGGAACATCAACAGGCACCCCAGCAGCCAGCATGCCCACAACACCACCACCACAGGTCCCCCCAATGGATGCCACAGAAGGCACTGCCTCTGGTGGCAGCAGCACCATAGGTGACACCCCATTGATGGCAGCATGCTCGGACACAGAAAACGGGGATGCCGAAGTCAGATCCATCCATGACCTGTCCCAATCCCCCTGTCTGTTCCATCCCGTACAACATGAGGATACCACGCAGGGGCACCCACCAGACGACGACTGGCCATCCCCCACAAGCCCTGTGGCAAGGCAACATGAGGACAACAGCCCCTCTGTGACACCCCCGCAAATGGCCATGGCCCAGCAGAGGCAACAGTCCCTCGACCAGTTGATCGAACAACAGCAGCAACTGGCCACACTCCTCAAGGACCATGCCGATGAATGTGGGGGCACTAAGGCAGACATAGAAACATCAACTGAGACACTTAGGGCAGAAATGGAGAGAGGTACAGAGACGCTAAGGGCACAAATGGAGAGAAGCACCGAGAGCCTGAGGGGGGAACTGCATGCGACGTCCAAAGACGTATGTGCCGAACTTGCCGCAGTGCGCCGTGTGCTCACTGAGCTCTCGCAAACACTTAGGGACATGCATGGACGTGAGCAGGCAGACACATCATCCGTTGCAAGTTCCGTCCAGGGCAGCCCCCAACGTAGATCTGGGAGGAACCTGCGCTCCACAGGCAGGGGTGCCCCTGATACCCGCAGAGGGGGCATGCAATAGCGACAGCCCACTTACAATGAGCATCTTTGGACACTGGTGTTCGGGGGGGAGGTAGGAGGGTGGAGGGGGTGTGTTGGGCTCACTTGGGTGGCGGGTCGATAGGGTGTTCAACATGATATCACATATGCCATAAAAAGTGCACGATCAACCAATGAGAAGTGTGGACATTGATCTTTGTGTACTAGGCCATCATAGGCGTACAGTCCATATTGTGCATGTCCCAGACACACGCAGTGCCACGAGTCCCGTGTCCATGTATCAGCCACCAGGCGTGAGTGCTAGAAGCATACATCAATGAGATGCTGACGAATGTCACGGGCCTCCGGTGCCTCGCAGACTCCATGAGGTGCTGCCACATCCCCACCCTCATCATGACCATCATCAGGTGCTTGCAGTTCTGCGTCAGGGGGCATGGGCACATTTCTACGTACGCACATGTTGTGTAGCATGACACATGCCATCACCATCTTTGTAACCTTCTCATGGCGGTACAGGAGTGCCCCGCCAGACCTGCTGAGGCAGCGGAAACGGGTCTTCAGTAGGCCGAATGCCTGTTCAATGACTACACGGGTACGTGAGTGGGCATGGTTGTAGTCCTCCTCATGCTGGTCCCGTGGGTTCCGGACTGGTGTGAGGAGCCATCTCTTCAGTGGATATCCAGCATCACCTGTATGTGGACGAGAAACGTATGATGTGGAATGCCATTGATACGTACGCACACCCCCCCCCCCCTTCCTGGCAGGTCAATGCCAATTCACATACCCCACATCATCATGCATGTAATGAGACTCACCGAGTAGCCAGGATCTGTTCCCTGCGTGTCGCTCCATGTAGCGTGGTATTGTAGAGTTCCTCAAGACCATCGAATCATGGGTTGATCCAGGGAATCGGGCACAACAATGTGTAATGATCCTGTTGGAGTCACACACCATCTGTACATTCAGGGAATGAAATTGTTTTCGGTTGCGGTACTGGGCCTCCATGGCATGTGGGACGACCAATTCAACATGGGTGCAGTCGATGGCACCAATGCAACCCGGTATGCCGGCAAGTGCATGGAATCCCACTTTTGTGTTGGTTATTTCCTGCTCCGAGCGTGGTAGAGAGATGTAGTCGTCTGCGTGCTTCAGGAGGGCATCGAGCACTTGCAATAGTGTCCGTGAGAACAGTGGCTGAGAAATGCCATGCAACTGTCCGACTGTGTGCTGGTAGGTGCCTGTGGCCAGGAAGTGGAGTACAGACACCACCTTCAGTAGGGGTGGGATGGCGGTTGGGCTATCTATCATGCTGACAAGGTCAGCCTGTGTCATGTCCACAATGGCGGTTATGGTGTCCCGGTCCAGACGGTAGAGGGTGTGGATCTGCTCATCAGTGAGGTTGAACGGATGTGCTCGGAGGCGTGGGATTGCGGGCTGCCTGCGTGGTGGTAGTGGCTGTGCTGGCAGCCCTTGCTGGCCCTGCCTTGGCCTCCTCCTCCTCCTGCGTCTCCTCCGTGCGGCTGGTTGTAGTTGGTGTTCGTCTTCTTCTTGGAGTCGGAGCGCTTGCAGTGCTATCAGGTCCCCCAGGGCCAACATTGCGAGTCCTGCCGGTAGCATTTCGGTGTGGTTGTGGGAGGAGACTGGATGTGCAATTTATGTGTTTTCAGGCTGTATGGCCTCCACCTGTGGTGATTGATTCCACCTGTGCAAACTGCTCTCCCCTTTGGCCGAGCACGTCCCGCGCACAACGCTGCAATTCGGGGAATTGTATCTTGCTATTGCAATCATGTATTTGTACCCGATGGCCGTGTAAGATTGGTTGATATGTTCATTCTGCTGTGGTCCCATTGTTTCACATACTATCTGTGCAGTCGCGAACTGACTTGTGAGGGGTCAGTGGAACGTAGTACTCGAGTAACGGTGGACCCTCATGCATCACTGCACCGAGGTTCAACGACGGGCGGGGCGTCCCATTCGTGGGTGAAGGCAGTTGCCATTTTCACACACAGCCGCACTCGATGGAATAATTAGTGATTTCAAACGGCCACAGATGCCTTTTCGACGTGATGTTGCAAATGAGGAATTCGAGGGGCGGCGCTTTCGGTTTCCAGCTAGCGGCGAGGAGATGCCCACAGGTCTGACTGCAAATGTAACGTTCTATTGTTCTATGTCCTTGAGACAGGGCCCATGGCGAGGGAGCAATGATTGATATGAATAGTTTGGGATGCGCAATAGCTACGTGGGCGATGAGGCCGTCCGTTCCCAAAAACATGTTACTTCACAACACTGGAATTACGGGCTGGGGCACTGTGGATTTAGCAGGCTGCATAACGCACGGACTCAATGGATGTTTCTAATGTTATGTGAGTAATTATTCAGGCATTTTGATCCCGGGATGAGGGAATGATGGATGGATGCATGGGCAGGTGATTTGATACAGAGTTTGCCATGTACAGGGCTTCTTGGGATCTATCCGCCTCCCCTACGCTATGTGATGCAGGGCTGCCATTGTGGGACCATCGTCCATCTGGCCTTGTTGAGCCCTCCCTGTCTCGAGGCGCCCTCAGGCACTTGTGTCCATGCACGTTAACATTCCCATCTGATGGAATCTGTTTTGACAGACGCATGCACAGGTACACTCGTTTGTGATGGTGTTTGCACCTCGATATAGATGGTTATGAGTCGCAAGTGGTTTTGGGGTGGTGATGATCCTTTTGGTTGGGCTAGCATGCATATGGCTGTGGATTTCGTGTGATCATTGAAGTGAGTAGTTGGAATGTAGTTCTGATGGCCATTCTGTTCTTTTTCTTTTCTTTTGGTTGACAGGTATCTCCTCCCCTTTTGCCACTGCCATCTGTATGCCACTCCTGCAGATGGATTTTACTCCCGACACCTGCTGCTTCGTGTTAATCAGTGGAGCAGCATTATGATCTTATGGGACGATCGCCAATGGGCCACATGCCCTTACGCAGTACTGGTGGCTCGGAGCAACATTTCGGCCTTTCAGCTGGACTAGTGCCTCCCCATTGGGACGGGCCTGCGGTTCTGTGCGCTTCCATGTTGCCTTTTCGTACGTGATTGTGGCTCTGTGTACCATGGGGGAACAGGGCGACACACAGGTAGTGGCTGGTCATTTCTTGCGGAAGCAGCCCACAATGGTGATTGGTGTTTTGGAGTTCATGGCCTGATGGCTGTATGGGCTTGGTGATTTTGATGTGCATTAAATTTCTATTCGGATTTGGCCCGTGTAGCGTTTTTCTTTGCAAGTGATGTGGCATATGCCAATTTGGGGGGCGATGTATTGTGAGGAAATCTGCATCGGGTTCCGGCTTCGGGGTTTAGTTGCGTGGTACTGTACTGGCCGCGTTTGCCTACGAAGCCCAGTGAGGTCAGGGATGGGGGCTGCCAATATGACAGTTTGAATGTTGTCATGCTCAGGGGCGGGGGATTGGGTTTTGTGTGACATATGCCGGTCAGCCAGGTGGACTGGTGGAATGATGTGATTTTCGGAATATTGCTGGTCACAGGTGCCTGTGTTTGCGTGCGTTTCTTGGTGGGGGACTGTGGTCATGTCCATTGGGATGGCTTCTGTATTCGTGCCATCTGTGCCCTGCAGCTCCCATTGGCCCCTGTTGTGTTTCTTTTGTTCGTTGGCATGCATGGGTGACTTGTACATTTCAATGGTTGCATTGTGGCTTCATTGCACCTACGGGGAGTTGTACTTTGTGGGCAGGGAGCGGTGTACAGGCACTCAGTGGGGCCGTTTACGGTTGATTCGCGATGCCGTACTTCTCGCCATGGCGGAATGGTACATTACGCCATGCCTGATGGCGTTAGGTGCATGTCCGCTAGGGTCGGAATTGGCGTACCGTTGCACCATGGTGGTGTTTGCGGTTTGGCATGGCGCGCGCGCGCGTGCTTGGTGCAGTTAGCGTTGGCGTTCACTACGGTGTCGCTAATGGCTTCGTACTTTGCGGTGACGGGTCATAGTCGCACCGAGCGCTATTCGATGGCGGTATTGCATTTCCGCCATCGTTTTTCAATTTCCGCCAGGGTCGTAATGAGGGCCATGCTCTCCAGAGCACACCTGATGTGTCAGATGGGGTATTGAGGCTAACGTTGATGTTGCATTACTATATTGTGTTAATCTGACTACACTTATTTTGGATTATTTTTAGAAATGTACCCTTTGAAATTTGGCTGGCCAAATTAGTGGATTTTGGTCTAATTGATGCTGGATCTGGATCTACTGTGAGGTTAAGCACATATTTGTTTGGTTCGGCAGAGTGTGATGAATTGACTTCTGCTCTGCAGGAATACAAGGTTGCGTAGAGGCTAAGACGCTCACACAACCCTCACACTCCCACAAACCAAGAGCCAATTCAATCATAAAGGTAAAACAGGCACAGTCAAGAGACCTCCTTTGCCTTTTGTGGTAACATGCCCCGAGGGAAGGCTACACTCTCAAGAGGGGTGTGTATGTGGTTCAGTACTAACCCAAAGAGCAGAGTATAACAGTCCAAAATAAAGGAATGTCTAATTAAGGTTCTGTAAAATATATATTTTAATTAGACACATCATACTAACTAGAAAACACAGAAGCAACACAGAATATGCACAGATAGAATAGATGCAACAATGTGGGTGATGAGTCAAGAGTAGAAAGGTATTCAAAAGACCACAATCTCAAAAGGATGTTTCTTCAAGTTTAAAAAAGGAATTACAATGGCCCTCATTACGACTATGGCAGTAGCCGTGCCGGTAATTACAGCTGGAGTTATTTGTTTACCGGGTCCGCCGGGGCTGGAATGCCCCGGTACATCCCCATTGCCAGGTGCCAGTAATAATTACTCCCCATTCCCATTGAGCCCTATAGCTTATAGGGCTCAATGGGAACGGGGAGGTCGGATGCACCGGCACCATCCGTGAATGGTTCCAGTGAATCCGGCATGGGATGCTCGCGGGTGCCGGACCGCCCGCCAGGTCAGACCGGGCGGGCTGTAAGGCACCCGCTAGCAGACCTCGTAGTTTGCCGGTCCGGTAACAACTGTGCCGGTAGCTTACTGGCACTGTTATTAACGGACTGGCAAACTTGTAATGAGGCCCAATGACCTAGCCAGTCTCTAAGGCCCGAAGATGGACCTATGGGGCAGATATCAGTGAAATACCTTGTGAAAATGTCTTGGGGTTTTGACAGCGGCGATCAGGCTTCTCAGAGTCGACTGAATTGCCGGCTCGGGTTACGGATGGATGTGGCAATCTCGATGGTACAGCAGCAATCTGACATTGAGGCAGGGTCAAATGGAAGGGGAGCTGTAATCTCGAAGCATCCATTTGTGCTGTACAGATCAGGCGGTTACCAGGTCTAGTTCGGCCATAGAAGATCAACGGCAGCAGTTGTGGTACAAAGATGCGCAGGCGAGTTGGTTCGATGCGAAGGCTCAGAGGTCGTGATTCAAGTAACACCAGTGCCAAGTCAGTCGTCTCAAAGGAGCACTGATGAAGAAGCTGGCATTTCAGATGGCAACTCGGGCAAGGCTAGGCAGCAGTATTTTGAGCCGAGGTAGTGACATGCTTATGCTGGCGCGTTGTGCAGTGACCAAGGTTAAACAGTGGCGAAGGTTCAAACAACATTGAATGCCAAAAAGCAGCATTGATGGGTCCTGCTGGATCACTTGGTGAAAAGGTGCGCTCGAATCACAGCTCAGAGCGGGTTGTCATCAAAAATGGGGATCCTGGCTGTTCTGGCTTCGAGGCATTGTGATTCTCACTCCAGGGTCTCAAGGGACACTGCCAGTCATCTCAGGCTCCCAAACACAAGGAAGGCTGTCACACATATTCAGGGACCTTGAACCGGGTGCGGTCCTTGGAACAGGGTGGCTGGCAGAGAGGCAGACTGCTGGTCCAGAAACAGTGTTCACCCCCCAATGGTCCCTGCTGATGGGTAGAGAGCAGAACGTGCTTCTGCCTTTGGAACCTCTGCCTTCACACCACAACTGGAGGTCTTTCAGAAAGGACTGCTATCTCAGTAGGGTCAAACACCATCTTCTGAATGGTTCAAGATGACTCCAGATGATTCAGTGAAGTGTTGGGAGGCCGCTTCTTTTATAGGCAAACGTCCCTACGTGATTGGACTAAAGCAAGACTGATTTAGGTGTCCAATACCTGATCTTGAAATGAGTGGGCTTTGTCCTTATGATGTCACGCCCAAAGTGCTTTGCTCCAGATGAAATGGAGGGGACAGGAAAGAGAAAAAGATGCAGAGAGAATCAAAATGGCAGAACACACCCAGAAACTGTGCAGATCTCTCTCTGGCTTATCCTAACTCCACTCCCTCCCCTCTCGATAGGAGCAGCAAAGGCCTTTAAAAATGCAGCCCCCTGGTGTGAGGCCTGACTCCTTGTTCATGTGTGTGCCTCTTGGTTTCATTTCCTAGGCCAGCATCCTTTGGCGTGGCTGTCCTGGGGGAAAGGGTACTACCTGCCCTTTACAAAGGAACAAAGAGAAGCAATCCCCCAAGACTAGCCCTGTCAGTGGACAGGGGTTGGTCTTGTTGGGAGGAATTCACATAATCCTTCCACAGATGAGCTGGGCCCCAGGGCTGTCACATGCGCAAAATCAATTTAAAGAGTCTCGGATAACCTGGAAAGATGCTGGCCACCATACCCTAACTAAGGTATGGCTTATGTTTACAGTTGTATGTACCACCAGGACAACATCTGCATGGTTTTGTAATGTTTGAAACATGGTGCACATTTTAAATTCAGCACCTGTGCTGCAGAGACTTGGGTATCATTCCAACTGTAAAGGAGCACCTGCCTCGGAACCTGTGTGCCACTGGTAGAGCAGACACTGCGAATCAGGATACTTATGCAGCAGGGCACAAGTAAAGCTATGCTTATCACATGGACTTTATGAAAGGGGAATCTGGTGAGCAGATGGATTTACCTGCATCATTTTATTATTTAATACACATCAAAAAAGCCAGGTCTTTCATACCCTTGCTAGATGGCAATTCATCAAACAGAGGAAGATACTGGAGCTACATGGAGGGACACATCGACTCTGTGTAGAATGGCATTAGGTAATTTATTTTCCTATGTCCCATTTTTTAGGAGTTAAAATTGTGCAAATATCTTTATCAGTAGCCACGTCTAAAGTGGACATGGCTTTGCATCCATGTCCCCAGAGATTTTAACCTGTGACCATTGTCCTCCCCTGTCTTGTATATTGATGTATGTTCAACTGTGTACGTGTGTTGCACCCCGATTCCCGAACGCCTATTTAATTTCCGTCTATAGTCAACCCCAAGTAAGAAAGATGTTTGTTTTGCACATTATTATGGCCCTCATTACAAGTTTGCTGGTCCGTGAAAATTGCTGTTAATTCCATGACTGGCAATTTTACCTACAGGTTTGCCGATGGGGCTTCCCTGGTTTACCTCCAGCTAGAGGTAAATTAGGCCGCCACCTGCAAAAGAAAAAGCTGGTATTTCTGGCACCGATATTACCAGTGTCAGAAATACATGCAATCCATGCAATGGGGATTTACTGTCCTTTCCACCACTTGTAATATCCCAGTAATTCCGGCATATCAGGCGGTGGGAAAGGTAGGTCAGTTTGAGAGTCAATGTCCATGAAAAGTTCGACATATTTTTTTAAGGACGTGGTGGAACAAGGTTTTGCCAGTTTTGGAGAACCTGTATGGGCAAGGTCAAAAGTTACAAAGTAAAATGCTTTCTCATTTTCCAATGCAAAGAGTCACAACGGAATATAGTCACAGGCAAAAATAAAAGTACATTTTACATTTATTTCGCGGAAAGGATGAAGAAAGAACCAGCCAATGAAACTAAAGTGGCATGAAGGCACTAGCCTCAAAATCCGATGTGTGCCAACAGTCTGGTAGAACTCTACACAGCACAGCAAGACAGTTAGGAGCTCATTTGTGATGAGCTGCAATTCAAATGAAAAGCTTAAAAGCCCTTTACGTCACAGCTCATTTTCATTCATTTAATTTCATTGATTTTTATGGCAGAGAGGAGGGGTGGCTTCTGCCTCCCCCTTCCTCTCCACCATACATATGCTCAATGCATGTGCACCAGCATATATTTGAAATCTGGCACAACACTCTGGATTCCTATGGAGTCCGTCTGCATTTTACACTAACAAAACACAGGCGGACTCCATAGGAAGCCATTGTAAATGCTGCCTGCCATGCTTATATTGCAAGCACCGTTTACTCAATGTGCACAGTACAGTGAAAAAGGGTGGCGTACAACCATTTACCCCACCTCTTTGCACTTCACCTTTGCACTTCGCAGTGCACATGTTGAAAATTACAGGAGGGAACCTGCCTATAACATTGCATGTCTTTCTGCACGGTTTATGGAGAACTCCAAAATGAGCCCCATGCCTATTAGCCTGGTGTCGGTTACAATTGCACCTTATAAAATGTAAGCTCAAGATAAATACTGATTTCTTGCAAGAAAGCTGGAGGCACCAACTTGCGTTCCGCGAAGCACTCAAAACACATCTCTTCACTTAACCAACATAACATGCTATGTCTTCTGTGCTTTTGTATGCTCAAAGTAAATGTTTACTAACTGTACCCAGTAACTAAGAGACCTTTTGGTCAGATGAAACCACACCAATGAAAATTCTTTGCAAACTCTTGTAACAAGCGCCACAATGCCACCGGGCTGTACGTGCGCTCTACAAATGCGAATAAATAAAAATAAATAAATAAACTCTTCCACACAGAATACAAGGATGCATAATATCCACAATGAGAAGCGTAGGCATTCGTGCATTTTTGTATTTCTGCTGGCGAAATGCTCTTTGATAAAAAATGTTCACTTTGACGTAATTAACACTGTCATCCTGATTCTAAATTGGATGAAAAATGTGAAAAAATTATGTTAATGCAAAAAAGCACATGCACATAACACAACAACAAAAGTGTGACCTGTGAGCAATATATCCCTCTTCACATATCCTAAGCTATTCCTAATAAGGACATTTGGGGTTTGAATGGGACTATTTTGTTTGTGCTAAATCAGCATGTGTCTGGTGTGATTATTGATTCTGGATTAGCTTGTATCACCTTATTACTCGAGTTTTCTTCAAATGAAATAACAATGTATTATTGTATGTTCCTTATTTTCCTACCCGAAGCACAGCGGATTCTGCCATTTTCAAAATAGTGCTTGCGTCCACACCATCGCCTATGGGGGATGTCGTTATGGCCGCAGACCCCTCTGATTCTGTAAGTTCTGCGTTTTGGGGTGCTACCCTGGGATCACAGGTGTCACAGGTTTGACACACCCCAGAAAAGGCCCTGTTTCTCAAACTTGGTAATGATGCTTACTATCCTGTCATCTGTGCAGTATTTTACCAATCTTCTTCTCGTCTGGTCTGTTACCATATGAGCAGAAAATCAGGTGGCACACTGCTATGTCACCTTGAGTTCCTTCCCATTCTCTGCCTACTGTGGGCATAGAAATCTATACCTGATGGAGGTCTGCATGGCGTCTCTCAAAAATGTTCCTCCTAGACACTGTGATCCCTTTTGCACCCTTGACTTGTTCAGGGTTGGTTTCCAGTTGGGGCTCTTGGCCTGTGCATTGTGACTACAAACAGATCTGATGTGTGCTTTCAGGGAATCTGGATCAGATGTCTCTGAAGTGGAAACTCTGTCACAGTGTTGATCAGATAGGTTTAAGAGGTTAACAGGGGAGGCTCCTTTTGAACCATTCAATGAGACTCATCCCCCACTTATGTTAGCCAAAGTCTTAGCTGTAGAATAGGGGAATTGATTACTCTTCTATCCAACAACCCATGTTTGCATTTGTTTATACAAGGTTTGTTTGCTTGTTTTGCCCTCATTCCCAGTCTGACTTCAGAGGAGTAGTGGTCCATGCATTGATTGGATGTGCTAGGTCTTTGCATATGTTTTTAGCCTGGAAGATATCTCTCGACCAGCCGGAGAACTCGTTTGTCTCTTTTGGTCCTTCTTCAAGCGCAAAACACCTTCAGTAGCCACTTTGAGCCTATGATTGTGTATGTCTATTTCAGGTGCTTATGATAGCAAGAGTGCCCGAGTTACCTATCTGGTTCAGAGAAGATCTACCCGAGGAGTGTTACCTCCATAGCATAATTGCAAGGGACTTCAATGAAGGATATCTGCAAGGCTGTTACATGGGACACTCCGACTACTTTTGTGTGGCATTAAAAGCTGAATATGGGATGTGCAGCTGTCTTGAAGGTTTGCCTTAATGCTTAACTAAGAGAACACTAACTGCCAATGTCCACTTGCTCCCCATTGTGGCCCTAGAAACAAACCGTTCTGGCAATTCTAGAGTTTTAAGTATGGAAATAGATCACATTATCTGCAATACTGCACTGTGGGCACTGAATGCCATCTCTGACACATAGTGACGTACCATGCTGCATTAAGCTTATATATGGTGCGCTCTGAGGCCCATGGGCATGTAGCGCCTTATTAAGAATTAAAATAAATAAATACACTTTAGTAGTTCATAACCAGAGCTTTGATAGTCAAAAGGTTGCAATGTTGACAGGCCATCCTTCAACACTCACATCATTACTCTATTGGTGGAGGAACAACCCTCCAGGTGTTCTTTGGCTAGTGTAGACACTGCTCTCGTGTCCCTTGCCATGAGTAATGTCCAAGACCTTATCACAGCCACTGTTTAGAATAGGGGGGTTCAATGTGGCTTTGAGCTATATGTAACATTTACAGCAACCTAACTGAATGGCAAAATGCAGTCCCCTTAGATAGCTAATGTTAATTTCCTTTTGTTATGTTGACATTTTCGTTTCAACCTAAAACCATTTAAAACAACTAAAGGAAAAGAGCAAAAAACAACAGGATAGAGCTTTGGTCATCTGCGTGGCCATTTGATTCCCACCACCTCGTTTAGAACACCTTGGCCCACTGAGCAGCAGGTAAGTCCAGCCCAGGCCAGTAAGATGGATCAGCAGGTTTAAAACTCCTTGCTGTGACCTCTGTTTGATCGCAGGTTCAAATCCCAACAAGGCCAACTCAGACTTTCATCCTTCCGAGGTCGATAAATGAGCACCAGTTTCAATTGGGTAATATTAGTAATAATGACATGTGTTCTATGTAAAGTACTTCATATTAAACTGCTATATAAAAATAAATTATTATTATTATAATTATTATTATTATTGTTATCCTTTAGGATTGTACCATCACCAAAAACAACCTTCTGCTTAATTTAATTTAGCCTGACCGCCTTAACCTTAGTTTTAATTAATTTAACCTGACCTTCTTGCCCTTCATTTTAATTAATTTAACCCAAACCCTTTGCCCTTAATTTGAATTGACTTTAACCCTTACATTTTTTTTAAATTAAAATCTTTTCAAAAAGAAAAAAGTCCCCCAATCCCACCTCCCCATTCGTAACCTGAGACCCCCTATCAAATCCTCCCTGCCAACCCCTGATTGGTGATTCTGGGTGTCATATGACCGAAACAGCAGCACCAAGCAAAATAACCAACACAGGGAGGAGGAAGCCCGTTTGCTTCCCTCTGGCTTGTTTGGAAGACCCTCACACACCATACACCAGGCCTTTATGACTTTACCACTACCAAAACCCCACTTTCCCTTAGCTTAATTTAACCTGACCATTTCCCCTTAATTTGAATTAATTTAACCTGACTCTTTTGCCGTTAATTTTATTTAACTTGAACCAATTATCCCTTTATCCCTTAACTTTTTTTAATTTAAATCTTTAAAAAAAGGAAAAAAGGACCCCAATCTAGCCTACCCGTTCCCATCCCAATGCCCTCCCACAAATTCTAATCAGTGTTGTTGGTGGTCACAAGATCCTCCCAGGAGAGCCTTGGACAGACAATTGGTGAAGAGTAAAGTATAAGGGTGATTCCTGTTGGTCAGTTCGTCTGGTGCCCTGCCATGCACCCCCTCTCCAACCAAGAGGACTACAATAAGAGGGTAAGGGACATCACTATATAACTCTAACTGATTTGGTTTTCTGCTGCTCTTGAATTTAGCTGCACAGAAACTTTATTGATTTGGTTTTCCTTTTCTTTTGAATGTACCTAAACTAAAATGAACTGGTTCAATCTACACTGCTTCAGAATTTAGCCACACAAGAACTGCACTGATTTGATTTCCTGCTGCTCTTGAATTTAGCCACGCTAAAGCTCTACTGATTCAATCTATACTGCTTTGGAACTTAGCCACAAAAGAGCTGTACTGATGTGGTTTTCCGCTGCTCTTAGATTTAGCTGTAGAGGAATAGTACTGATCTAGTTTTCTGCTGCTCTTGAATTTATCCACACAAGGACTGTACTGATTTTGTTTTCTGCTGCTTTAGAACCTAGCAACATAAGAACTGTACTGATTTGATTGTTCTGCTGCTCTTGATTTTAGCAATTTAGGAACTGTACTGATTTGTTTTTCTGCTGCTTTTAAATTTGGCCACATTAAAGCTGCACAGGTCCAATCTATATTGCTTTGGAACTTAGCCACACAAGAACTCTACTGATTTGCTTCTCTGCTGCTTTTGAACTTAACCACACTAAAACTGCACTGTTTCCATCTATACTGCTTTAGAACTTAACCACATGAGAACTATACTGATTTGGCCGTCTGGCACCTTTGAACATAGACATACGAGGACTGTGCTGATTTGCTTTCTGATGCTTTTGAACTCAGCCACACTAAAGCTACACTGGTTCAATCAATACTCCTTCTGAACTTGACAACACTGTAACTTCACTAGTTTGGTCTCTGATGCTTCTGAACTTGGCAACACTAGCACTGGTACAATCTATACCATTTTGGGATTAGCCACACCAGAGCTAGGCTGAATTGCATTCTGCTGCTTTTAACTTTAGCCACACAGGAACCACACTGATTTGGCTTTCTGCCACTTTTGAATGTACCCACACTACAAATGAAGTTGTTCAATCTATACTGCTTTATAACCCAGCAATACAATAACTACTTATTTAGTTTTTCTGCTGATTTTGAATTTAGCCACGTAGGAACTGTACTTATTTGCTTTTCTGCTGCTTTTGAATTTGGCCACACTAAGGCTGCACTGGTTCAGTCTATACTGCTTTAGAACTTTGCCACAAAAGAATTCTACTGATTCGTTTTTTCTGTTGCTTTAGAGCGTAGCCACACAGGAAATGCACTGATTTGCTTGTCTGCCACTTTAGAACTTAACCACACCAAAACTTCACTGTTTCCATTGATACTGCTTGAGAGCTTAGCCACACAAAACTATACTGATTTGTTCCTATGTCACTTTTGAACATAGCCACATAGGGACTGTGCTGATTTGCTTCCTGATGTGTTTGAAACTAAAGCTAAACTGGTTCAATCAATACTGCTTCTGAACTTGCGCACACTGGAACTTCACTAGTTTGGTCACTGCTGCTTCTGAATTTGGCAACACCAGGGCTGCACTGGATTCAATCTTTACCACGTTGAGATTAGCCACACTAGAGCTGTGCTGATTTGCTTTCTGCTGCTTCTGAGTTCAGCCACACTAAATCTACACAGGTTCAATTGATACTGCTTCTGAACTTGCCACACTAGAATTGCACTGGTTCGTTCTCTGATGTCTCTGAATTTTATTTACCACACATTTGATGCACTGGTTTCAACCTATACCACTTTGGGCATAGCCACACTAGAGATCTGCTGATTTGCTTTCTGCTGTGTTTGAGTTCAGCCACACTAAAACAGCCCTGCTGCATTTGAACTTGGCCATAATCTAACCACCCTGATTTCGTTCCTGCTACTTTCAAATTTGACTACACTGGAGCTTTGCTGCATTTGAATTTGGCCATTTTAAACTGTTCCAGTTCGGTACATCCTGCTTTTGAATCCAGCCACACTACGGCTGTACATGTTCAGCACCTCCTTCTCGTGAATCTTGTCACACTAATTCTGTACTGATTTGTGCAGTGCTGCTTTTCAATATATACACTTGGGACTAAATTGATTTGGTCTCTGCTGCTGGCTTTCAATAAGCCACTCAAACAGCACTGATGTGATTTCTGCTGTTTCCAACAGCCACCTTCAAACTGTACTGCTTTAATCTCAGCTGCTTTGAACATAGCCCTTTTGGAGCAGTACTAATTTGATCTCTTCTACTTTCAATTTAGTCAAGATTAGGCCTGTACTGATCTAATCCCATCCGCATTTGAATGTAACCACTTTAAACATGCTGGATTCTACCCTGCTGCTTATACACTTTGATAAACCTGAACCTTGACTTTTAGCTGTTTCCTCTGTAAGGTTGACGCCTTGAACTTTCCTCCCGCAAACCAAACTGATTTAAATTCTACCACTACTAACCCTGACAGTTCTGACTTCTGACACTTTTGGACTAAACCATCATCAACCCTGACAATTTGAACATCACGAGTTCAAATTCTGACATTTGATCTCACTGCTTTTGAAACTGGAATTTGAAAACTTTGAAACTCCGAATCTTTGCCTCTCTGAATTCTGCTGCCCTCTGCAGCTAGTGTACATCACATTTCAAAATATACTTCTTCCAAACCCCACTACATTAATTTGCACATATCTTTTCAACCCAAACAGCACAATCACCGAGATTTTGTCTCTTCGGGCCCCCCCATTCAGAACCGGGCACCCCGGATTATTACCTCCTTTAAACGTATCCACGCTAATCTCTACAGTTGTGAATTTAGCCACACTTTGAATCTTTTGGACCATTGAATTTAGACACCATGATCCTAAACACCTTAAAGCTAGCCCCTTGGAATTCTGAGCTAGGAAACCAAACAACACTGCAACTTCAACTGTTTCCAAAGCATACCACCACAAACGCAGTACACTCTAAAGACCAAAAAACATTTCACCACAGAAGGGCTTCCGCCCCTGTAATCAAAGAGTGTAGTAGGCCCTGGCAAATGCAGCCTCCCCCACCAGGATCTTTAACCACAGTGAGGTATTTGTCACTGTGTTATCCCAGCAAACGCGTCGGACTCTGGTTTTGTATATGCCCAACATGTCATAACGGCTGTGATTAAAACCAATTGAATCGTTCAACATCAGTGAACCCCCTAACCAGGAAACCTACCACCAGAACAGCTTGACACACCGCCACAACATTAATAGACCACCCACCCACAACAACCACGAAACATCCACAACTTCAAAGATGCCCGATACAAGAAGAACAAACAAATGAGAATGGAAAACAGAGCAAAAAGGGCAAAAGAAACCACACCCCCACCAAACAACAAGAATTACCTATCGGAATTCACACCACCTCTTAATCAACACCAACCCCCCCTAAATTAACTAAAGATCCAGACTGTCATGCCTGCGCCATGGGCGCATCCATTTACGCTCAATTTGGACTATATGTTTATCATTTATTTACAACAGACTCTTGGATCTATCTATATTTACTTTGGAAACTTTATTTCCCATTTGCGAGACTTTGCTGCTTAATTATTATTTCCAACAAACTACGCATACCATAATGCACCTGGCTACAAGCATTGATTCCTGGCTGTTCCTATTGGTTATCAATGGAACTACACCCCCCAGAAGCCCTAGAGACTTGCCCTTCTTCCACCAGCCCAGGAACAGAAAGGGAGGTGGCCGATTGCCTGCAGGTGTGTTTAGCCAGGTGCAACCAATTAGCCTGGCTCTGTGCTGGGCTAGGCAGTATAAAGGCTGCTGCCTGCAGTGGCTCAGCCTCTTGCATCTGAGAGTTCTTCCTCCACCTTTTGCATCTTTCTACGGATCTTGTATGCTGCTTACCTTCACTCCTGCTTGGACCCTGCCTTGTTGCTTGCTCCACCCTGCTGCCTCCAGCCATAGCCTTTCAGGCTCCCTGCCTCACAGCCCTGCTCCTCTGGGCTCTCCAAACTGCAGCTGATCACGCTCTGCTGCCTTCCAGTCTCTGCCCTTGCCCTGCCAGGCTCTCCACATTGCAGCAGATCACGCTCTGCTGCCTTCCAGCCTTCGCCCTTGCCCTGCCGGGCTCTCCACACTACAGCGGATCACGCTCTGCTGTCTTCCAGTCTCCGCCCTTGCCCTGCCGGGCTCTCCACATTGCAGTGGATCACGCTCTGCTGCCTTCCAGCCTTCGCCCTTGCCCTGCCGGGCTCTCCACACTACAGCGGATCACGCTCTGCTGCCTTCCAGCCTTCGCCCTTGCCCTGCCGGGCTCTCCACATTGCAGCGGATCACGCTCTGCTGCCTTCCAGCCTTCGCCCTTGCCCTGCCGGGCTCTCCACACTACAGCGGATCACGCTCTGCTGTCTTCCAGTCTCCGCCCTTGCCCTGCCGGGCTCTCCACATTGCAGCGGATCACGCTCTGCTGCCTTCCAGCCTTCGCCCTTGCCCTGCCGGGCTCTCCACACTACAGCGGATCACGCTCTGCTGCCTTCCAGCCTTCGCCCTTGCCCTACAGGGCTCTCCACATTGCAGCCGATCACGCTCTGCTGCCTTCCAGTCTCCGCCCTTGCCCTGCCGGGCTCTCCACATTGCAGCGGATCACGCTCTGCTGCCTTCCAGCCTTCGCCCTTGCCCTGCCGGGCTCTCCACACTACAGTGGATCACGCTCTGCTGCCTTCCAGCCTTCGCCCTTGCCCTACAGGGCTCTCCACATTGCAGCCGATCACGCTCTGCTGCCTTCCAGCTTTCGCCCTTGCCCTGCCGGGCTCTCCACATTGGAGCCGATCACGCTCTGCTGCCTTCCAGCCTCCGCCCTTGCCCTGCGTACCCTCTACATTGCAGCTGATCACGCTCTGCTGCTTTCCTGCCTCAGCCCTTCCTGCCTCACTCCAGCTGCCTTCAGCCCTTGTCTTCTGGGCTCCCCTGCTCTGCAGCCTGCCTCACTCCGGCTGCCTTAGCCCTTGTCCTCTGGGGCTCCCTGTTCTGCAGCCTACCTCTCTCTGGCTACCTACTGCCCTTGTCCTCAGGGCCTTCCAGTCCTACCCCTGTGGGCTTACTCATTGCTTTCCTGCTCCTCTGAGCTCTCAACCTTGCTCCTTACTGTCCTCTGCTATCCTATCCTGTTACACGACTTTCCTTTCATTTCCTTCTGCTAGTTTGCTATCACCTCCTTTACTGGATTTGTCTGTAGTATCTTCTCTTGTACTGTTTGTAGACCCTTCTGTACAGAGCTTGTCTGTTGGTTCCCATCAGTCAACCTCTGCCCCTTCCCTTGTCCTGTTTCTACATTACAGACACCCAGAGCTGCTGTTCCAAGTCATGAGCAATCAGTGTGGGCCTCTGTTATAGCAAACTGTGCAGAAGGCTAGAGTATTTCCAAGGTTCATGGAATACTCTTTCCCTATATCTGCATACACCCCAAGAGGGTATTCATTCTGTATCTTTTCCCTTGCTACTCTTGCTTACTCTTCGTTCTCTTTCCTTTCCGCTGTGTGTGTTCTTATCTGTCCACTTTATTTGGCACAACCACCCAAGCCCTTTCTGGGTGTCCTGTGCCACTCTTAATAGAGTGCCATTCCTGACACAGACAAAGACTAGAACAAAGACATCATACATCTCCTACTACCACTCCACTTACAAGCCAGCCACACCAGAAATCAAACAGCCTACCAAAAGGATGCAGGGAATACAAGAGGAGACCCTACTATAATATCAAACTGCAGACCCCAACACAGAGAACCCAACAAGGGAGACAACAGTTTTGGAAAGACACCTAGACTGAAATCACTTGACCACCTAGACCCCTTACATAAGAGGAGATTGGAAAAAAGACCACCACGACAACCAAACATCTAACCGCAACAACTCAAAACAAAGCAACCCATCGTACAACCTAATGGAACTCCACATTGAAGGGACAGATGACACAATGGCACATTTAGCAATAAACAGACCAAACTGCACACACTACACTGCAGCCTACTCAATGTGCAATCTATGGCAAAGAACAGAATAGCACTGTATGACCTGCTAAGTGAATGCCGCACAGACTCTCTATTCTTCACAGAAACATGGCTCTGAGACAACTACAAAGTAATCGCTGATGAAGCCATACCCGACAACTACAAACTATTATAATCCAACAGAAACAGGAAATGGAATCGCTCCAGCACACAAAATTCTCATCAGTTCCTCATTACTACCCTCAATAAATATATAAACCTGTGAATGACTCCAAATCGACCTCAAGCTAGATGACCAATTCAACTTACTCTTCCTCAAAGCCTGTGGATGCCATTGCTAACCTTTCCACAAATCAAGAAAACATAATTATTCTGGGAGACTTTAACATCTAGAAAATGAAACCACAACAAACTCTCTTAGCGCCCTACTGGAAACGGCGGAACAGGTTGCTCTTCTCAGACACCAATCTTGGCAGCTCCTCAGCTTGGCCAGATCACGTGCTTGGATACCATGTATGTGAGCCCAGGGTCTTGAATTATTCTGTATTTTGTCGGAGAGCACACCTCTCCTGCAGCCGGTGTTACTTTGGTTCAGAGTGAGGAATGTCATTTGCAACATTGCGACCTGGATGTCGTTTTCACTCTTGACACAATGGTTCTGTTTGCTCAGCATTCTGTGAGGTTTGGGGTCCCTTTCCACATTGATCGTGCCCTAATACATTTCCTAAGTCATGGTCAGGTTTCTACAGTGCACATCATCTTATAGTCTGTAGGTTAGTACGTTAGGCTGTCAGGTCTCGCACTACTGCTGGATTGTAGGGTCTGCTGGGAGGGTATATCGCGTGATAGCTGTCCATCGTGGGAGCAGTGGGAATTGGCATGAGTTCATATGAGCGACGGTCATATTGTCTTGGGGGCTTCTTCTTGTTGGAGGGTCTTCCGGGACGGGGGGCATGTTCTGATTCTCCCTTTCAGTCCCTCCTCTGGTCGACTTATCGACCACATCACCATTATCTCTTCCACCATCTACCAATCGCCACATCTTTGCTATCCCAGCCAGGTGTCCATAGTAGTTTAAATGATCTTCAAATGGCTAGTACAAGTATATACATCCTCCTCCGGGTTTTCAGTACACCCATTTCCTAATGTACTTCTTCCTACAGGTTGCACAGGTTCTCTACCTTCAGTCCTGGTGGGAACATATCATATGCTGCTATCTGCTGTCTCCTTCTCTCTCTTTATTTTATTATTATGTCATCTATTTGATCTACCTTCTCTAGCTCCATTAGTAGTTGTATTACAACTACCTCTTCTGCTGTCTTCTGGCATCTCCTGATTCACATCTTTATTCCAAACAAAGATGCTGTTCCCAGTTTCAATCTTCCGGCCAGTATTTTCAGGCCATCAGTCAGCCAGGAAGGCATCCATGACCAGAGGTAGGCAAACCAGCTCTTGTCTTTTCCCATCCATCTTGTTTCTGCTTCCATCTTTGCATGCATGTGGGCTAACTGGGCGACTGTGCCTGATAGTTTCTGTTATCTTCATCGTTGGTGGGATTGAATGTGCAGCAAGAAGGTCCTATTTTTGCGCAAACTCTTCCTTCCATCGCTGTGAGAAGGTCTAGGACATATCTGTTCTGTAGTGCCACCAACCTTATCGCTCTGAGCTCTTCTTTTATTTCATTGAACCTGTTTACCATTGAATTGATGTTGACCATAAGTTCCTAGCGGGTAATTTGCAGCCATTTAGACTGGAATACACTTGCACTCCAGGAAATAGGGATGCAAAGAACATTTGTGTTCAGCTGAATAGTCTGCGGGAGACTGGTATTTCATCTAGTGCTGCTTCAAAACGTCCCCACAGGTAGTTTCCTTCCCTCTTCTTCCTGCTGAGCTTTTGATGTTTGCCAGCTTCTTCTGGCTTATTGGATTCAGGGGTTAGTTATCTCCTTTTACTCTTATTATATTGCATTTTTTGTCATGATCCATAGAACGTGCCCCTTTTGGACTTGCTGGTCCTTGTCACAACGGGGCTTGCACTCTTTGATACTCCCGTACATGGCCGTACAAAACCTGATCCATGTGCAAGAAGACTTCCTCCAAGAAATCCTGCAAAGAGCGATCTCAGGTGAGAAGGGGGGAATTCCGTGACATTTTTGGGAATTCGTCGAGTTGGCGGTCCTTCCATGGCACCACTAGGGAAGGCATGTTCACATGTGCCAGGCAGCATACCCCCCAATTGGGAGGTAGTTTGTTGTATGCCTTCTCCCCGCAAGCCCAATAGTGCTTCATTAGTCACTATTCCCATCTCTGGTATTATTTCTGTTCTTTTGCATCTGACATTTTCTCCCACTTCTTCTTCACCATTGTTTTGGAAGCAGTGAGCTGGTGTAGTTAGTGGTATTATTGGTACGGGTCCTGCGTCATTGTCTACCAACGTCACTAATCCTGCGCTTTTATCCCATTCCATGAGGCAGTTGTCATTTTCTTCTTGCACTTTATTCACTGCTGCTTTAGCCAGTGTTACTGCTTTGCTTCCCACTACTCCATCCACCCAGCCATCATTTCTGTACACTTGTCCATAGATCAATATCTGTGGTCTTCAAAGCACCCTGGTTCTCCTCCTATCTCTCCTGCTCTCCACTTGCATGGTAGGTAGTTCAAGATTATCCTTTTTGTTTCTTCCTTCTATGATCCTTCTGTAACATAATGTAGGCTTTCAGCAAGTTGCCAGTAATTGTTCATCATGGGTAATGTTTTGATGTAACTACCTTCATATGGAAAGGTTGCCTTGGACATCCATCTTAGAGTGGCTGTCTTCCGTTGGAATCTTCCCCTTATTTGGAACATAGCCAGATACATTGTGCTGTTGCTGCTGGTATTTCTGTTGCTACAAAGGTCCTGGAGGTGCTCATGGCGTAGGGGATCAATGAGCAGACATAACAGCTCTCGTCAGTTGTATCCCTCCCAATTTTGGACATGTGTTTGTACCAAATGTTGTTGTTTATGTGTGCAGTGTCTGTAAGATATGTTTCTACCCCTTTCATGTCTGTGGCAACACTGCACTTACCTCTCCTTACCTTTTCAGCAGTATCGCCTGTACCACCTGACACCGTAGTCAGTGCACCTTGGTCCAGGCAGGTATTAGTGTGGGATATGGCGGAGACATGCAAAGCAAGAAAGAACTACTTACACTGCTGATGCAGCTGATGAGATGATAAAGTTGCCCACCTGAAAATCGTGATAAAAGGCGTTATTGTTAGTATTTTTAAGTATAATTAAGCTCAGCGTACAAAATAATCATTAAGTGCCCATGCAAACATCTGTTCCCACATTCTGCGAATGGAGGGATGTTGGAGTGTGGGTAAGACAAGGTATGCACTCTGCTAAAGTTGTGGGTATGTTTGCAGCAAGTATTCAAGGAATACATAGCAGTACATTTGTTTTGATCGGGGCCTAAAATGTGTGGGTATTTTTATTGCTTGGACAAATTGGTCTGAGAGTGCTTAGGGGTGATCAATAGGAGGCAACATCATGAAATTCTCTAACACCTACACCTTACAACACGTTTAAAACAACAACCAATAATCGCAGAACCCTGCGTGTGAGGGAAAGGAGAAATGGTGAGATAGTGTTACCTGTAGTCGTTAGTATGAACTGTGCGTGCGTAATGACAAGTTAGAACATGTTCATACCATGCAGTTCTTTAAAAGTGTTTTTTTTTTTACTTTCGGGTAAGGTATGGAGATATGAATAAAAAAACCTACTTCAATTATTGAATGTTCTGGGGATGGGGGCAGTGTACATCACTGGTCAATCTGCACCAGTATCGCTGTGGGAGGTTCATTTTGTCGCGCTCACCTGATTCCCACGGAGGCACAGGTCTGGCTTCGAGTGCTGATGCTTCTTCTATGGTGAAGCGCAGGACTCTGAAGATGGACTCACTGGCTCGCAGGAATATTCCTCTGTGCGTGAAAAGGGAGTATTACCTACTGACGGAATAATGCTCAGGCCTCCCACTCCCTTCCAACCCTCCACGATACTCTTCCTCGATTCCCCATGAAGTCTCACCTTAGGGTCTGGAAGGATGAGTTCTCCATCCTGCTTCTGATGCAGGGGCGCGTTGAAACCCAGTTACTTCACTGGATTGAGGTTTGATGGGAGTTCAAATAAGCTTGACTATTCAGGTAAGGCGCTGTAAGAGTTCTGTAGCAAGTTCAAAAGTTCAAGCTTAATAATAATGTTCATTGTCTTATTGCAGCAAGCGCTAACGCTTATGTCTTTTTTCCCCTTAAGGGCCGGGGTTCGGAATGCCGGAGATATGGCGCCGACCCGAAGTGAAACGTGCAGTTCCAGTAAATGACAGGTAAGTTCTGGATGAGCGTTCGGGTAATGTCTTTGCATTTGCTCATTCAATGTCTTTGTCTTTTTTCCCCATAGGGGCCGGGGTCCGGAATGCCAGGAAGCGGCAGGACCCGAAATGAAATGGGAATGACCCAACAGGTAAGTATTAGAAGGAAACTGAGCTTTTCCTATTCCCTTCCTTCTCTCGCCTTGTGTTCTTGTCTTTTTCTCTCTAGGCTCTGGGAAGTGGCTGCGGATCCGGATGATCGCTGCTGAAGATGGAGGTGCCCAGGAAAGGTGAGTGAAATGCAGCGCTGCAGCGATCGAAGCGAAATGCTTTTAAAATGATGTCTTCCCTTTCAGGATTGTCAGTGTGAAGTCTCTGTGATGCAGCTTTAGCAGGTAAGGTCTTCTTTCTCTCCAATTCTCTCTTAGCAGGTGACCCAGGATGCTGACAGGCGTGGCTGAAGTCCAGATGCAGGAGCTGACACAGTGAGCGTCCAGCCGCGAGGAGCAGAACAACGCGAAGCGTGAGTTGCTGATCGGGCGTGGTTTAAATAGCTTGGGAAGAAGTTCCAGGTATGTATCCTTCCACCGATCAGGTATGTATCCTTCCCCGACCACACCCAGGGGAAAGTAGGTCCACAGGTAAAGTAGTTCCATTCAGGCCTCAAGAGGGCCTGGATGTAGCAGCATGGTCTGCATCAGGTAAGTGCACCTTAAAACACTTGAACACATGTCTAGCTTTATGAGCCTGGCGCGTAAGGCGCCAGGACTGTGTCCAAAGGGCCCCAGCTTGGGCCCGCTGGCACTTCCCTGGGGGAAATGATGCCTGCCTCTGGGGTTGCTGGGTCGGACCTGGCTCCTTGGAGGTAGGCATCATGACACATTTACTTGAGAACGTCTGATCATGGGGTTTCCAGGGTTTGTTGGGGTATCTGTGTTGTCTTGTTGATCATTGATTACTGTAGCATCGGTCCTGTCTACCTATGCAGCCGCGCGTTGGCGTGAGGCTGATGGTTTATAGATTTTTACATCATGCTTGTGGTTCCAGACCTGCTTGCCTTGCAGCTTTTCAGTCTGGTCTGTCACCGCCTCCACAATGTGGGGGCCAGTGAACCGAAGCACGTTCCAGCACCTGACAAAATTACGAAGAAGCACCCAGTCCCCTACTTGGATACATTTTCTTTCTATGTGTCCGTGCTGCTGGTGTCGTCTTGCGTTTTGTCTTTTGGCCTCCCCTTTGTCTGTTGTATCTGGTGAGAGATGAAAGAAATGCTAGACATGAGTGAAGTTACGTATTTTTACATTTCCTGTCCCAGTACATCTGCCGTATTTTCACAATCCTTTAGAGCTCTCGTGAGTAGGGTTAATGGGAGGTGCATTCTACATTCTGTTACCACCTCATGGGGCGTTAAATGGTGGTTGTACCCTTGCTTGGTATGTAATTCAAATAGGGCTAAGGGCAGGCAATAAAGCCAGTTCTTCTTGGTGCTCTGCTGAGTTTTTGCAATACATTCTTTCAGGAGACCATTGACCCCATTTGCTTGCAGGTGGTACGCACAGGCAAATTTGTGTTTTATTTCTAATAGGGCAGTTATATGCTGGAACATTTCATTGGCGAAGTGAGACGCATTGTCAGACTGCATGACCATTCCCCATCTTGGGAATACTCCTCTCACTAGGAATTTTGCTGCTCTGAAGGCATCCACATGGGAACATGGCCCAGCCTCTACCCACATTGAGAAGGGGCAGACCACCACAATCAGGTAGAGGTACACTTGACATACCTGGATCACGTCAACGTAGTCAAAATGGAGGTGTAGGAATGGCCCTTGGGGCCAGGGTATGGTTCCTGTCAGTACTCTCATTGTGTGGCCAGAAGTAAACTGCTGGCAGGTCAGGCAATTACTAATAAAGTGTGCTACATGGGAGGTCATATTGGGACAGAACCATGATTCTCCAATGTGTGCTGAAATGACCTCTTTCCCTGAGTGTGCAAGATAATGTAATTGCTTTAATGCTGTTTGGTGCAGTGTGAGTGGTATGACCACTTTCCCAGTG